>NC_062219.1:59209703-59523352 GCF_902686445.1 Sciurus carolinensis | reverse complement strand
AAAAACATCACACTAAGTGTGGGTGTACATTACTTAACATAATTAGACAAAAATGAATTATTTGGTCAATTTGATTTGCTCTGATTCAGAAAGATGGCTTTGTAGGGATGGGTATCTCTGCATGTTATATCACTCTTTGAAGCAGAGCATGCTTTCAGGCTGGCAAAATCTTTCTGAAAATTAGCTTAGAATTTATTGTAGACATACATAACCTAACTTATTTTACCCATTAATGAGGCAAGTGATAAAAACTTAATGAAAAATAAATGTAAAAACAATAAGTAGTACATTTATTATCTATCATACTAGAAAACAGTTTTCCCCATTTTTATTGGAGCTTTATAGTTATACATATGTTGGGACTTGCTATTATGTATTCATGCATGCACACAATATAATGATATAATTTGGCCAATATCATTCCCCAGTATTTTCTTTTCCTTTTCTCCTCCCTACTCCTGATCCCTTTCCTCTATTCTGCTGATCTCCCTTCCATTCTTATAAGATCCCCCACCCATGTAACTTTCCCTTTTTCCTCTCTAGATTTAATATATAAGAGAAAACATATGACTCTTGACCTTCAAAGTTTGGCTTATTTTACTTAACATAATATAATAATATAATATTCTAAAGTTCCATCCATTTTCCTGCTAATAACATAACTTCATTTTTCTTTTTGGTTGAATAAAACTATTTGCATATATGCCCCATTTTCTTTATTTGTTCATCTATTGATGGACACATAGGCTGGTTCCATAGTTTAGCTATTGTGAATTTTGCTGCTGTAAACATGAGTATGCATGTATCACAGTAGTATGATGATTTTAAATTTTTAGTATTAATACTGAGGCTAATATAGTTAGTTAAGTCATATAGTGCTCACTTCTTATTCTTTTGAGGAATCTCTATACTAATTTCCATAGTAGTACTAATTTACAATCCCACCAACAGTATAAAGGCACTCCTTTTTCTCCACATTTTCTCCAGCATTTACTATTGTTTGCATTCTTGATGACTGCCATTCTGACTGGTATGAAATGCAAGCTCAGTATAGTTTTGATTTGCATCTCCCTAATTACTAATGATATTGAACATTTTTCATACATGTGTTGGTCATTTGTATTTTCTTCTTTTGGGAAGTGTCTCTTTAATTCATTTGTGCATTTATTAATTGGGTCATCTGGTTTTTGGCATTTTTAAAAAGTTCTTTATGTATTGTAAATATTAATTCTTTGTCAGAAAAATACTTAGCAAAGACTTCATCCACTTCCATTGGGTCTCTCTTCACATTCTTGTTTCCTTTGTTGTGCAGAAGCTTTTGAATTTGATGTCATTCCATTTATTAAATCTTGACATTATTTGTTAAGGTTTAGGGCTTCTATTGTGAAAGTCGTTCCCTGAATCTGTCCTAGTTTTGACCCCACTTTTCTTCTAGGAGTTGTAGAGTTTATGGTCTAATTCCTAGGTCTTTGGTCCATTTCGAGTTGATTTTTGTGCAGGAAGGAGGTTAAGAGTCTAGTTTCATTCTTCTACATATGGATAGCCAGTTTTTCCAGCACCTTTGTTAAAAAAGACTGTCTCGCCAATGTGTGTTTCTGGCACCTTTGTCATATGAGGCCTTTCCAAGTCCTTGTGTCTTCTTCAGTTTCTTTCTTCAGAGTTCCACAGTTTTCACTGTAGAAGTCTTTCGCCTCCTTCCTTAGATTTACCCTAGGTTTATTTATTTATTTTTTGAGGCAACTGTGGATGTGATTGTTTTCCTAATTTCTTTCCAAGCGGATTCATTGTTGCTCCATGGTCAAGCTATTGATTTTTGTATGTTGATTTTGTAATCTACTACTTTCTTGAATTCATTTATTAGTTCTAGTAGACTTTTGGTGGAATCTTTTTGTATCTTATAAATATAGGATCATATTATCTGCACACAGTAATAATTTGACTTCTTTCTTTCCTATTTTTATTCTTATAGTTTCCTTCTCTTGCCTATCTCTTCTGACTAGAATTTCTAGTACTATGTTAAATAGGAAAGGTGAGGGTACACATCTTTTACCTTTTCGAGATTTTATGGAAAATGCTTGAAATGGACATTGTTTGCCTTTTCCAGATTTTAAGGAAAATGCTTTCATTGTTTTCCCCATTTATTATGAGTTCTGAGATTTTTTATTTTTTGGTACCAATTCTTGGTACCAAATTGAACCCAGAGGTACTTAACCACTGAGCCACATCCCTAGACTCTTTTTATATTTATATTTTATATTTTATTTAGAGACAGGTTCTCTCTTAGTTGCTGAGGCTAGCTTTGAACTCGCAATCCTCCTGCCTCAGTCTCCCAAGTCATTGGGATTACAGGTGTGTACCACTGTGCCCAGCTTTATTAATGATTTTTGCAACTCAGTTCATCAGGAATGTTGGTGTGTTCTTTTAAGATATGCTCTTATCTGATTTTGGTATGTATGTGACACTGGATTCATAGAATGAATTTGGAAGTGTTCCATTACTTTCTACTTCATGGAATGATTTGAACAGTTCTTTATAAATTTGGTAGAATCCAGCTGAGAATCCATCTGGTTCAGGGCTTTTATTTGTTGGAGGACTTTTTATTACTCCTTCTATATCATTTCTAGTTATTAGTCTGTTTAGATTTTCTGCATCCTTTTGATTCAATTTCAGCAGATCATATGTGTCTAGAATTGTATCGGTTTCTTCTAGGTTTTCCAAATTATTGGAGTATACATTTTCAAAATAGTCCCTATGATCATTTGCCTTTCTGTGATGTCTGTGGAGATTTCTCCTTTTACATCTCTAATTTTGTTAATTTGGGTTTTCTTGCTTTTCTTTTGATTGTTTCGTCCAACAGCTTATCTTTCTTGTTTATCTTTTCAAAGAACTTCTTTGTTTCATTGATCCTTTGTACTTCCTTATTCTCAATTTATTGATTTCAGCTCTAAATCTTAATTATTTCCTAAATTCTACTGCTTTTGGAATTGATTTTCTCTTCTTTCTTTTTCAAGGACTTTGGGATGAATAATAAAATTGTTTGAGATCTCTCTCATTTTCTTATGTAGGCACTCACTTTCCTCTTAGAACTGCCTTCATTATTTCCCAGAGGGTCTGGCATGTTGTATCATTATTCTTGTTCAAGACTAAGAATTCTAAAATTTCTCCCATGATTTCTTCTAAAACCCATTTATCATTCAAAAATATATTTTTTTTTCCTATTTTCATGTGTTTATATAGTTTCTGAAAGATATCTTGGTGTTGACTTGTAATTTTGTTTGTTATGATTTGATAAGATGCAAGGAATTATATAAATTTTTTTATTTGCTAAGAGTTGCTTTGTGGCTTAAAATATGGCCTATTTTGGAGGAGGTTCCATGAATCGCTAAGACCAAAGTCCATTCAGCTGTTGTTAGATGAAACATTACGTAGATATCTGTTAAGTCTGTTTGATTTATAATATCTTTCAGATCCAAAGAGTTTTTACTGAGTTTATGTCTTATTTATTGGTTAAAAAAAAAAAGTGTGTTGAAATCACCCAGAATTATTGCAGTAGTTCTATCTAAGACTTTAATTCAAGTAGTGTCTCTTTTATGTAATTATTTGCACCCACATTCAGAGCATAAATATTTAGTATCATTATATCTTCTTGTTGAATTTCTGCCTTTACCAGTATGAACTAGCCTTCTTTGTCTCTTATGATAATTTTGGTTTGATGTCTGCTTTACCAGATATGAGAGTACTTATTCCTACTTGTTTTGGAGTATACATTATATATCAATTTCCATCCTTTTGCTTTCAGCCTGTGACTGTCTGCCTATCAGGTAAGTCTCTTGAAAACAGCATACAGTTGGTTCTGTTTTTATAATCCATCTGCCAGCCTATGTCTTTTAATTAGAGAACCGAGACCATTTACATTCAATGCTATTACAGAGAGATGCTTATGAATTTCTGCCCTTTTGATTTATTCCTAATGTTTAATTTGGTCCTGATTCTCACTTTCTTAGTGAGAATCTTAGCTACTCTTCAAAGATTTGTTCATTATGAACTGTGGAGTTTGTTTTTGATTTCTTCTGTGTGGAGTATTTAACTATATTCTGTAATTCCAGCTTAGTAGTGAGAAATTCTTTTAGTTTCTGCTTATTTTGGATTTTTTAAAATATACTTTTCAATTTTGAAAGATAGCTTTGCTGGATACAGCAAGCAATCTTGGTTAACAGCTATTTTCTTTGATGACTTAGAACACATCATCCCATGCCCTCCTAGGTTTTAGAGTTTGTGCTAGGAAATTGGAAGTAATTCTGATTGCTTCGCCTCTGAATGTGACCTGATGTTTTTCTTGAGGATTTTAAAATTCAATCCTTTTTCTTTATATTTGTTGCTTTAATTACATAATGGGTCATGGAGAAGTTCTTTTTTGATCTTGTCGATTTGGGATTCTGAATGTATCCTGTATCTGGATGTTTATATCATTCTCAAGGATTTTGAATTTTTTTCTGTTTTTACTTCCCTGACGTGTTAATTCATTTCATTAACCTGCATCTCACTACTCTCCTCAATCCCAATAATTCCTAAATTTAGTCTCTCATGATTATCCCTGATCAGGTTACTTTTATTCTTTTCCTTAATACTGTCTGAGTGTTCAAGGCTGGGTACTTTGTCTTCTACCACTGAGTTCTGCTCAGAATGGTTTGCTTTCTTAGAGAGACTTTCATATGAAGAGTGTATTTGATTTGTTGTGTCTTTCATTTCCAAGATTTTTGTTTGGTTCTTTTTCAATATCTCTATTTCCTTATTGATTTTATGATGCATATCATGATCTGACTGTCTTAATTCATTCAGTTGTTTTCTTATCTACCATTTTATAATCAATCTTTTGAATTCTTATCTGATAGTTCATCCATCTGAATATCTTTGGGGTCAGTTACTGGTGAATTATAAAATCTAGGAGGCATTTTTCATGTTTCATGTTTCTTGTGTTCCTATGTTGGGTTTTATGCATCGGTCAGAATGTATTTCTCTTTAACTGTATGTGTGGGCCGCTTTAGGCATAGGACTTTTTGTTAATGTGTCCTAGATTAATATAGATTGAGACCCTCTCATAAGTATGGTATCCATAGCCTTTTTAAAACTTTGTTCTGTTTTTGCATTAGCTATAGATGTCTGAGAGCGAGACCTAAGGGCTCACACATAGCCATTCCTTCTTGGGGATTGATCATTAGTTTAGGTTTTATGTCTCTGTCCTTTGTACTAAAGTATACTTGAAGTTTGAGTGTCATTAATTTGTGTCTTGAGCCAGGTACATGTCTTTTGACTGAATTTTGTTCAGTAGCAGAGTCTCTACCCTGTAAAGCTGTAGTGTCTCTATAGGTTCTCAGTACCTCACAGAAAGGAGAAACAAACAATAGCAACAACTGATGCAAATAATATACAGGATTAAATACATACTAGTGCATGCAATAACATCTAAAACATCAATTTTTACCACAAAAATATGAATGATGGGGGTCAACAATTGTCAACAGCAAAATACCCCTAGGTCCTGGCAGACAGTTGAGAACCACAAAGCACCTTTCAAACACCAGTTTGCAGTGCAGCCTGTGGATCAGCTAAGTTTAAGCTGCTGTTCTGATCTACAGTTGTTTCATACCCATGTCCACTGTGCTTCTGCCTGTGTGTTTTTCTTCCTCTCTGTGGTGAACTGTTGCCACTGCTGCTGCCACAACCAGCTTGGTGCCAACATCCTCTTCCTTCTTTGTTTAATGCACCCAAAATTCTGAGTCTCTAAGACACTGTCCAGAGTTGAATTTTAGAAACATCGTTCTTTTACCTACTTTGCTGACAAACAGTACTCCCATTGTTTGAATCCCAAGCCATGTAGCAACTATAGGAATGTAGACCTCATTTAATCCACCATCTTCAATCTCTGGAAAAGTGATTTTAAACATTCCAATTTGTCTATGTGGTGGAAGATGACCATTCTTACATTCAACCTAATGGAATATTAATTGTTATAAGCTTTTTGGAAATAAACAAACTACATGAGAATGCCAATGCTAAGTGATAGTGTTTCTAGAAAACCACTCAAACTAAGAAGTTATGAGTAGACCATCCAGGGTGGCAGAAGACTTACGAAAGTCCATTCCTGCAGAAAAATAACAAAAATATTAGCAAAGTTTCCAGGACTTTGGAAAATTAGCCAAAGACTTTGAACAGTCCAATAAGTGTTTACTCTAGAAAATAGACCTAGGGGACTGGGTTTGTGATTCAGTGGTAAAGCGCTTACTAATATGTGGGAGGTACTGGATTTGTTCCTCGGCACCAGGTATAAATAAATGAATAAAATAAAGGTCTATCAACATCTAAAAAATATTTTTAAAATAGAAGAGAAGAAAATAGACCTAAATGGCAGTAGAAGGATTTTGGGCACTTATACTTGGCCTATTCTCATTCCCTTCTCTATATCTCTGTGGTTACTTTGAAAGCCAGCAGTCTTGCATACTGTGGTAGGAACAGACTGCTTTTGGAACTTTTAAAAGAATCCTACCTCAGATCACTGTCACTGTTACAGTCAGTCCACATAACAGTGACATAGGTCTTTGTCCAATTACCAGGATGCCATTATTTTACTAACTGGCATCTGATTCCAAAGGAAAATCCCTATATCCAGGGTATTCGTCAAAAGTAATCAGTGGCAAGAGTTTCTCATCACAGCTGCCTAAGACTGTGATACCAGTTGGTTCAAACAAGATTCTGGGCAAAAACATAAAAGGAAGATATGTAGAATGAGAAATGCAGAGGAAACACTAAAAATCTTTACTAAATTCCTGAGACCATAGAAGGATATACATATGTTGACTTGTACATGTGTCCAGGAAAGATCTGAAAGGGCACTGAACTCTCACTGCTGACTTTAGATCTTGCACAAGCAGCAAGTGAAGACTGTGACAGATTTATAAACTGCATGAATGAAGAAGGTAGGCCATGACACACACAGCGAGTACCTAGAAAAGGGAAAAAAACTCTGGAGAAAACATTTAGAGACTATGACCAATCATCATCTGGTCAATAAGTTAAATGAACAAACACTTCCATGGTTACACTGTTACAAAATACAGACTATGATATCCGTCCAGGAAAGCCAGCAAACAAACAAAACAAACAGCTGTAGCAGCAGCAGCAAACCCTGAGTGTCAGAAATCTAATCTCCAGAGCTGTGTAATAACTGACATTTTTTCTTCATCACACCTTAACTTTTTCCTAAACCCTTAGACCCTTGGGCACAACAAAATTTTATGACTCACATCTGAAGAAATAAAATAAAGATATGGTATAAGAAAGTAATCTCTAGGATGGTTGGATGTGCACTAGTGTAAGAACTGCCATATTCTCCCATTTGATGGTCCTTAAACAAACAGAAACACTACTTCCATAGATGCTGACAATAAAGTATGTGAAGCTTTGTTCTGCTTATGAGTCCTTGTTCTCTCATGCATCTTTCTAACATGGAATCAATCTCTCTCATACATATATACATGTGTGTTTATACATATGAAAAAAAATTGATATCATTTCATATTCTAAGATGGGATCCAGTAATAAAAATTAACAGGCATGCTTAGAAACCAACAGCCTGAAGAAATCAAGTGAGAATGGGAATTTCCATATAAACTATTGGTACTCAATGGTTCAAAAGAACACAAGAACATGATTAAAATTTGGAGTAAATATTTAGTTGTTTTGCTAAGAACTTATAAATCCCCCCAAGTATTACACATGCTCATAGTGGTCATGATTAGTAAATGCTGATCACTTCTAGAGCAGAGGAAATACATGCACATTTACAAAGAAAGGCCTGTTGAGGACCTAGCATAGTGAAGAATATGCATACATACATACATCTAGGTACAAAGGTACAACGCACTGATATTTTAAAAAAAATGATATACACAAAGACACATATAATTACAATGCACTATTTAAAATAATAATAATAATAATAATTGAAGGAAAATCAGTAGCATAAAGTAAGTAGATCATGAGAAGAAGGAAGGGAGGGAAAGGGAAAATACTAGGGTTGAGATTGAGAAAATTATGTGATGTGCATGTTTGTATATAGCATAAGGAATCCCACTATTAGGTATAATTATAATGTTCCAATAAAAATATTTTTAAAAAATATAAGCACACCAAGAAAGCCAAAACTGTGGAATACATAAATGATTATAATTTTTAAAAAATCTAAATATTGGGAAAACATTTAGAAAACAGTTGATTCAAACAAGCCCAGAAAGTGGTCAAGTATTCCAAGAAGAACTTCTCTAAGAAAAATGGGAAAGATTCCAGACATTAGATAAAGGAAATAAGAAATTGAATTCAGTAGCAAAATCTTCTCAATAAGAGAATAAGAAAAAAATAAGAGGTAGAATTGGGTGTAGAGCTATTGTTATTTTGTTTTTATTTTGGTGATACTGGGATGGGTGTGGAAATCTTAAGTCAGAGAATAATATGGTTTTTGTCAATTGTGCTTATTATTTGACAAAATATTTTAAAATAAAAACTTTAGGGCAGATGAAATTTAGCAGAATTTGTTTGGGCAAATTATAATTTACAAATTGGCTAGCACTTGGAATCCAGAGAGATTCAAGGAACTCAGTATGAATAGGGGGCTTTAACAGACTGAATACAAAAGAAAAGTAGAGAATCCACCAGATTGACTACAGCTAGGAGCCTGTTTTATTGGGTCAGAGTGTGATGAGTTGACTGCCTATAGTTTGCTGACACCTGCCTAATAGGACTCACTGAAGCTATGATGTCTGTTATACTCTTAAGTTAGGTTTTAGTTCATTTCTGTACTAAATTACACTGCAGTTTCTTATGGAGAAACTCAAGATATACTGGTAACCTCAGCTCAAAATCAAGTTAATTTAACATGAATGTATGCAAAAAATCAACATAAATTTTAATAAGCAAAAATCTTCATATTAATAATTGAAATTACAATTACTATATGCTAGCCAAAAAATATAGTATATAGTGAAAATAGAAAGAGAAAATCATCTCTATGAAACAAGGTCATATTATTTGTCCAAATTGGAAATAAGACAGGTACAGATTGATATATGAAAAGACAGAACATGCTAAAATCAATATACAAAGTCAGAATTTCATATAAGATTATGTTTATTATGCACTCCTTATGTGTTAGGGATTAGAAATGCAGACTCTAATTAGATGTAATGTCTCTGGTTGAACTTGCAATAAGAAGAAACGAATGCATACATCAGTATGTCTGACAGATTTAACAATTGGATTGTTCAATGTGAACATGTGGCTAATAGTGAAACAAAGGAAGGACTGCCCTTTGTCTTTATGGGATGTGAAAAAATCATACAAACAAGGGGGCAATAAGAATTCACCAGGAATAATTTGCTTAAGAGGAGCTTTTTAGGCACTGGAAATAATATGAACTAAGATACAGAGAAAAATCAGTTAAGCTCAGAAAACTGAAAAAAAAATCACTAATTTTGCTTTGAGTAAATGGGGAGGCATGGGTGGGAACAAGAATGAATCTACAGAAATATATGGTTAGGGAAGTAGTCAGAGACCAAAATATCAGAAATTTCAAACTTCAAATCAAGAAATTTGAATATTAATTTAATTCCATTTATCTAATTTAGTTTTTAAAACAGATCTATGAAGGACATACATTAATATCACCATTTTACAGATAAGTTAAATTTTCAGAAGTAAAATAATTTGTTCAAGGACATAAATGGTGGACTAGAGTTTTGAAAACACATTCTTATTTCTCCAGTATTCTAACACATTACTATAACTCCATATGGAGGGAAGCATATTGCAATATGCTACCATAACTCTCTGAAGGTAGGAATAGCTCATTTCTGGGATTAAACATTAGCGGGTACAGAGCTACATGATAAACACCTTTACTTCTATTCCAGAATCTCAAGAATGAATTTTATTCATATTTTCTTTTAGATCATTTTGAATTTTGATTACTTAAATTTATAATCTATGAATTTTTTGGTTATTGGCTACAGATGCATTAAATCTGGACAAAAAGGACTTAAAAGTAGCATACTATAGTGATGCAGCCACATCAATGTTTGTAGCAGCTCCAATTCACAATAGCCAAGCTATGGAACCAGCCGAGGTGCCCTTCAACAAATGAATGAATTAAAAAAATGTAGTTTATATACATGCAATGGAATATTATTACTCAGTCACAAAGAAGACAAAAATATGGCATTTTCAGGTAAATGGATGGAACTGGAGAGTATCATGCTAAGTGAAATAAACCAGCCCCCAAAAAACCAAATGCTGAATGTTCTCTCTGATATGTGGATGCTAACGCACAACAAAGGAGGGTAGGAAGGGGAAGGAAAGAAGTTCACTGGATTAAACAAAGGAGAATGAAGGGAGGGGAGGGGGGTTGGGAATAGGAAAGACAGTAGAATAAATAGAATGTAACTTTCCTATGCTCATATATGAATATATGAACTGTATAACTGCACATCTTTTACAACCACAAGAATGGGATCAAAATTGTAGTGGTTTGCACTCCATGTATGTATAATATTTCAAAATATATGCTACTATCATGCATATCTAAAAACAACAAATAAGAAAAAAAGAAAGGGATATATACAAATTATTCTAGTAAACTATTGATCCTTCATGACTTATAAGTGAAGAGTCACAAAACATGACCACTACCAGAAATTAGCAGGTCTTTGGCACAAAGATCAGAGATCCTTAAGTTTAGGTTATCAATGATTCTTTTGAACCAGTGTTATAAAATTTAGACCCTTGTGGCACATGTAGGAAAGCAAAGCAAAGCAAAGTGGGATGTTCGCATCATGGTGAGAAAATATTAAATTTTGAGACGACTTGGGTATGTAGCATTGCTTGTCACCTGCCTGTCATTTTGCTGTGTGAAGGTGACACGTTTTCCCAAGTTTCTGCAAGCAAAAAAAGATCTTTCTGTATAATGAGTTACAGGTGAAGATGTGTATAATGCATCTATTAAGTTATTCAGGAATACAAACCATTGAATGGATGTTCTGGCACAATTAAAATTCAAAAACACAATGATGTGGGCCTTATCAAGCATATAGGCAACATGAATGCAAAGAAAATAGCTTAATTCAGAGATAATTATGAAACTATAAATATGACTCTAAAATTTCTTAAAAGGAATATCAAGTGTAAAAAAGCAGTATAAAAATGGAAAATTTATATATACATTTTTATAAACTTATATTTTAATGACTATTAAATAGCATTTAAACATTGATATTTAATTTACTAAATATTAAAGTCCACTTAAATTCTAACAAATAAACAAAAATCCATTCATAAAGAAAAAACAATAATCTGGGGACTACATTAGATACAAATATAGCAAAAAAATATTGATCTCCAATGATGACATGTGCTTTTGATTTTATAACAGAATCAGTCAGAATACCAATAAGCAGCAGAATTCAATTCCAATTCAAGAACCTTAAAAAAGGGGGCTTCTCACATACAGTATGCAGATTAATAGAATTAATTAAGGATATTTTTTGAGGCACTTAAATTCTAGCAATTGTGGAAAACTGGTACCACTATAGGCCAAAGAAGGAGAACGTATGAATGTGTGTTTTCTTTTCTCGTAGGTAAATTCATAAGAGTGAAGTGGTCAGATTATAGGGCCTGGGGTGTAGTGCAGTGGTTGAACACAGGCTTGGCACAAGGTCCTGGAGTCAATCCCCAACACCAGAAAGAAAAGAAAAGAAAAAAATGATTGGGATCTATCAACTGATTGACAATATACATCTATATTTTTGTAGATATATATCAATCACTCTATCCATTGATGAATCTATATAGATTGATATATTGACCATAAAGAATTGGCACAGTCTTTGTCAAAGTGTACTATTTTGCATTCCATTACTTGGATATGAGATTTTTATTTCTTTTCTTTATTTTATTTTAGTTATGATATTTTTGTTTATTCTACATATTTGTCAAAACTTAATATGGCCCTTGCCTGGTCAGCATTTCTAATTTGAGAAATTCTAAGTACACAGTATTTACTATTCCACTTCCCTAATGAGAAAGGATGTTGAACATTTTTTCAAGTGTTTTCCCCTCCATTCTTATGTCTTCTTTTGTGAAACATTGGTCAAATCATTTGTCCATTCTTCTGTTAGTTTTTTTTTTTCTATTATTTTACTTTTAGATTTCTTTGGGTATATAGTATACATGCATTGCAAATATATTAGATCAGCCTGTACCTTCACATTCTTATAAGATTGTCTTTAAAAGGGCAGCTATGCATATTTTTAAAATTATAAATAGTCTTCTTTATGAAAGTCAAAAAATTGAAATGTACCTCAACCTATTGTTTACCTATTATAAATATCTTTCATAGCTGTACATGCATTAAAATTAATTAACATTGATACATTATTATTAAAGTACAATCACCTTTCCTTAGTGTTTACCTATTTTTGTTTGTTTCTTTTTGTACTTTGATTGGCTGACTGAGTGAGTGTTAGGTCTCTCTACCTAAACTTACTTCTTCCCATTCCTTTCCACACTTAACACTTTGAGAGAAAGTCATTGTGCATAGACCACACTGAAGAATTGGGGATTTATGATCCCCTTTATGAGGGTAAAGTATCTCCCTACATTATTTTTTGTTCTTCTGAAAAGGAGATATGGTTCTTTTAGTTATTTCAAATGATTATCCATATGAATATGAATATTCACTTTATGTCTTAAGCTGTAATCCAATACCACTTAATTTTTTTGGTTTGAATTATTACAGTTTTGATCATTGGGATCGTTTTCACCTGGTTCCTGTGTCTATTGTCATATCTCACCAGTGTGTCTTTTACCTGCTTTTTTCATGTTTATATTTTCAGCACTCCCTTACTTCCTCACATTAAGGGGTTCCAGCACCACTTTTTTCATTTACTGTTTCAGTATTATAATCATCCATTTCTCACATAATCTCTGGTTCCCTTCCTTTGAAATGGTGTAAGAATCCAAAACCTGTGGACTAGATATTCTCATTGGTTCTTTCTTAGATATTTAATCTATTTATTTTACCAATCTTTTCTTCATGTGTCCCTCTTTTAATTTTACAACATTTAAAATGTTAATCATATTGATTTAAGTTTCCTAACTCTAAAATATATATCATATCTAAATCCAATTCGGATGCCTACTGTCTCTTCACCTGTGCTTTTCCTGGTCTTTCCTATGCCTTATAAATGTGCTGAAACCCAACAGGTTATAGTGGATCGTAGGATCTGAGGTAAACAGTCCTTTTCTTCAGGGTTTCAGGTCAATCAATCTGGCAGTCAGTGGTGGTTAGAGTTTTTTCTCACTGTAGATACCTGAGGTTTCAGTTTCCTCCAAATCCTTGTTTTGCTCATCTGTGTTGTCACTGGGTCTTTTTCATAAATAAAGTCTGACTGTTGTGACTCTTTTGGCTACAATCCACTGTAATTAAATTGTTTCCTGTTGGTGCAAAGGCAGAAGTGAGGGAAGGGAAACATTAAATAGCTGTCTGATACAAAGTCTCAGTCTTCTAGTGGGTCTATAACCTTTGGCTTTGATCCTCACAGTAGTTGTTTTTGTTTTCCTAAGGAGTTTAATTGATTTATCCAAGGTTACATAGTTATTAAGTAGCAGAGTTGAAATATAAAGTGAAGTTCTTCTTTTTTTAGAACTACCACTTAGTTCTCTTTCATATACAGCTAAGCTCCTCCCTTCAGTTTATCACATGAAATGTGTCTTTACTGTCCTCTTTTAAAAAGATATGGGTGGGGGGGGGGTGTAATGAAATAAGAAAATAAGTATATAATACAAAAAATAAAATAAAATTCATAGCACAAATGTGAATGACATTACACTAAACAAGCCGCTCTTAGGTACTTTTTGACATTCTTTCAAGACAGTTAAGCTAGACTGTAGATGCAGTTTTAAAAAAATTATTGAATCATGTGGTCTCACTGTGGTCTCCTTGTAGAGGAGATGCTTTTCAGAATGTCCTTACTCCAACATTATAGATGTGACTCTATGATAAATGATATTTTAATCCCAGACAGTTTTAAAGCAGGTCATAAACTAATAGACACTAACATGGTTCTGTTGCCCTTCAGCTGTTGCTTTCCTTCAGTGGACTTCAATAACCCTTCTCCCTTTTTCATCAACTACTTGTGTACTATTTTGCTGGCCAAATGCCACCTATCCATTTGGTGACAATTTTTTACTCCACAATTTCTGGGAAACTAATACCATGTAATCTTAAAAGAAAAATATTGGACGCTGAATATGTCTTCATTTTTTACTGCTGTTTCCTATGGTTGTGCCAGGAATAGAGGAAGTTGGAGCTACATAATTGCCCTTCTGCCTACATAAGGTAAGAATCTGATGGAGTATTTTTGACAGGAGATTAGTGGTATATTTCCAAATTTTTCTTTTCCTCTCCCCATATCAAAAATACAAGGTCTAATTTTTCTGTTTTACATATTGAGAAAATGATAGGGTTTCTGGATCTAAAAGCCAAGAAAGTTCCCCCACCACCACAAATACTGAAAGTTTCTCACTTGGAAGCTTGTCTACAATCAGCCTTCAGCATTGTGTAAAAAGGTTCGTTAAGTATTTCTGTCAGTTTTGGGTCCAGTGGCTTCTATTGTTAAGTTGAACTTGGTGGCTTGGGTCTGTATTTGCCATCTTTCTGGATTTCAGGATAATGTGGTGCCTTATAATCTCCCTTCCGGAATGTCCCAGGGAGAGCTGTGGACTTTCAGTTCAGTTTGTTCTTCTGCCTGCTTTCCCTGTTGGAACTTAAACCAGTAGTTGAGAGGAAGGCAATTTAATTCTGATGAACTCCAATTAATCATGTTTTTTTTAAAAATAAAACGCATGTATTGCTATTTCTAATATCTTTTTGCTAAACCCAAAGTCACAAAGACATTCTTTTTCCCTCTATCAGCTTCATTATTTTATATTTGCCATTAAAGTCTGTTCCTTTTAGATCTAGTGCTGTCTAAATTTGCAAGGTCTCTTTTGGTGTTGAATACAAAGGTTGCAAGTGTTACTTTCACTGCATTGTATTTGTTAAAGTAAGTCACACAAGCCAAATCCAGATTGAAGGTTTTAGTTCTGTGTAAGGGCTTGAATGTAGGACATACGGTTCATTGGGGCACACTAATATAACAGCCAACCAGAGTCTCCCCTCTTGTCCTGAATGATTTATATCCTTCCAAAATAAAAAATATATGTCCATCCTCCAGGCTGCTCAAAAGCTTGATTCCATGATTTATGGCCTCACACTGGAACTCAAGATGCAGTATATCACTTTCTCAGTCAATTCCAGGAGTAGAAAAGGTTCCTCAAGTACAACTTTTCTTAATTTGAAGACTTTTTGGAAAATAAAAAAGACAATCTGTATTCAATATAACCAATATACAAGAATGAGAAAAGGATAAGTTAACTGCAAAAGACATTGCCTTAAGAAAAATAATCTGAAATAGACATATTATAGGCAAACTCCTAGATCTTTGGAGTCCAGCCAGCTCTGGGTCCTTGATTAATACTCAATTATGCTTCTTGGGATTGATTCATCATGTTTCTTTGCTATGCCCTCTGAATTCTGCACTCTGAGTTCTTTCCTTTAAGTCTTTCTTCGCTTATCATAAAAGTCATTTTTCTTTGCAACTGAAAAGGTTTCTGCACTATGTCCTGCCCATAGGAGATTTCAGTATAATAGCTTCATTTCATTTTAAAATGTTTGTATCTTTTTTCGTCCAAGTGATACAATTATGTTTAAAACTTTGTGGTGTTCCATGCATTTGATTATAAGGGACTCCGTTAGGAGAGAAAGAAAACACAGACACAGACCTCTGAAGGAGACAACTCTCTACTTTAGTTGGTTGGAGGCATTTTGGACCAATAGTCACAGAGTTCTTGGAAACTCTATTACATTGTTCTTAATGTCTACAAAACATATTTTTAATATATTTGAAAATATTTTGAACCCCCTCATCTCATGGAGAAGATATATAAGGCACCAATTCAACCTTCTCTGATATCTTATCAAAAGTTCTTGTATGACCTTGACCACAAGATAAGTTTTAACTGGCAGTATCCTGAATAAATATTAAGTACTTCTTCTCTATTGTGAAAACACTTTCTTCTTTAGTTCTGGTCTCTCCTCCCATATCTAATTAGAAGCAACTAAAGAAACTATTTGGCATGTTCACAACCTTCCTGGAAATCTGATGAGGCAAGTCCACAAATTTTATATTTCCCATTGCTCCTGTTATTTCAGAGAATAGTATCATTAATTTGCATATTGCAGTATATAACTCAAATCTTTCCTTCATCCGTTCATGGTAATTTCCTCCTTGCCTTTCCAGCCTCCACCCATAGCGTACTCTTAAACCTTTGCTAACTGCCGGATCTTAAGGCTAAGAACACATGTGTGCTGCAGCAGACCATTTTTTTTTTTTAAATAGCAATTGCTAACTTGGTTAATTTTTCCTCTGAAACAAATTAAATTTTATTGCCTTAAGGAAATAATGATCTTATTTCTTTGGATCCTTTAGCCTATACTGGGCTCAAATAGTGGCTCTTTTGCTTGTCTGGCTGGTGGTTATGGGAGCAGCTGAATTGAGCTGGGAAGTTGTCTGAAACCTTAGATCAGATGTGATATAGTCACAATCGTGTTTTATTTTTCTCTCCCTCCAAGTGGTTTTTAGGCATCTTTGTCTCAGTATGGTCTTTTCACCTGTTCTTTCTATTTGAAACTCCAGCAAGATAACTGAAGTTTCGACATTGAAAAATCAAGGAAGCTGGTTGGGCTTCTCAGGGTGTAGGCCTGGCACTGGCCTGGCATAAAATATACTCTATCCAGTTACTTTCACAGCAAAACTATTTTTAGTTAATACACAATAATTTTAGTGCACTTTTTGAGGCTTAATTGGCACAGTGCAAATAGTTGATTAAAATAAAGTTGAGCAAATTGAATAGCTATACAAATAGAAATGAGACATTGACTGTACACATATACAAGGAAATAATCAAGTCACGCATTTGACCTCTAAAATGTCAGTGGAAACAAATGAAATCAAAACAAACTTTGAATACTATAAATAAACACATTAGTGGCTTGCCTCAGACTCAACAAGAACATTAGAGACGAATGGCAACACCTGATTATGCATTTTCTAAAACAGAAAGCACCATCTCAGGTCCTGTTGGATAAAACAGTGTATTACTCCAATTTTCACAAATAATTTTTAAAGGAGTCATACTGTGTTTACAATGACTTCATAATTTTCCATCTTCATTGCATGCTGTGACTTAAATATAAGTGTGGGCTAATGGAAAAAAAACAAGAAGAAAAAAATCTAATCACTTTATAACTAAAAAACAGAAAAACACATAAATAAAATTCCACATTCTATTTCAATTTAGCCATTTTTATTTTAATTTTATGTTACAAGTGCTCATTCTGAGTCTAAATGGATTTGAGGATGCCTTATTCAATCCTGTGTCAGACAATTGTAATTCAAGTATTTAGATAAATTAACTCCAAAATTCACAGTATTTTTAAAAAGTCATTTTAAGAAATATCTGTGATAGATGTTCTAAAATGCATTTTATTAATATGAATATTATGCAAAATATTTAATATTAATTTTAATGTAATATATACTTTTATCTAAAAATAAGATCATATCACTTAATATTAAATTCTTAATATTTTGCAAGGGGACAAAAGAAGAAATTATACATTTATTTAGTATTATTGCAAAGATAAGATTTTGTAGTATGTGTAATGTTTAGAAAGAACATTTCTAAGTAGAGAAATATATCTTTTTGTGAGGAGAAAGGAAATTCTAATTAATCATTATATAGAATAGTTTCACAATCATTACATTTAATGAGACTTAATAACATCAACATATATAGAATATTAAACCATAAAGAAAATAAAACAATGATGGTTTAAAGAAATTCATTATTGAAGCCTGAATAGTGATGTAAAATTTAAGATTCCTGTATAAAATAAGATCTACCATAGTTTATTCTCCACTTTTCTATCTGGTGCTGAGAATGAAAACTATTAGCAGTAAATTTTAGTTCTGGATAAACAAATCTTCCCTGAAGTTGCTTTGGGAAATGAAGGTCCAAAATATAGTGATGTAAATTAACACATTTTGAGTGAACTCTGACCCCAAGATGTAATATATTAATCCGGGATAAGCTAAATTAGCCAGAGAGACAGTTTCTCTGTGAGAGTTAATGAGTGTTAACCTAAACACTCTATCTCCTATCTCTATCCCTAATACCTGCCCTTCCAATTGTTATATATCTTTTCATAAAGAATAGATATAATCCTTACTCAAATAATTTAAATGCTGTGGTGGTGGACTGAATGTAAAAAAAGCACAATACAAATAATTAGTCTACCATAGACTTGTTTGACTCAATGGCCCAAAGTGGAGACCCCAAAGAACAGAGAGTCCTCTTCTTTGCCAAACTTAAATATTATTATCACTGGATTTTTAGAGTTCATGATTAATGTTAATCAAAAATTACCTGGCATGTGAAAAAGAAAAAAAAAGAAAATAAGCTTTACTATGCAGATGGAAAATATTCAACAAAGCAGAAAAGAGATTGTTCAGATGTTATAATTACTAGAAATGGATTATAAAATAAATATAAATATGTTATATATATTATCTTTATTTGCAATAAATAAACTGTTTTGATACAGTTAAAAATGGGAGAACTTGAAGTACAATTGAAGTTCTTAAAAAAGTAACAAAAATTGAAAAAATAAGTGACAAATCTAATAATAAAAACTACAAAGCTATACATCCAATGAGCTGAAACAAACAAACAAACAAAAAAGTGTCAGAAACAGAGGGAAGTAAACTACACTAGGCTATTCCGTACTCTAATTTCTCAACTGGTCACATAGGCTTTCTTTAAAATTCAGACAAGCAACATTATATACTTTATCAAAACAAGAATACCAACAAACTTCTTCTGAGAAAGAATCTAAGCAGCTTGGGTGTAGTGCTACACTATGTTAATAGAATTAAGGACAAACATCGAGTGATTATCTCTACAGATACAGAAAAAGCATTTGAGAAAGTTCAATATCCATTCATGTTTAAAACACGAAAGAAATTAGAAATAGAACATTGCAAAGGTTATATAAAACAAACCCAAAGCCAACATGACACTAAATGGAGAAAAAAGTGAAAGCATTTTCTTTAAAAACAGGAACAGAAGAAGTGAGTCTACTTTCAATATCCCTATTCAACATAGTCCTTGAAACTCTGGACAAAGTAATAAGGCAAGGAAGAAAATTAAAGGGATACAAAAAGGAAAAAAAGAGATCACATTATCTTTGTTTGCTGATGACATTTTCCTATATTTATAAGATGAACAAATTCCATGGGAGTCCTTTTTTATGATGAGCAGTCAAATTTTTGTCTTAAAATTGGTATGGGAAAATATATTTTTTTCCTGTCTTTCCTATAGCATTCAAACCCTTCATTCAAGATTCAGCACTAATTAAAGTACCACTTAAAAGAGTTCCAGAATTGAAATTAGTAATAGTAAGGCTATTGGTTTGGGAATTCCAACAAATTTAAATAACGTTTTATGCCAATTTGTCCCCTAGCTTCAAAGCAGTTACATATTAAAATATAAACAATGTAAAAATTTTAAAATATTAGAAGAGATAAAAGCAAATGAATTGGCCTTGATGTAAATTATTATTTGAGAAAAGAAGAAATTAAGAGAGAATGAGGGAAAGAAGGAAGGAAGATAAGAATCAGAGCATAAAAAAGGTTAGTAGAGGAGAGAAATAGATTCAGACCAATAGTAAGTGGTTGTACTGTCGAAGAGATATTATTACTTCTCTGGATTTGATAGAGAATTAAAATATTTGTCAATTATTATTAGTCTTTGAAATCCTTGTTATATAATTTGACATATATACAAATATTTTCCATTTGGATGTTTGTTATCAATAATAATAAATAATTTTCAAAACAAATGGCAATGTTGAGTAAGCTTGATGCATAATATAAATCTATGAGAAAAAAATTTGAAATTAGCATTAAATATTTCATGAAAAAAATTAAGAAGTCAGTTCCTACAGTTGATTAATTCCTTTGAAATAGATATGGTGAAATAGCTATTATTATTATGCTGGTATATTCTGTGATCCATATTAATAATCATCAGAAATACACCTTTAAAAATAACTACATGCATTTCCATGTTTAAAATCTCATATATTTATAACATTAATGTGCACATTATTTTCTCTATTCATATAGCTTATTTGTGATTAATTTGTATGGAATCTCAAAAATTGTCTATATTTCTTTAATACATAATTT
Source organism: Sciurus carolinensis (assembly GCF_902686445.1). Taxonomy (NCBI): domain Eukaryota; kingdom Metazoa; phylum Chordata; class Mammalia; order Rodentia; family Sciuridae; genus Sciurus; species Sciurus carolinensis. The sequence goes on along the minus strand of NC_062219.1, from coordinate 59,502,896 downwards.
CAATCAGAATAAAGCAAAATTTTCCAAGATCAAATTCCTTTTCCTATGTACATAATTTGTGGGTTGAAAAAATTATAACTCTTTGCTTTTGAATATTCATGTTGTGTCATTGATATATTCCTCTGTAATTATGGCATACCTGTCAAACAACTTAAACAATAGTCATAGCAGTTTTCTACTTTCATTTTCCAAAGTTGAACATCTGCAATTAGTATTTAAAATAATCATTTGAAATATAAAATTATAGTCATTTTTTCTGGTTGGTTGACATATTTTTGAAAAAACTTTGAGAAATATAACATGGAAATACAAAAATGCATGAAGTTCAAATGGAAGTCCTCATACTTGCTTGCATAATAACTCCCAAATATAACTCCCTTTCATAATGATGTAATTGAAATACCTTATGTGGCTATCAGTTTGAACCATGCTAAAAATATTGTATCATCTAAGCTTGCATTCCTTTTTCTTATTTATTTTATTTTTTTCAGTGCTGGGAATTGAACCCAGATCCTCACACATGCTAGCCAAGAACTCCTCCACTAAGCAATACTCCAAGCTTATCCATCAATTTTTTAATGTTCAGTTTATACAAAGGAAGTTCTTAAGTATTTATTCTTTTAAAAGCTGAGTTCTTTCACTGAGCAAATTTTAAATATTAAGAATGGTGTTTGCATAAGGATTTTGATGTGATTTTTAATTTATATAAACAATGAAATTTTCTTTCTTTTCCTAGATTTTAAGAAAATTGTCTTTCTTCTTTTCTCTCTCTCTCTTTTTTTTTTTTTTTTTTTTTTTTTTTTGCTTCTGTTTTTCTTCTTTTGCAGTGCTGAAGATCAAACCCAGGACCTTGTCCATTCTAGGCAAGCACTCTACCACTGAGCTGTACCAGCAGCCCAGAAAATGTTACTGTTAGGATGTTTAATTTTACCAAAACATTCATTCTACATTTAATGAAAATAATGGTATAATTGTCTCCTTTGCTTGTAATTTTAATTGAATTCATTTTTCAAGTAGAATGTTTTCCAATTCTTTTTTATTGTTTCATAAACAATTGCAATGATTTATTCAACAAGCATTTATAAATAGCATACTATTGAAAAAGTAACATAAGAGCTAGTGTAAGTGAAAAATACAGCAAAGTATAAAATTATGTTCTTGACTACCAAAATTTTCTTATTCATATTATAATTTAATTATATTTTTATTCATGAATCCTCATGTTTTTAAATGTGTTGAATATTAATATACTAAAGTACAGATAATCTCTGTTCTGAACTTTAGTATATAAAAGGAGTTTGCACTTTTCTTAATGAGCTGCTTTTATTACAAGCAAATGTCCTTTTGGTATGTTTCCTTGGGACAGAGTATGAGATTTGTATTATATAGTTGATGTTTTCTATTACTATTAAAGAAAATATAATTATACAAAATGGGCTCCTTAAAATATTGCAAAATAATTGAGATGGACTTTTTTCTTGGTTTTTACACATTTATTTCACAAAATGGATGTATACAAATGGGAATTTTAAAATGAAAAAATTGAGTACAAGCTCACAAAATATGATTTTGTCTCATGGTTCTATTAAATTTCTCAAGGAAAAATCAAATCTGATAAAAATCTGTATCCAATAATTTAATGTTGCACCCCAGATACTTTACTGGAAATTGATATCGTTAGCATACAAAATGTTGTGCTAACATTCGGTCACACTTTTATACAACTGTGAAACTAAACATGACAGGATTTACTTTCCAGTTTGTTTTTCACATCCAAGGTCATTTAAAAACTTGTGGTATACAGAAAGGAAGTTTTATGTAGTACCAGAATGTGTTATTATTTTAAATTTCATAGCATAACTAATTATTTATTTAATTTACATATCATGTCACTTTTTATTTTACTTTGATGTCAGTTAGAAGGTAGAGCCTTAATATGTACTGATGCTAACTTACTTTTTAGGACGAATATATTCATATAAAAATGTTACACAGTGATACATAAAATATGATAAAATGTGTCTATTCATGAGTAGATTATGGTATGATAAATCTCTTGTCATATGTAGGTGCTGATATATCTTGATTTTAAAAATTATGTACATCTCAATATTTCATAAAAAATACAGCATAACTTTTTCCCAGAAGATATGGGGTAATTATTAATGATTCAAAATCTTCTTTATACTTTTATTTACATTACCACTTTGAGTTTCTACACAAATGATTGTGAATTTCTGGTAATATGGAAAAGAAATAATACTTTTCAATAAAAATTATAAGAAAGCTTAACTAAAATGTGTAAAGTATATAATATAAGATAACTTAAAAAGTTTTGCTTATCCTAACCTTTCTGATTATGGAGTTATCAGGTACTTTGACATATTAAATTTCATTTTTTAATTTTTGGAATATTTTTACGGTAAGAACTTATCTGGTTATTATTTTTCACATTCTATAACCATATTGAATTAATAAGGTTACTTAAAATTACACTTTTTTTAAAAAATAGTTTCTATATCTGAGTCCCTACAACTTTCAGTGCAGATTGCTGTTTGCTTTTGATTTTATAATATCTATCAAGTGTGCCAACTGAGACACACCTGTTAGCCAAGCAAAATTGGATTTATAAAAATGACTACAGCAAGGGAAAACACTAGCTTTACAATCTTAGTAGTGTATCAAATGAAATAACAGGAAGGTTATTTATTTCATTCTGATATCTGGATATGACTGATGGGAGGTATGTCAGTGAAGGGTTTAGAATTGAGAAAATTTCATATGATAATTTTGGAATAGTTCAGATACGGGCCATTAAGTGAATTTGATGAATAAATTGTCATGGTTACAGAGCTGTTTGCCTCTATGATCAAATCTTCAGCTGGGTAAATTTCTTTGAAGAAACTTCCAGAAGTGAATGGTGTCATTAAATTTTGGCTTGCTGTCTCATCTTCTGGGCAAGAAGACCCTGGAGCCCACAATTATTTGTGTTGACCAGGTGGTTTCATTTTCTGTTCCAGCAACTGAGTTATGTTGAAGCAGTGTTTTCAGCTTTCCAAATTTTGTTGTGTAATATGAATTAAAAGGAAATCTCCAGATACAGTTCTCCCAGACAGACAAGCTGAACTTCTATAGGGTAAACAAGGCAATTGAAAGGTATGCCCATGATACAGAAAGGGTATGTAGGGAGGCTATTATTATTATCCCACATTGTTTGAAACTTTTGTTCAAGTTAAAAATTCGAATCAAAACTTCAGAAATGTCTCATCTTCTTACTTCAGAAGTTCTTTGCTTTGACTTTGATATCTATGCAATCTTCATAGTAAGGTCCTTTTCCCTCTTAGAATCAGGGTTTCTTTGTTGACAATCTAAGATAGAGTAAGGTTGAAGATGCACATGCCTGCTGGTGAACCTCCCCAGGTCTGTTGTATCTGTAGTTGTTGCCCCTCAGCAGTAAAATATTATGAGTTGCACAGAATATTTTTTCAATAAAATGACGAATCTATTTGTCACGCCCCATGAATATTCTTCACCCTTTATATTACTTATTTGTGATAAAAACATTGGTGAACACAATTTCCTTCAAGAAATTGTGCCTTAAATTTGTTTCATAATAAAATCTTTTGATTTTCTCATTAAAAATTTTTGCTCTTTTAAAGTTCCTCTTTATGTGACTCTGTCTTATGGCTAACTCTCATATGTACTTTTTTGCTAAGTTCTACCTTTGGTGCAATCAACTTGTCTCTTTGTATCTATTTGTCAGATGCTTGATTCCACATTAAAATGATGACAACTCTATACTCCAGTGAAAATACCTTTTTTAAGGTTAATAATTTCTTCATTTTGGAACTATGATTTTTTTCAGTTCAATGACAATTTATCAGTGATAAATTTTATCTACATCATGACAGCATTTGACAGCTATCTAGAACATTTCCCCTGAATTCTTAATTATTAGATCACATAATACTGTACATAATTGTGGTTTCACATCTACATCACTGGACTCCAAATTTATATCTTTATTCCTTGTTTTTCTCTTCCATCACATTCTATTTGTTGAAGGAATTGAGGGTTTCTTCTTGGTTTTTTCTTAATATGTATTTATTACACAGATACTACTACTTAGTTATTAGATTATTTTTACATTCAAAAATTACCATTGATTGCTAGTTTTCTTTGTGTTTGGAACTGGTAAAATAATGATGGATCATAAACAATCTAATCTCAAAGAGTTAACATTATAAAAAAATCAACATGCAGGTAATTATAATATCTCACAATTAATCTTATAAGTGAGGTATAGAATATTTAGTAGTTTGAAGGGAAAACTCAACTTGATAATTAATAATGTACTTCGTTTATCTGTGTGCTAAGATTTTCATGACTTTTCATTAAATTTTAAACAATCTAAGGCAAAATCTATTATCATGTAGTATTTTCAGAAGAAAGTCAATTCAGTTTCCATTTTCATTTGCCAAATAGAATAATCAAGAATAAACTTTTTCACTCTATCTTCCAGGTCAAAGATTGACACATTTTCTCCATTAAGAATAAAACTTAGACCTACAAGAGGATCCTAAAAAAATGTTAAATAAATTTTTTTCTCTTTCTTCCCTTTATTATCCTTTTAGTCTGAAAAGTGAAACTACCTATAGTCACAAAGTTTGTATAAAAGAAAAGTATAATCAGAATGAAAATGAGCTCAAATAAGATATGAAATAAAATGCACTTTCATTTGATTTGAAAATCTTGGCAGTAAAGGCAAATTAACTTGGGTCTATTGACATAAGTAGAGAATATGGAAACTAGATCTTGCAGAAGTTATGAAAAAATGGCCACTTATTTTATCAGATATTTTTCTTCACCCATGAAATTAAGGTTTCTGATTAGCTTTTTAAGTACTTTATTTTAGACCAGTTTTAGATTAGCACAAAATAGAGTAAAAGGTACACATGATCTCCTGCCCCAAAATACACAGATTTCCCTGTATTATTATAAACATTCTACCCTTGAATGGTACATTTGCTACTGCTGATAAATGTATATTGACACATCATTATCACTCCAAATCCCGTTTACTCCAGGGTTTACTCTCAGTGTTCTACACTGTATGAGTTTGAGAAAATCTAAAATAACTGTATCCACCATTGTGGTATTACACAGAGCAGTTTTATTGACCCAAAATTTTTTTGCTTCATTTATTCATCTTTTTTTCTCGCTGCCCACTGGCAACCACTGTTCTTTGTATTGTCTCCATAGCTTTCCTTTGCCATAAAGTCACATAGTTCTAATCATAGAGCATGTAGCGTGTTTCAAATTAACTTCCTTCACCTTATTTGGGAATATGCATTTGCCTTTAAGTTTCCTCACTGACTTTTCATGAGTTAATGACTCATTTCTTTTTAGGGTTGAATAATATCATACTCTGCATATTCCATATAGTAGTTCCCCTTATCTGCAGTTGCTTCCTATGATTTCAGTTACTTATGGTTAATCATATTCCAAAAATATTATCTAAAGAATTCTAGAAATAAACTATTCATAGTTTAAATTTTGTTTATTATGGCAGATTATCATTATATTTTATAATTAGCTGTTGTTGATATTTTACTTTGCCTACACTTTTTTGTTTGTTTGCCTTCTGATACATGTAATTTTCTTTTTTGATAGGCAAACAAAATATGATATATAAAAGGAACTGCAATAAATAGGCCATCAGTAATATTGTGAATGGTGTTGAGGAAATGAAGCATTCTTTCTATGATTATCAGCTTATTTTAATAGGACTATGTCTCTGGATTGCAAACTTCACAAGTGATTCTCAGTCTTCCTCTCACCTTTGGGTAGAATGGGATAGTTAAGAGAGGAATGGAGTTGGTCCTTCCATTCCCCAAGTCAGTTAGACTCTGATAAGTTCCATGATACTCAAGTTCTGGTTAGTTTCTCCCACAGGAAGACCTTAAGAAGAAAAGATTCTTTAATATACTTCATAATGGCTATTTTCCCCACAGCTTCCCAGAAGCATGGAGGATTTTTTCCCAATGTTCTCTCTATAGAAACCTGATTGAGTTCCCAAAGGTAAAATTTACTAAAAATATGTCTATCTCCCATGACTAAGACTCCTAGAGTTTTTATTTCTCAGACATGTCCACCCTAAGGCTCCAAAAACATATCAATTACAGCTTAGATTTCCCTACCCAAGCATTACTTTCCATGAAGATTTCTCATTGTTGGTTTATCATCTGGTAGGTTATGATTCTATGTTAACCTATTTGTCCAGTTTGGGGAGCTGTAGTTTGTACTGTGACTTCGCTTTTCTTCTGGGTCTAAGACATATTGTTAATTTTTGGAAGTATGAGTAGAGCTATTTGACACTTTATTAATATTATATATTTATTTGCAGTGCGTGGGATGGAAACCAGGGTATTGCACATGCCAGGCAAACACTCTAACACTGAATTACATTGTCAACCCCAAATCGTTGATCTTGAGTTTTCATTTTACTCAAGTTTTTACTGTTGTTAAAGTGGAGCTCTGACTCCTGAAACTTTTACCTGCCAGTCTTAAAAACATAAATCTATAAGGTTTTTATCAATATCTAGAGTGTTGACATTTTTAAGTAATATTGCACATACACACACAGGCAGATGCTTATCCCTTAGCTGAATCTGCATGTATATGTCAGACCATATTCAAGTAAATATTGTATGTTATTTTCTTCCACAAAATAATGGGTACATATTTAAATTAGGGCACACCTCCAACCTACATAGTTGAGCAACCAGCCCAGTGGGCAACTTCTGAAATCATTCATTGTTTAACCTTTCTCCGTTACGTAGACCTTGACCTGCATTGTTTATTTTTGGACATTATCTTGCAACTTTCAAAACATTTCAGAGCTGCTATAGGATTATAATTAACTTAAAATTAATTAAACATATAGCATATATCTAAGTCTAAAGGAGAAATACATATTTGTATTTTTGTTTTTAGTTATGAAAAAAGAAATGTAAGCCTTTTGTTCAACTTAATACAATAAATCCTACATATGTTATAAAAATAACATGTACATATAACCATGATATTTTCTGTGGTAGAACTTCATCCTAGAAATAGTGGACAGCCACGATAAATATCCAGAATCAACTAATTTTAGCAGAATTTCAACAACAATGAATTCAAGCTACCAAAGGTTTTATTTCCTAGTAAAATGGTTAGACAAAGCAGGTTATCTAAGAATTTTGATCTGAATAAATTTGAATGACATCAAAATTTAGAAAAATTCAAATTAATGACATTAACTTGCTTTTCTATTTTGAGTTTATCCTTCCTAACAAAACAAAGTTCCTAAGGATAAAACAACTTAAAGTCAATTTTTTTAGAGCTTGTGACTCCATAATGATGACCAATTAAAATAGTTACATAGCACTTAAAGAGATCTGGATTGAGTAGAAGAGGTCACCTTGAAATGCTAAATTTATTTTTCATCTATCAATGCCATATGAAGTAGGCATTTCTAAATGACATTTATCATTGTCTCAGTCATCTAACCAATAAAGGCTATGGTTTCTCTGGTTGGAAAATATCTCATTGATCTACAAAGAAAATAATAGCCAATTTCATAATGTATTGAGACTTTAAAAATAATCAATGTTTACATATCTGTATCTATGTTCTTATTATAATAAGACTTCTTTCATCATCATTTCAAAATTCTTAGGCATAGAGACAGAAACTGAAAGGAAAAGTACAATTTTATGCTAACACTGATTTTTGGGTTGATTTTAGGATGCTGATTTTTTTATTACGAAAAACAAAATAATTTTACCTTCCCCCTTAAGTGTATTTTTGAAGTAAAATCAAGCAATTGATTGATGAAAATGTGTGTGTCTATTTTTTAAGTCAAGCTAATTTTAAGTTTTACAAATGATTGATTAATAATATTTCACACAACTAGCAGCTGGAGCTCACCTTTAGGGATGATGTGAGGAAACTGATTTCTCAGTAATTTTATGTGTGCCATCATTCCTTCTATACAACTCTGGATAACACAGGGAAAGTACAGCAGTTCAGTTCTCCGTTTTTACCTCTACTTGGATATTACACTTTCAGGTGTCTTTTACTTTTTCAATCCTGTCATGTATCTACAGAAGAGACATTGCTTAATCTTCAAAGATTTTTGTTTGAGATTTTTGTTCTTTTTCACACTTTCAAGGAAGCGTTTTGGAGAGATAAAAAACTAGATTTCGATAAGTATCTATTACATTAATATAAAATACATACTACTCCCAAGTTACTGAACTTAATAGTTAACTGGCAAAAGAAAAATGTAAGTTTGAAGATTCCCAGCACCAGCATCTCAAAGCAGAATATAAAATGGTAGGTTTGAAAATGGGAGACAAGAACATAATGATCGGTACCTCATTAAAATTTGTTTTAGTTTGAATCCATCTCATTTATTGGCTCTTGCTTTTATTTGTGATTTGGGAATCAGGTTAAGGAAGTCTGGTCCTAAGTCGACATGATGAAGATTTGGGTTTACTTTTTCTTCTCTTTGGTGCAGGGTCTGTGGTCTAATTCCTAGGTTCTTTGATCCATTTTAAGTTGAGTTTTGTGCAAGGTGAGAGATAGGGGTTTAATTTCAGTCATAAAGAAGAATAAAATTATGGTATTTGCAGATTAATGGATGGAGTTGGATAAGTAAGCCAATCCCAAAAATCCAAAGGTCGAATGTTTTCTCTGATTAGTGGATGATGATATATTAAGCCAGGGGTGGTAAGGGAAGAATGGAGGAATGTTGGATTGTGTAGAGGGAAATGAGGTGGGTAGGGGGAAGGGCAAAGAAAAGATGGTGAAATGAGACAAACATCATTACTGTATGTGCATGTAGGATTATAGGAATGGTGTGACTCTACATCATGTACAACCAGAAAATGAAATGTTGTATTCCATTTGAGTACAATGAATCAAAATGCGTTCTTCTGTCATGTATAACTAAATAGAACAAATAATTTTAAATAATTTGGTTTAATGACTTTTGATTTCTGAATGATGGAGTCATATCCTTTTGGGTGATTAACCTCTTAAAACAACCATAAGATGTGGACAAAATGTAAAAAAATAATTAGCTCAAGTTACAGGAGTTTTAACAACTGACAAGCTCTGAGTGCACGTGCAACGGAGTTGAGGCAGACAGCTGTCAGAAGTACTCATTCTGCATCCTGCCTTCCCCAAGTACAGCTTGCAGGACACACATGATGAGATGGTCATGCCACTAGTAAAAAATTATCTTTATGGCCAGGGAAACAAGAAACTGTACCCAGGTCACTAAAGAGACTGAGGGTAATTCAGAAAACTAGAGATGGGATCTTCATATTCTCTCTGTCCACAATTCCAGCCAATACCTGATTCTTACCTTGGTGCAGTATCCTTAAAACAACTGTAATGAACATGAAATTTTCTGAAATATTGCTGAAGTTACTAAGAAAATGTTCCAAAATGAAGCACTAGAACAACTGCTGATAAAACAGCTAGGTATGACTGTTTCATCCCCAATGAATATAGGACATAACACATGACAACTATGATAAAAAGGCAGAAAATATGTGTATATATAATTAAATAGTTTGTGTGTTTTACATGAGGTAATACAATAGTTAATGTGATTGAACTTAGAATTAAGTTAGGTAAATATTAAATTCCTAGAATTTAAACTATAATATTATTGGAACAATAGAAAGAAGCATATTTACAAAGATAAGAGGAAAATTAAAATATAATTCAAATGCAAATTCTAAAAGCTTTGATAAGGAGGAAAAGAGAAACCAAATGTGACACTACTTAGTAAAAGTACTTAATAAGATGGCAGAGAAAATACAAACATATCAACAATTTTATTAAACATTTATGAACGTAGAGCAAATTTAATGGCAGAAACTGTGAAGATGGGTTTAAAACATTCTTAGGTATATGTCTACAGACGATAGGCTTTAAATAAAATGGAAAATAAACTGTAAGTTAATGGAAAAATATGTCACAAGTTCAGTAAATGTAACCATATAGAATGACTAATAAAATAGATCTCAAGACAATGGGTATTAACAAAGTTTGGAGGAATATATCGTCATAATAATGAGTTAATTCATGAGGACATAATGGCAGTCATACCTGCTTTACATACTTAAATATAGTTTCCAAATAGTAAAAAAGTTTTAGAGAATTAAATTAAAAAATAGAATATTTCATAACTAAAGTTGGAAATATTAGCATTCAAAAGAATCTACCAGTAAAGTAGAAGATATGAAGAACACTGTAACCCAACTTAAATTGTTTTTGCAAAACACTATATCTAACAATGGCAGAGTTGTATATTTTTTTTTATTTTTCAAATATATTTCATACACTAATTGCAATGACCATATACTGAGCTATGAAATAACACTTGATAAACTTAAAAACCTTGAAATCATATCAATTATCTACTCTGGTCATAATAGAATTGTCATAATCAATAGCAATAATACAATAATATGCTATAGCATCACAAATTTTTAAAAAATTAAAAACTTTTAAGTAACTGGTTGGTCAAAGAAGAAATAACAGGGACTATTCGAAAAACAACTTGAAATGAATGATACTCAAAATGCAAAATATCAAAACACATAAAATGTAACTAGTACAATGCTCAGGAGAAATATATACAGCTTAAATACTTTTACCAGAAAGAAAAATTAAGATTAATGCTCTGATTTCCCAATTTAAGGCATTAGAAAAAATTAATCTGAAAGACAAAGGAAAATTAATTAAAAAGGAAGGATAGAAATTTATAAAGTTGAATAGAACAAACAGTACAGTAAATTACTGAAATTATAAGCTGGTTCTTTTAATAAGATGATCATCCTCTATCTAGATAGAACACATTAATTTCACAAGCATAAAAAACTGCCATAATTCAGGCACTATTAAAGAGATCATTTTAAAAATAGCCTATAGTATTAAAAAAATGGAATTCATGTTTAAAAAAATAAGAATTTTCCAGTCCCAAATTATTTTCATGGATAAGTTTATAATATGCTTCAAGGAGAATTTTAAAAATTCTACTTTTGTAATAAAATTGATGAAATAATATTTTCAAATTTAGTTTATGAAGTGAATACTACTCTGACACAAAACCAGACAAAGGCAATACAAAAGAAGGGATAAAAAATATGAAATGAAAACAGCAGACCAGTATCCTTCATGAATATAGATGAAAAACAATCTTTAAGCTATTAAACAGAATTCTGCAATAAAAACAAATTGTATATCATGATCTAATAGGGTTTATACTAGGAGATCAAGACTGATTTAATATTGGAAAAACAATCAATATAATCTATTATATCAACAACTAAAGAAGAAAAGTTATTTTGAATTGATGAAAGGAAAATATTTTTAAATATCCATTATCCATTCATAGTGAAGAGTTTCAAATTTCAGGAAGTAAGAACCATCCTCAACTCTATAGAAAACATCAAACCCAAATAAATACAATTTTCTCATACTAGACAAAGGGGCCAAAAATATGCAATGGAGAAAAGATAGCCTCTTCAACAAATGGTGCTGGGAAAACTGGAAAACCATATGCAATAGAATGAAATTAAACCCCTATCTCTCACCCTACACAAAACTCAACTCAAAATGGATCAAGGACCTCGGAATCAGACCAGAGACCCTGCATCTTATAGAAGAAAAAGTAGGTCCAAATCTTCAACTTGTTGGCTTTGGATCAGACTTCCTTAACAGGACTCCCATAGCACAAGAAATAAAAGCAAGAATCAACAACTGGGATAGATTCAAACTAAAAAGCTTTCTCTCAGCAAAGGAAACTATCAGAAATGTGAAGAGAGAGCCTACAGAGTGGGAGAAAATCTTTGCCAACCATACTTCAGATAAAGCGCTAATTTCCAGAATCTATAAGAACTCAAAAAACTCTACACCAAGAATACAAATAATCCAATCAACAAATGGGGTAAGGAAATGAACAGACACTTCAAAAAAGAATATCTACAAGTAATCAACAGATATATGAAAAAATGTTCAACATCCCTAGTAATAAGGGAAATGCAAATCAAAACTACCCTAAGATTTCATCTCACCCCAATTAGAATGGCGATTATCAAGAACACAAGCAACAATAGGTGTTGGCGAGGATGTGGTGAAAAAGGAACACTCATACATTGCTGGTGGGGTTGCAAATTAGTGCAGCCACTCTGGAAAGCAGTATGGAGATTCCTCAGAAAGCTTGGAATGGAAACACCATTTGACCCAGCTATCCCACTCCTTGACCTATACCCAAAGGACTTAAATCAGCATACTACAGAGATACAGCCTCATCAATGTTCATTGCTGCTCAATTCACAATAGTTAGATTGTGGAACCAACCTAGATGCCCTTCAGTGGATGAATGGATAAAGAAATTGTGGCATATATATACAATGGAATATTACTCCGCAATGAAGAATGATAAAATTATGGCATTTATAGGCAAATAATGAAATTGGAGAATATCATGCTAAGTGAGATAAGCCAATCTCAAAAAACTAAAGGACGAATGATCTCGCTGATAAGCGGATGAGGACATATAATGGGGGGTGGGAGGGGTTAGCATTAGGTTTACGGTTAGGTTTAGGGTTAGGGATAAGGAGAGCGGTAAGAATGAAGGAAAGAAGGACTGTATAGAGGGGAAAGAGGGGTGGGAGGGTGGGGGCGAAGAAAAAAAAATAATCAAACATCATTGCCCTATGTAAACGTATGATTACACAAATGGTATGCCTTGACTCTATGTACAAATAGAGAAACAACACGTATCCCATTTGTATACAATAAAAAAAAAAAAAGTATGAGCAGGAAAAAAAAAAAAAAGAAAACATCAATACTAAAAACAAACAAAAACCCTACAGTTAGTATAAGAATGAATGTTTCCCTACAATTATGTACAAGGCAAAGATGTTTGTTCTTTCATTACTTTTATTCAAGTTGAATTTCTAGACAGTGAAATAAAGCAATAAAGCAATTAAAGGAAATAAAATGTATATACACATGATTAAACCAAAGTGTTCCTATCTGCAGATGACATAATTATCTATGTGGAAAATCTCTAAGATCTATAATATCTCATTAAACTAAGATATGAGTTCAGCATGTCACATGATATGATGTAAATATAAAAAATCAATTGCATTCCTATAAAAAATGGTCCTTTCTCAGACGATCTCTTCTCTCAAAAACTGTAGGGCACTCTATAAATAAATATGTAATTATGACTAAATTGAATAATTACAGTGAAGTAGCGTGAATGAGGGAGGAACTTATTCAGGCTCTAGGGAATTGAGTCTTCCACATGGCTTAGAAATTTGAATGGCAGGAAATGTTAGGAGTATATAGCTCTCAATGGAAGCACTCTGAACAAGAATGAAAGACTATGAAGCAAAAAAAGAACGCAGAGGATTAATGAGTTTTATTTGGTTTTGTTCTCTTTAGTTTTATGTTTTGTTTTGTTCTGTTTTTTACCTTTCCAAATGACAATTTTTGGAGATGAAATGTAAGTGTAAATTATGAAGATTAAACTGGGAAAATCCAGCAGCAGCAGTAGTTGAGAATATATTGGATACCATGCCTAGGAAAACCTGTGGGAAATTAACTAATTGCTTTAAGCAGGAGAGAAACTCATTGTTTAGATAAATGTTTGGATAGGTTACTCTGGAAGGAAGATGGAAAACGAGGGGTAATATGTTAGTGTTAATAAGGGAAGTTATATTCCGCTAAGGTAGTAGGGTTGATAAAGAGGCGAGCTTCCATGGGAGTGATGTTGGGAAGAAAAAAGAAAATTTGCAACTGTGTTACTTAGACTCCTTTCACATAGTACCTACAATGTTGATCACTAGTGACCATGTTTTCACTGACTCACTACTCCGGCTTGGTTTATAAGTACCACTGTGAGGAATCCCCCTGTCCAGGAAATCAATTGGCTTTCCCCTGACCTACAGGTAAATCAAGGAGTCAAAGTCTGCTCATAGCTAGCTTAACCTCTGGTTCCCGAAACCTTTTGCTTGTGATGGTATGTCTCTTGATTTATGGGAAATACACACTATACTCACCCCTTGTCATGACTCCTCTTCTCATATGTTCTCCAGTATTTGAATAATGAATAACAAAGGATGCCCGGTCTATAAGGTCTTACCCCTAGAAAACTTTTGCCTGACAAAGCAGCTGCAGCCGCTTTTCAAGTTCACAGCTCAAGACTTACATAAAATGAACTTGGCAGGATTTTGCTTAGAAGCTGCAGAATCAAACTTACTGGCCTGTGTGAAATTTGATTAACTGAAATCTCATCAGCCCTCTTGCTGACCACATCCCCAGAAACAAGCAGCTGGGCTCCTGGGCAGCTATGTGGCAAAGCAGAACGGAGCCAGCTGTCAGCTTGCTTACAGGAGGGGACACTCCAGAGTGGAGTACAACCCTCTTGGCACAGGCAGCCCTGTATCAGTGTGTACCCAGCCACCTCCATTCTGTGAACTCAGACCTCTTTGCTCCCAATTTCTCAGCATCTAATAAATGTAATTTGTTGTACAGAAAGAGAAGGATGCCATTGGCTAAAATTTCAGATATTTAGAATAATAACACCTTTTTACAAAGTTCAGGTGTACTATATGTTTAAACCAGGGGACATGGTATTTGATAATAACCTCATGCCCCCCAAAAGACAAATCTGATTCTACACTTCATTTAGACTATGGGCACAGAAAACTGAACTGGAGATGTGGGGATGTGGCACCTCGTAATATTTGTCAAAGACTTTAAAAAGAATGACTATTTCAAATCAGAGCTTATTTGAATAGTTAGTCAACAATGAAACGATCATTTTAAAGACAGTTAAACTTAACCCCTAAAGCCACAATTTTCAATTACTGTGGCTTATTTGGAGGAAAGGAAATTATTCAATGTGAGTCATTATCTTTATTTCTGTAAGATTTTTCCCTCGAATCTAATCAAGACTCTTAAAAATTACAGCATAAAACACATAAAATTAGAAGAGGATTAAACTTCATGGAGTTTTCACTACTGGTTTTTATGATAAGTAGTTTCCATATTATATTTAAATTGGTTTGCATTTCTTTAAGGAATCATTAACATGCTGAGAGCCAAATCATGTGGCTATAAACAGTCATCGTGACTTTTACTAGTTGCTAATGCTGAAAACATTATAAAATTTTTCTAATCAAGAGTTGGAAGAAATAGACATTATCATAAGCTCAAAACCAACTGATTTAATAACTACTTTAACAAAAATATAATTTCATAAAGCACACACCAAATGATGACTTAGTATGTTGCCTTTTATTCGAAGACAACAAACACAAAATTAATAATTGAACTTGATTTATTAGCTTGAGGATTCACTAATATAAATTATAAAGACAAGAGCAAGAATACAGCTAAAAGATTCAAAGTCAAATGTTCACAATTCTTTTACATTCTTTTTATTAATTTTCAAATGAATTAATATGCAATGTTATAAGTTTGTATATGTTGGAAGAGAAATGTGCTTTTTGTTCAACTTTTTACTTAGAACAAGCTGAAATAATAATTTCATATATGTTAATATGTGAATATTTTAATATTCTTAAATTAGGAAATCAAATAAATTTTATTTTATACCATCAATTCATCAAAAACTTCTTTGCTGGCAAAATATATAATTCCCAAGTTATTTTGTACATCATTTAACCAAATGCATTTAAATGTAACAGTCATTTAGTACTTAAACTTCCCACCAAGCACTGTCACATTTTTGGTGTCTTAGAATATAGTTCATCACATTTAATACTCATAAAAACCTGATGAGGTAGGTCTTGTTCTGGCTACTCTTCTAGTTTTATAGAATTTAAAACTGAGGAGCTGAAGGATTAGTTAACTTGACAACAATTTCACAGTAAGATACAGGTAAAGCCAGACTCCAAACACAGCTTGACTACTTCCAAATTGCCATTCTTATCAAGTTGACTAAAAAGTGGAAATTTTCTTCCTTCTCTATATCAACATTTTCATCAAGAAGATTTTTAGAGGATATGTGGGAGAGTCAAATTTAGATTCTCATGAGGAATCCCCTTCTTTTGATCTTATTTTCTCATAAGCCATCTAAGCATAATTGAATTTCCAGAAATGGCTTCTCTAGTAATTTTATACAATATTATAATTGTCAGTAAACTTCCACTAATTATCTCAATACTGAACTTATTTGCAAAGCTATACAGTACAAATATTAAAATTTACTAAGTAATAAATATATTCAATAATAAATGTGAAGAAATTCAGAAAGAACATAGAGTCATATTTCATACCTAAATTCATGCATAATGCTTAGAAGTAGGCCACAGAGTTCATTGACTTTCTAAAGACTCAGGTAAATATAAACAAATGAAAGATTCTCATGGTCAATAGGATGAATGAAAACAAGCAGTACTCAGAGAATATTGCCTATTGATGAAACTGAACAATTTCTTTCAGTAGTTCTCAAATAGAATGAATGAAAAGAATGAATGTGGTCGCAAAAGAACTCTAAAAAATAATATGCTTGATTCAATTATCCTGAATTTAGTTATTGTAACTGTAGTTTCATTAAAACTATCCTATGTACAGAGAAAATATTTCACAACTTTCCATGTTAAATTCTGAAATTAGAAACATGAGATAAAATTTAAATTGCTTTTTAAGTAATATTGCAATAAGATTAAACTTTAACTTTGAATAGAATTGATCACTAGAGTTTTGAAGGTCTAAAATTTCTGTGAAGAATCTGGGGAGGAGTTAGTTTTCATTGTTAAAGAAAATAACACAGGGTTACTGGTGTACTTTATGTAAATAAATGCATGGAATAGGCCATAGCTGACTGCTACCACATCCCAGCTGAATTTGGGTCAATCAAATAATTGTGGGAAGGGGCAAAATATACCTTGGGAACAGTTGTTTATTTGGTCCAATAGAGAGAAAAATGAGTACATTTATATGCCAAAGCATAAACATAATGACATTTTTAAAAACAGTAAACTTTAAATTACCACTTATGCAAACATGTACTTGTGTATTCATTTATTAAACATTGTGTAATTCAATATGGTGGATTAGTATTTTCTTTTAGGTTTGATTGATGAAGACTGATGAGTGTCTGATTAACTTAGAATTTACTTTTAAAATGAACTCAAGTTTAAACTCTGTTTTATTATGTTCCTACTCTATAGAGCCATACCAACAAAATATTTTGCCTCAGATCCTAGATAAAGAACCATATGGCCTGTTTCATTGAACTTTCATATTTGTCCTTCTAACCATATACTTGAAAGTTGCAAAATGCAGCCTTTATATATGACATGGTTGAACAGTAATTCTTAACAGAAAAATCTAGCAGCTTGTCTTGGAAACATTGAAAGAAAGAGTAGCTGAAAGAATGAGGGCAAAGTTTAAAATCACTCAATTCTTGAAAAAGTTGAAAAGACAAAGCATGGTAGATATAATTATTTCTAAAATATATTAGAAAATGTGAATAGAGTTGGTAAAAATTCAAGTAATTTTAAAATAATTGAAATAATTAAATTGAAAATCTCATGTGAAATACATGCTTTTCAATTTTCACAAAACGTAATCCCTATTTTGATAAGATCAGAGCTTACAAGTGACTCAAGTGAACAAATAATTTCCATTTAACAAAGTAAGTAATATTCTAGAAATAATCACAGAAAAATACAATGTATGCATATAAGATACATATTATCCACTAGGAAGAAATGATGTTTGAATTTAAATAATAAGCAATGTCTATATAATGACATAATAAGCTGGCCTCTAGGAGTGTGCCTTCCTCTCATTTTGTAAGTAAATAAAATAAAGAACAGAAATGTGTTTTGTTTTGTTTTGTTTTACCCCAAATTGTCATACATTTGTTTAGGGAAAAAATCCAGACTAAAATGCAGACTATCTACCATGTCAAGTTCTCTTTCTTTCCTTTTAATAGTTGGAAATAATATTTTATAACCATGTTTTCACAGACATTTTTCAGGAATTTTAACTGACTCCTTTTTGATCAAGATAGCTAATGAAGCCACACATCCCTAAAATAATTTTACCTGCAGATACAACTTAAAAAATACTATCTAATGATTAAGTAAGTCTGAAGTATTTGTGGTAAATGCCAGTATTATTTTTATTTCATTTGTCATAACCCAGAAAAATGCAATAAAAATGAGTTACTAGGAATTTCCTCTCTTCCATGACAGCATGAGGAACACTGCAGGCCTGCTCTTCAGAGAAACTAGAGACAGATTATAAAAATAAAAACATTAAAAATCACCAAAATGACCATGAAAACATAAAGCAATTGAAGAAGTATTTATTCATCTATTAAAACTAGGTAAGGATTGATTCTGTGATATTTAAATTATAATTCGTGCCTTCTTTCTCTCTCCCAGCTCAGTGAGATAAAAAATCCATTCCAGGTATAGCCAAGAACAGAAGCCTCCTTATTCCCTCAAGCTCCCAGGCACACCTATTAGAATGGTCAAAATCCCAAATAATGATACCACCAAATGCTGGAAAAAATGTGGAGCGTCAGAGACTGTCATACTTTACTGCTGGAAATGCAAAATTATATGGCCATTTTGAAAGACAATTTAGCAGATTTTTATAAAATTAAACTGTATAATCCAAACTTTTACCATAATCATGATAAGTAATCATAATCATAAGCCAGTAATCAAACTCCTTGGCATTTATCCAAGGGAGACAAAACTTATGCCTACACAAAGACTTACACATGGATGTTTATTGCAATTTTATCCATAAATGCCAAAACTTGGAAGTAACTTGAAAGTGTCAATGAGCAAGTGAATAAATAAATGATAATAGAACTTTATTCAGTTTTTAAAAGAAATGAATTAAATCGTCATGAACAGATACACTGAAAATTTAAATGCATATTATAAACTGAAATAAGCCAGTCTAAATAGACTACAACCTATGTAATTCCAACTATGTGAAATTCTAGAAAATGTAAAGCTATGAAAACAATTTTAAAATTTTTAAAAATCTCTGGTTGCCTGTGATGGAAAATAGGGAAGAAGAACAGAATAGGTTAAGCACAGAGAATTTTTAGACCAGTGAAATTATTCTATATGATATTACAGTTGTGGCTATACATCATTGTACATTTATGCAGACTCACAGAATGTGCAATACCAAAGATAAATTCTATGGTAAATTATCATCCTTGGGAGATAATGACGTATAGATTTATCATTTTTAACAAATGTACCACTCTGTTGATAGAAATGCTAGGCAGGCACGGGGTTAGGGGGTGAATGAAAAGACTCTTTTCATTTAGTTCAATTATTGTGATCCTAAACTGCTCTAAAAAACAAGTTTCTTAATTATCAATTAAAAATAATACAAAAAAAAAAAAACTTCAAATGATAAGACACAAATGACAAGGAACCAGGCAGGACTTTAAGAAGGTTAATATAACAAACATCTGTAGCTACATACTTGATCTCCTTTCTTTTCTTAGATTCTCCAAAGCATGAAATAGGGTCACAGTTAAAACAATGAAACACTCATTGATGGTATTTATAGATTTTACATAGATAATAATAACACAAAAAATGAAAAGGTAATAAAATTTTAAGAAGGAATGTTTGATATCTCTCTGGAAATATTAGTATAAATAAATCAGTCTCTGATAAGCCAAAATGTATATGGAAAATCCTAGAACAATTATTAAAGTTAATAACATAAAAATAGTGAAATATTTAATCAAAATATTAAAATATTTTATATAAAAATCAATATTAATCAAAATTAATCCATTTTATATTAATATAAAAATCAAAATATTACTTTAGAAAACACCAACATACTGCAAAAGAAAGTATTTAAAGAGAATAATAGGAGAAAACCCTTGAGACATATACAAAAAAATGGTAAAATGGCACATATAGATCCACATATATCAATAGCAAATTAAATGCAAATTGTTTAAACAGTGCTATCAAAAAGCAGAGAGTATAAGATTAAAGCAAAAGATTTAAATATAGGCCGTCTATAGTAACTTGTATCCAAATGCTTTAATTAGTGTTTCAAAGTATAGTACTTTGAATTAAAAGGTATAAATAGTATTTTTATTCTATATTTTTGTGTTTGTGGTGCTAGGGATCAAGTCTATTTTTTAAGATAGCAATTTTTTAAATTTATTTATATTTTCAATATATTCTGAGTTAAAGTTATTTTAATAATTATAAATTATACTCCCTGATTCTAACATTTATATGAAGGTACAAAGGAAATAAGCATAATCAAAGTAATTTCTACAAAGAACAACAAAATTAGAAAAACTGCCCCACCTAATTCCAAGATTTAGTATAAAGCTATGGTAATCAAGCAATTGATAATTGTGAAAATACAGATAAATGGATCAGTGGTACATAATGAAGAGTTGAAAAACATATTTATTGTCAAAATATGTGAATGCCCAAAAAGTAACTTCAAAGATATTATATATTATTATTTATAAAAATGTTGAAATTCAGAATACATGATAATGCCACTAGAAGCTAGTTGGATTATTAAAATTATAAAAATGGTGATACTAAATATTGATGAAGATGTCAAATAGAGATCTCACACAATACTGTTGGTGATATAAAATGGTATAATCATATTACAAAATAATGTTTCAGTGTCTTTAAAAGGTAAGCATATACCAACCGTATAAAACAACCAGGTAATGCTGTCATTGCACTTCTAGGGATTTATGCAAGATTATGAAACCTATGTTCACACAAAATGTGTAAGATGTCTACGCCAATATCCATAGCCTCATTTGTAATAGTCAAAACTGGAAAAAATGCAAATGCTTATCAGCAGATAAATGGAGATGTTGTGGTGCATCCTTTCAGTGGAATACACTACTTGGCCATAGTAAGGAACAGCCCCTTGATATGATCAACTATAAAAATGAATCCCAAAATAGTCATACTTGGTAAAAGAAACCATTGGAAATACACTCTGCATGGGCACAGTCTTTCATACCTTACTGGAGAGGTTGAGCAGGAGGATCTCAAGTTCAAGACCAGCCTGGGCAAATAGCAGGACTTTTTTTAAAAAGCCAGGGGTGGGGTGGGGAGAAGAGAAGTTTTTATGTTTTATGGTTTATGGGATAGGAGAAAATTGGATTACATGAAGGCATGGAGAAACATCGTTCAATGAATAAGCTGCTCATTTTCTTGTTTCTGGTAATATTTTCACGGTTATACACTGTGTTAAAACTGAGCCAATTTTATACTTTTTGTGTAGTTTATTGTAGCTCTGTTATAATTCAATAAAATGGAAGAAAGATTAAAGGTAGAATTACCTAGCAAATATATTTTATGTACAGGCAATGGCAATCATTTGAAAAATAGTTCATGATGATTTTTAAAATGTAAAAGTATATGAAAATTAATGTCATAGACAGATTATTTGTAATCATTATTGCAAAAATACTATATTTCCACTGTAATTGAGATATTAATATTTTATATAGGATTATCTCAATAGAAAAGAATGTAAAAAACTTGATTAAATATTTTAATATATTGCTATATTTTTCATTAAAAATAAAACATCTACTAAGAGGCAAAATAAGACTATTAAATGGGTACTAGATGGATTTAGTTACTTTATATGGAGGTGAGATATAATCAAGAATCAAATTTTCACTAACACTCTTGTAAGACATACTATTAAATAGAAATAATATAGAAGTATAATACTCATAAATTGGAGCAAACATGTATTTTAATCAGACAAATTTAGTTGTCTAGAAATGAAAATTGGAAAAAAAACAATGAGAAGTCATTAAGAGAATATGACAGCAAACTTCTAATTGGCTAATGGTATTCAGAAAGGAGTAGTGAATAGTATAAAGAATGGAATTCAGGATTCTTACGGGGAGAGTACTGGTAAAATTTAGGTAAACAGAAATGATTATCAAGTTTGGTGGGTGGCAGCAAAAAGAGAAAAAGAATATACTCACATTCAAAACAAATCATGGAAAATAAAACAATTATATTTGATAGAAGCCAATTTGATAAGACATATAATAATTGTGCATGTTTATCTGGTACAGTGTGAGGTTTTGATAATGTACTCTTTATGTGATAATCAAATCCAGGTAATTATCGTGTCCATGACTTTTAACTTTTATCATTTCTTTATGATGATTACTCAAAATCCAGTCTTCTAACTACCTTGCAATACACAACAAATTATTATTAACTATGTTCACCCCACTATGCCATAGAACACAGGACCATTTTCTACTTTTTTGTCATGTTGTACCTGTTAACCAACTTCCCTACCCTTCCTAACTTCTAGCAATTAACATTCTACTCTTAAATTCTGAGATCAGATTTTTAGATTCTGATTCATAATCTCATGTGAATAAGATTACATAGTGTTTGTCTTTCTGTTTCTGGTTTATTTCACTTAATGAATGACTTTGAAGTCCATTCATGACAAAAAAGACAGGATTTCATCCTTTCTTGTGATGGAATAGTAACCAATTGTGTACGTATATCACATTTTCTTTATCCATTTTCCACTGGTATTTAGGTTGAATACACATCCTGACTATTGTGAATAGTGCAACCACAAATGTGGGAGAATAAATTATATTTTTGAGATACTAATTTCATTTCCACATGTATCCAGTAGTAAAATTACTGGATTTCATGCCAGTTCTATTTTTAGTTTTTTGAGGGACAGCCATAGTGGTTTCCAATTAGCTATACTAAATTTTTCGGCAACCTTAGAAAAAGGACACCTCATCAACGTTATTTTCTGTAAATTTGGTCGAGTGAATCATGGAAAAAATTTTGAATGCTTGTATTTCAAGTCCTAAAATATTTGCTTATTTTTAACAAAATTCATTCAATTCTCAAAGAATACACTTTTCAAATATTTTTCCCAAGGTAAATTATTAATGCTGAAGTTTATGAAAACTTTAGTAGGATATAAAATACCATGGGCCTATAAAGCCCTGTGAAATACAAATTTAAACTTCAAATTAAGCTGATTTTATGATGTTTACTTTTAAAAGGCAGTGTTACTATGATAGAATTGTAGTTTCTTCAAAATAATTATAATTTCATATTAATCCCTGTACAGGGTAATTGTGCTGTCTAGTGCCACTTTATTCTTGAGGGAAGACATCTATTATGTAAGTATCTTCCAAACTAGATTAATAGAGTCATTCATGTGTGATGTGGAAAGTAATTGTATGCTACACTGAGTTTAAACAAATGTTATTTTTAGCCTTCCTTATTATACATCCCACATAAATATATCTCACTGACCTTTTTAGACAATGGTCAAAATAATCACAAAAGACTCCTTAGTTCTGATTATAATATCTTTGGAAAAGTGCATGCTATGTCATGTTTCATTGTAGTTAAAAGTCTGTTTTGTTAAACATTAATATAAGAGGAAGCTGACCTTTCAATAATCAAGTCTTAGTTACAACAAGAAAAGGACTTTGAAAGTGATCTTTTTGGTTGTTGTTCATTTTTTCCTAGAAGACTTATCGTCACCTTTACCTAAGTCCACTTGGAAAATATCTATGATTATCTAAATATTATCATAATGTCCATAATTTCTGTTGTAATTACTGGCTCTCGATCTTATCTAGTTCTAGGAAGTTAGGCAATATGCTAGTAAGTAAAATGCAAATATAAATATAGTTGAAAGTACAGATAATCCTTTAAGGCAATTCAGTTTATAAACACTGCATCGATTCAACCCCATGCTCTTTTTTTTTTTTTTTTGAAGAAGATAAACATTTTCCAAAAAATGCTTTTGATGTTCATAAAGGCTTGATAATTAATTAAGGAAGAAAAGTTAATAAAAAAAAGAAGCACTATTGTAAAAGGAGGCTATAATGAATTACATATATGTGTTGTTTATTTTTTATAGCTTGTTACATTTAAGTTTTTTTTACTTATATATTTCTTTTTTTCCTCTCTGTCCACAACATAGGTCTAAAGTAGCAATGATTTTGAAGACGCTGGAAGAGCAAAGGCTAGTATTTGTACCACCATTTCTCAATTCTAGAGCAGTAACTAATGCAACTAGTTTCTTAAATATTTACTTTATGATCATGATTGCTGCTTAAAAGTTTCAGGGAAAGTTTTTAGTTGTAAAGTTCCAGTTACTTTAAGACACATCAGCATAATTTGCTAGCAATTTAATTTAACATAAGAAGCAATGACAGTCTGCATTTCTTGGAATTTAAATTATGTTTCATCTAGAAACAACAAGACTCTAAATCTGAATCTGTTCAATTAGGGCTAATGTGATATAATGACAAAATTAGTCCAGAAGATGTTTAAAGTTTTAGAAATAAATCATGCTAGGAAGAATTTCAGACTTAAGAATACCAATTCATTCTTTGAAACTACTTTTAAAGCAAATACAAGCAAAATCATGCTTTAGGAAATGAATACTAACTCAGGTCAAATATAAATTTCCCAACATGAAAAATAATTAGTAATGTAAACAGGGTGACTAGCTTTATATGTAAATATCCACTTTCTAAGTGCTGATAATCAAATGAAGTACAAGGTAAAAACACTGCTGTAAGTCTTAACAATGACAATAAACAATGCAATTAAAATTGGGAGAAAAATATTTAAATTAAATAATAAAATAATAAAGTTTTCATAACAAGTATCACTAACTTAATTTGATAGTATGCAACTTTACCTTATGAGTTAATAAACGATTGTTATAAAAGTGTGTATTATGTGCTCTTACTTTGCTTTTTTAAATTTGTTCTAATTGGTTATATATGACATTAGAATACATACTGACACATCATACATAAATGGAATATAAAGTCTCATTCTTCTGGTTGTACATAATGTAGAATTGCACTTGTCATGTAATCATATATGCGCATAGCATAATAATGTCTGATTCATTCTACTGTCCTTCCTATCCCCATACACACAACCCTCCCTTCACTCCCTTCTCTCTAATCCAAAGTACCTCTACTTTTCCCACCCCACCCCCCTTGTGAATTAGCATAAGCATATCAGAGGAAACATTCTCCCTTTGGTTTTTTGGGATTGGCTTATTTTGCTTAATATGATATTCTCTAGCTCTATCCATATACAGATTATGCAAATGCCATAATCTCGTTATTATTTATGACTGAGTAATATTCCATGTTGTATCTATACCACATTTTCTTTATGCATTCATCTCTTGAAGGGCACATAGGCTAGTTCCATAGTTTATGTGTTGTGAATTGAGCTGCTATATAATAACATTCATGTGGCTGCATCACTGTACTATGCTGATTTTAAGTTCTTTGGGTATAAACTGAGGAGTAGGATAGCTGAATCAAATGGTGGTTCTATTCCAAGTTTTTTGAGAAATCTCCATACTGTTTTCCATAGCAGTTGCTCCAATTTTCAGTCCTATCAGCAATGTATGAGTGTATCTTTACCCCCACATCCTTGCCAACACTCATTATTGCTTGTATTCTTCATAACTGTCATTATGACAGGAGATGAAATCTCAGTGTGGTTTTGATTTGAATTTCTCTAATCACTAGAGATGTTGAACATTTTTTTCATATGTTTGATGATCAATTGTATTTCTTCTGTGAAGTGTCTTTTCAGTTCCTTAACCCATCTATTGATTAGGTTACTTTTTTTGTGTGTTAAATGTTATGAGCTCTTTATATACCCTTGAGATTAGTACTCTATCTAAGGTGTATGTGCTAAAGATTTTCTCCCACTCTGTAGGCTATCTCTTCACATCACTGATTATTCCATTGTTGTGAAGAAGCTTTTTAGTTTGATTCCATCACATTTATTGATTCTTGATTTTATTTCTTTTGCTTTAGGAGTCTTGTTAAGGAAGTTAGTTCCTGAGTCGACAAGGTGGTGATATGGGTCTACTTTTTCTTCTATTAGGTGTAGGGCCTCTGTTTCTAGTACCTAAGTCATTGATCTACCTTGAGTTTTGTGCAAGATGAGAGATAAAGTTTTAATTTCATTTTGCTACATATGGATTTCTCGTTTTTCCCAGCATCAATTGTTGAAGATGCTATCTTTTTTCCATGAAAATTTTTCGTCACCTTGTCTAGTATGAGATAACTCTATTTATATGGGTTTGACTCTGTGTCTTCTATTTCACACCATTGGTATACATGTGTGTTTTGGTGCCAATACCATGCTGTTTGTGTTACTATGGCCCTGTAGTATAATTTAAGGTCTGGTATTGTGATGCCTTCTGATTTACTCTTCTTGCTAAGGATTGCCTTGGCTATTCTGGGTCTCTTATTTTTCCAGATGAATTTCATGTTTGCTTTTTCTAATTCTATGAAGAATGTCATGGGGATATTAATAGAAATTGCATTAAATCTGTATAACATTTTTGGTAGTATGAACATTTTGACAATATTAATTCTGCCTATCCAAGAGCATGGGAGATTTTTCCATCTTCTAAGTTCTTCTTAAATTTTTTTGGTGTTCTGTAATTTTCATCATAAAGGTCTTTCACCTCTTTTGTTAGATTGATTTTCAAATATTTTTTGAGGCTATTGTGCATGGGGTAATTTTCCTAATTTCTCTTTCGGTGATTCATCACTGAGGTATAGGAACACATTTGATTAATGGGTGTTAATTTCATATCCTACTCCTTTGCTGAATTCGTTTATTAGGTCTACAAGTTTTCTGGTGGAATTTTTGGATCTTTTAAATAAAGAGTCATGTCATCAGCAAATAAAGACAGTTTGAGTTCTTCTTTTCCTATTCATAGCCTTTTAATTTCTTTCTTCTGTCTAATTGCTCTGGCTAGAGTTTCAAGGACAATGTTGAATAAATGTGGACAAAGAGGGTATCCTTGTCTTGTTCCAGTTCTCAGAGGAAATGATTTCAATTTTCCTCCATTCAGAATGATGTTGGCCTTGGGTTTAACATAGATAGCTTTCAAAATGTTGAGGTATGTTCCTACTATCCCTAGTTTTTCTAGTGTTTTGAACATGAAGGGGTGCTGTATTTTGTTAAATGCCTTTTCTGAATCTATTGAGATGATCATGTGGTTCTAGTCTTTAAATCTATTGATGTGATAAATTATGTTTATAGATTTCCATATGTTGAAAGAGCCTTGCATTCCTGGGATCAAGCTGACTTGATTGTGGTGTGCTATTCTTTTAATATATTTTTGTATGAAATTTGCCAGAATTTTTTTGAGAATTTTTGCATCTATGTTTATCAGGGATGTTGGTCTGAAGTTTTCTTCCCCCGATGTGTTTTTGTCTGGTTTTAGTATCAGGATGATACTAACTTCATAGAATGAGTTTGGAAGGGTTCCCTTCTTTTCTACTTCATGGAACAATTTGAGAAGAATTGGTGTAAATTCTTCTTCGAAGATATTGTAAAACTCAGCTGAGAATCCATCTAGTCCTGGGCTTTCTTTAATTGGTAGACTTTTGATAGCTTCTTCTATTTCATTGCTTGAAATTTTTCTGTTTAAATTGTGTATATTCTCCTGATTCAGTTCGGGCACTTCATATCTCTCTAGAAATTTGTCAATGTCTTCAAGATTTTTTATTGTATTAGAGTATAAATTTTCATAATAGTTTGACTATCTTCTGTATTTCAATAGTATCTGTTGTGATATTTCATATTTCATCCTGAATTTTAGTAATTTGAGTTTTCTCTCTCCATTAGCATGGCTAAAAATTTATCAATTTTATTTATTTTTTCAAAGAACCAACTTTTTGTTTTGTCAGTTTTTAGAATTATTTCTTTTATTTCAATTTTATTTATTTCAGCTCTGAGTTTAATTATTTCCTGTTTTCTATTGCTTTTGGTGTTAATTTGTCTTCTTCTAGGACTTTGAGATATAATGTTAGGTTTGTTATTTGGTGACTTTGTTTCCTTTTAATGAATGTGCTCAATGCCATGAACTTTCTTCTTAGCCTGGTCTTCATAGTGTCCCATAAGTTTTGATATGTTTTGTCATTATCCTATATACCTCTAAGTATTTTATTTCATGCCTGATTTCTTCTACTATCATTCATCATTCAATAGCATATTATTTAGATTACAGGTGTTAGAGTGGCTTCTATTTTGTATTTTATTGATTTCTAATTTCATTCCATTTTCATCTGATAGAACACAGGGTATTATAACTATTCTTTTTCATTTGCTGAGGGTTGCTTTGTGGTCTAAAAAATGATCTATTTTAGAAAAGGATCTGTTTGCTGCTGGGAAGAAGCTCATGATGGATGAAATATTCTACATATGTTTGTTAAGACTAAATTATTGATTGTATTATCTGATTCTACAGTTTATTTGTTTAGTTTTCATTTGGAAGATCTATCCAGTAGTGAGAGAGGTGTGTTAAAGGCACATGGTATTATTGTGTTGTGATCTATTTGATTCTTGAAATTCAGAAGGGTTTGTTTGATGTACATAGATGTTCCATTGCTTGGGGCATATTTACAATTGTTATGTCTTGTTGATGTATAATTTGCTTAATCAGTATGAAATGTCCTTCTTTGTCCCTTTAGATTAAATTTGACTTGACATTCACTTTATTTGATATGAAGATAGAAACCCCTGCTTGTTTATGTGATCCATGTGAGTGATATGTGTTTTTCCATCCCTTCAGTGTCAGTCTATGGATGTCTTGGCCTATGAGGTGTGTTTCTTGGAGATGGTATATTGGTGGGCCTTATTTTTTAATCCAATCTGCCAGTCTACATTTTTGATTCATGAGTTCAGGTCATTAATATTAATATTCAGGTTATTGTTGAGATAACAAGATGATAATGACTTGTAATTCCAGTCATTTTAGTTTATTTCTGATTTTTAATTTGAATTAGTTTCTCTTTTGATTATCTATTCCTTTAGTGTATTTCCTCCCTTTACTTTTTTCTCTTTTTAAAATTTCATCAAATTTCATATTTTGTTGAGAATGTTCTGTAGTTCATGATTTCTAGTTATGAATTCTTTTAACTTTTGTTTATCATGAAAGGTTTCTATTTCATCTTCAAATCTGAAGCTTAATTTTGCTGGATATGGAATTCTTGGTTGTCATCTATTTTATTTCAGAGCTTGGTATATATTATTCCAGGACCTCCTAGCTTTGAGTTTCAGGGTTGAGAAATCAGTTGAGATCTAAATAGGTTTCCCTGTATACATAATCTGATATGTTTCCCTTCCAGCCTTTAAAATTCTATCCTTACTATGTATGTTATGTATTTTCAATATAATGTACCTTGGTGTGATTCTTTTGTAATTTTGTACATTTGGGGTCCTGTAACCCTCTTGTATTTGATTTTCATTTCATTCTTTAGATATGGGAAATTTTCTAATATTATTTCATGGAGAAGATTATGCATTCCTTTGGCTTGATCTCCACACCTTCATCTGCCCCAATAAACCTTAAATTTGATATTTTCATGTTATCCCATACTTTCTGAAAGTTCTGATCATGGTTTTTTAACATCTTGTCTGCTCTGTCAACTTTATAACATTATATATTTTGTCTTCACTGCCTGAGGTTCTGTCTTCCAAGTGGTCTACTTTATTGGTGATGCTTTCCATTAAATATTTAATTTGTTTTATTAATTCCTTCATTTCAAGGATTTCTGCTTGATTTTTTTTCAGAAATTCTATGCCTTATTTTAGTGATCTTTCACCTCCTGAAATTTATCTCTGATTTCACTCTTTACATCATCCTTTACATTGTGCATCAGTTTATGTATATTCTATATTCCTTCTCTGACATTTAAAAAATATTTGTTTTAATTAGTTATACATGAAAGTAGAATGCACATTCATACATTATATATAATTTCTCATTCTTCTGGTTATACATGATGTAGAATCCCACCTTCTACTGTGTTGTTAATGTATTCTGTTATTGGAGCATATTGGTTTGTTTGGAACACTTTGCTCTATTGTTTTTTTCATGTTGTTTGTGTGTCTGCCCATCTAGCAGTATGGAACTGAGGCAGTACAGTTTCTACCCTGTAGACTTATAGTGTCCCTGAAAATTTCCAGTACCTTGCCTTTAAGGGAGAGACAAATAATAACATTCCCCAAAGCAAACATGCAGCCTTAAGCCAAATAGTTCCTATTAAGATGTCTACGGTTTTGTCACATTAAACAGAAATAACATGTTCCATTATAGTGTATGATCTAAACATTAGGTTTGCAAAAGAGTTTATAATTTCAAATGATGAACAGGGAACAGAAATGGTGTAGGATGTGATGTTTATAAGGAAGGAGAGAAGATAGAAATAAAAAATATAAGAAGAGTAAAAGAGGAATTAATAGAGGTTGGTTGTCAACAGGAGAAAAGAGAGAAAGAGAATCCAGGGAAAGAGATAAAATAAATATATATAATGTATATATTTGTTTTGTTTATCTTATCTCTTTCCCTGGATTCTCTTATATATATATATATATATTTTTTTTTTTACATACATATATGTAAAAAATTTTTCAAAAGAAAAATATTAAAAAGAAAAAAGTAAAAAATAATACACAAGAAACTGTAATATACTATTCAGACATCCCAGTCCTCAATAAAAAATACTTGGTTTCAAAAATGGTGGACATGTAAGAGAAGGAAAAAAAGGAAAAAAATAGAGATCTTGATGAAACATTGAACAATCGGAGTTCAAATGTTTCTCAGATTCCCTTCTCAGAAGTTAGGTGGGGTTTTCTGGAGTTTGATGCTAGCTCTGCCCTCATGATGGTCAGTGTTGCCAGGGTGAGAATGTTAGTCCTGGAGGCAGAACTCCTGGAAGCAAGAGGTAGGCTTAGATATACTCCAGTCTCTTCACTGGGTGCCTATGTGTTTGAAGATTTTTAAGTCGGCATGCCTCTGAGGCCCAGCAATTGCAGATGTACGTTGGAAGATTACATCCCAGGAATCTCTTTTGGGTTTCACTCCTATGGTGTAAGATCCCACTAGTCTTCCTGTGGACCCCACAATTCCTGGCCTCTGTATCTGTCTCCAAATTCAATCTCTTCTGCACCCCACTCTTTCAAATTTCCACTCAGTTGCTTCTTTCCCAGTTGGTCCCTACAAGCAGTTGGATTGGAGGGGATGGGAAAAGCCAGGTGGGTCTGTGTAACTAGTATTCCCCTGTGTAAACCTCTCTGCATGCTTGATTTTTTCCTGCTTACTTAGGCATACTCTCGTTCATACAATGTGGTTTTACCTGGCTCATCTTTTGGGGCCAGACTTGGGTCTGCTGGTAATCTGCTCCCCCAGCTGCCAGCTCCGGTGCCACAGCTGCAAAATGGTTCCTTCTGCTTTTCTCCATGCATGCCTCTGAAAGAGATGGGCAGCTTCCCTCCCAAACACACACACTGTGCAGCATGGTTTACTGTTTTTTTGAGAAATGTCTCTGATCTCTAAGTTCTCCATACCCTGACACACCTCAGTCTTCCTGAAAATGGGGGTTCCTTTAATTCCTTTATTGCTGTACTGTGTTAATGTAGGGACTGTTCTGGCTTGCGCTTCCAGAAGCTATTGCAGCTGTGGGGCTGGGGATCTTTCCCCGTATTTTATTATACAAGATCTCCTGGTGTCACTTATCTGTTTTGAGTGTTCAACATTAAATTCCAGTAAAGACCCCCCATAATTCTTGATCATTCACCTGCCTTGTTGAAAAGCTGCATGTCTGCTTAAATTCACCAGGAAGTTGTCCCCTCTATTTCACCATCTTCCTCCTTTTTCTTATTTTCTTTCTCAATTAACACAATGTGCAAACTCATCAACTATCCAATACTAAAATCATTGTAATGTCTTTATATATATATATAAGCTCTTTCCTGTCTTAATTTTCTCTCATCAACTATTACTACATAGACCATCACATCATTTGCTCTCCTCCCTGACCTGAAGTATCTTTCCATCTTGTCTTATCATCACTTTGCAAAACTACCACAGTCACAAATAATGTAACTCCTATATATTCCCAACTATTTTATTCAGTTGCTGAAATTTTTTTTTTTTGTAGAATTCTATGTATTGGGTTTATTACCATTCACTGATCTATGTTCTGGCTTGACCCTAAATGTAGCTTTTAAATCATTTATTCCTGCTAGCTTGCTCTCATTTTTGTCAATTTTACTCTATGTTCTTCCTCCTCTTCCAAGTGCCTGTATCTTCTTCATTCTAAAGAGAAAATTCATCCTGGGTATCACTGAGATAAATAATGCCCATTCAGTAAGAACTCTCTGAACTTCTGAAATTTTTACATATTACTATCTCTAAGTTTATAACTATACATGACTTCTTTTTCATATTTCATCAAAAGTAAGATAATACCTGCCAGACTGCCTTTTTTTTCTGTTTGTTTTTGCAAAGCAGATCAAATTTTGAAACTTTATAAATAAAATTAGAGAGTGCTGTGCCAGAGAAAAGTACTCAAATGTGGAATGAAAATACCAGGAAATAAAGAGTCTGAGGTTTTAGGCATTCTACACAGGAATTTAAATTCAAAAAACACTATTTGAACCATATGAATATGGTTCTAGTTGACTCCTCAGTCCCCACAAAATCAGAAGATATAAATATAATAAGGAAATTATGGTACAGGGAGATAATGCAGGGGAGGGGTCAATGTGCCAGATATATACTTCTGTAACCCCCCAATAGTTTTGCATATTTAATAATTTAAAATGTTTTCTACATTTGTAGGCTAGTACTTTTTCATAGTATCATTAACTAAAATTCATTTTTTTTCAATTCCTTTAGTTTTTACCTAATGCCCTTTTTATGTTCCAATATTCTATCCAGGGTACTACATGTTTAGTTGATGGTCTCTTCAAGTCACTCTTGGCAATAATAATTTCCAAGACCTTTGTTTTTGATGGCCTTGGTCGTTCTACAGAGTAGTGGTCTAATGGTTTACAAAAATAAATATGTATCCCCCAATAAATATTTGTCTAATCTTTCTTCATAATTGGAATGCAGTTCTGAGAGTAGAGTTCATTTAAGACTTTGGAAACATTAGAAAAGTTAGAAATATACACCTGACATTTAGCTTTTATAATGACTTAGATATCTAGAGTCCTCAGAGTCCCCTGATTGGGAGGTCAGATGACTTACCAGAGTGGCAGGGCCCTTAGAAGTTCCACTGGTCCCTGAGTTTTTGCTGACTTAAAAAGGCAAGGGCCAAAATATTGTCTTTTTTCTCCTTAGTCCTTTTACTTCCTTGACTTTGGTCTCCAAGTTTTGATTTTAAACATCTAACAGACCAGTTTCACCAGTCTTAAACTGGGAGTAATTGGTTACACTTTAATGCCTATAATTTTACAGTAGCCCCTTTTGTTCAATATCAGGGCTGGAAATTAGTGTTATGTCCTTTCTGTCATGACGGTGATGACTTATTATCTTAACTTGGGTAGTTGTGTTAGTAGTACCTTTGCAAAATACTAACAGGAAATAGTTAAAATGTTACAAGGTAAATACAAAAATTAAATTAACAAGAGGAACACTGTTAATGACTGGAAGATTTTTCTGAGGTATGAATGCCTCTCATTAATATGACAAAACCTTTATGTATTCAAAGCAAACAGATATAAACCAGGCTTTAAATAAGACTGTGGCCACTTTATGTCAGATTCAGATACAATGTATAAAAGACAGGATTAGTCCCACATGAAGTTTTATTTTATAAACGTTTACGTAACACTTACACAAGCCTTGAAAATTCTGTTCTCAGATGTACACATATCTCTAAGACACACATATCTAGGTGTAAACTCTCTTATAACAACCTTACATACTAGTTGTTTATTTAACGAGTTGTGGGGCCATCATTTAAGAGACTTTAAAATAGGTACAAACCCTACTTTATGAACTTTGTTTCTTTAAGAAACAAAGAAAAGCAAACAAAAAATTATCTTGATAGATAATCATATCAATGTTTTAAGAAACCCTGTTGTTAAACCTAGAGAATTACATTGCTCTAGAGCAGTACAATAAAATTTGACCTTGGTAAAACCGTGCTACTTATGGTAAACTAAATCACATACAAATGTTTTGAGATTCATTTTCCATAAACCTCTATAACTTAGACATTTTACAACTTGTTTACCCTACAAAATAAACAAATTATATTTTCATTTTATATCCCTTAAATTTATATTCTGAAAGTATTTTATTCAACTTTTTTTGCTGCTGTGTCCAAAAGACCTGACAAGAACAATTAGAGAGGAGAAAAAGTTTATTTGGAGTCTCATAGTTTCAGAGGTCTCAGTCCATAGATAGCTGGCTGCATTCCTGGGGGCTCTATGTGAGGCAGAACATCATGGCAGAAGGGAGGTGACTCACAGGATTATCAGGAAGCAGAGAGAGAAAGACTACCCTTGCCAGGCAAAATATATACTATGAAGGCTGTCCCCAGAGCCCACCTAATTCAGCAACACCATAACTTTCTTTAGTTATCACTCAGTGGGACATCAGGGACATCAAGAGATTAATTCACTGATTGTGTTAAGACTGCCATAATCCAATCATTTTACCTCTGAATGTGCTTTCATTGCTTCACATGTGACATTTTGGGGAATATATTAAATTCAAATCATAAGAGAAAGTATACTTGTTAAATTTCTGAAATTAAATTATTCCTTTATACAGGGTGAATTACTTTGCTTTTTACAGTATTTCAATCAAAACATAGCTGAAACTTTTATACTCTTTGTATATAAAATTAAACTTTTAGAGGTAGGGTGTGATGGTTCACACCTGTAATCCTAGTATCTTGGGAGGTTGAGGCAGGAAGATTACAAATTCAAAGCCAGCCTCAGCAACTTGGTAAAGTCTCAAGCAAGGGAGACCCTGTCTCAAAATTAAAAATTAAAAATGGCTGGGGATGTGGCTCAGGGGTTAGGCATCCCTGGGTTCAATCCTTGGTACAAAAAAAAATTATATCTATTAGAATTTTAACTCTTAGGAAACTTGCTTGCTTTTAGTGAAGACCCGGAAACAGGAAAGTAAAAAACTGTTTTTTAATTTACTAACAACTTATATAAACACATTTAATATACCCTAATATATTGCCTTATAGAATTCAGAACTCAGGAGTATTTGCATTTATATTTAGCACTTGCTGTTTTAGTATTTTAACTTTACAAAATAATCAAATATCTCTTAACATACCTGCAGGAAGATGAATCCCATTTATGTTAAATCTCATTTACCCATTTCTAACTAAAGTTACCCAGGAAAACCAAAGTATCAGACAAATATAGTTAACACTTTAAGTCAGTCATCCCTGCCAAAGTAAAATTATTTAAAGTAATGGATGTTGCACTTTAAACATTTTAAGGAAATACTTTCTTGACTTAGATATCACCTAGAAAATAGTGTGGGTTAGTGATTTCTAAGACAACTATTCTCTTGCCAATGTAGCTTGCCCTTTTTGTTAAAACTTTATTCAAGGTTCATGAACTGAAAAGGCATTTGGATTTGGATCTGTTAAATTTATTATTACTCTTTCCTATAAGTCAATTGATACCATGTACATGATATATGGACCCATGAACATATGTGGATACAACATACAAAGTACAGGCATGAAAATATATAGATACAACAGACAGGAAACAAAGATGGTGTAAATTTTTAACAGGCATTAGATCTCCACAGGTAGGAGACAACAGCTACAAAAGTCTCTATTGGATTTAACCCTTGGGAAAATAAAATAAAGCCCCTCACAGACTTTTACATTATAACTCAAACATAGGGCAGACCTGTACAGCTGAAAATGTTAGACACAGAGTGTGGCAGTCATGTAGACACTGAAATCAAAGGCTCAGGTGGCCACGTGTCTTCTATTGGAGTCAGATTCACCCAACCATCACCAGTGTTAAACTACAGTTAAACAAGCCTGATGGAAAAAAAATAATAATAATAATTTGGGTGTGCAGGATGAAAGGTGAATTCACCAGGAAAATGGAGCTAAAAAGACAGAAGGTTTTCCTAAAAATTGAAATGGCCATCAATATTCTAGTAAAGAAATAGGTGGAATATCTTTGTCAGACCACAGTTCACATTTGGAGCAGAGCCAATCCTTTCCCTTTGTCTCTGCATTTCTGCAGAATCCCAGAGTACAAGAATGTTTTATAGTAGTTTGAATTTGAAAGTGACACCTTTTTTTTTTTTCCCCTGGGTCTTAAATCACTTTGGGCAATCGCTCATGCAAATCTATCTGTTAAGATGGTGTTATAATTTGTTATCCTTGGGTCAATTCTCCCCATCCTCCAATTGGTATAAACATAAATGTAGAAAACCAGTAGGCATTTCTCCCCAGGACTTGAGAATCAAAGGAATCTCAGTATATGAGTGCTTGTGCCACATGCTGCATTACCCATCTGAAGACATGGGGGAAGAAGGCATCCCTTGGCATCCCTCCATTGTCTGAACCAGATCAAGGGATCCCTCAAACCCCTGTGGACCTTAAAGCCATTGGAAGCCACCCCTTGAAGCCGGCCTGCTGGATGGATTAGTTGCTCTTACCAATGCAAAGTACTTAAAGCTTCTTCTGATCCTCAACACGTGAGCAACCGCATATTGAAGCCTGTTGGTTGAATTAGTCACTCCAAGCAATGCATGGCTCAAAATCCCTTTTTCTTTTGTCAATTCTCACTTAAAAGGAGAAAACCTGTTTTTTCTAGACTGTTTACCCTCAAATATGGAGGCACTATAGATGGGGTTGTGTGTCCCAGAGAAGCTCAGTTTTAGTACTAAAGCAGAGATATCTTCCCAAGGTAATGCGCCCCAGACAAGTTTTTACTCATACTTAGGGACACCAAAGTTCTATTCTTTTGTTTTAAATATTTGACCTTAAATTGCTTGTTTGAATTGCAATGTTTTAGTTCATTTGTTTGATGGATTTTAAAATTTTTAAAATAAACCTGGAGAGCCAGGTGCAGTGGTACATGCTTATAATCCTAGCTGGGGAGGCCGAGGCAGAAAGATTATATGAGTTCAAAGCCCACCCTCAGCAATTTAGTGAGGCCTTAAGCAACTTAGGGAGACCCTGTCTTTAAATATATATATATATATATATTTATATAAAAAGGGCTGAGGATGTGCCTCAGTGGTTAAGAACACATGGGTTCAGTCCCTGGTACCAAATAAATAAATAAATAAATAAATAAATGTGTGTGTGTGTGTGTGTGTGTGTGTGTGTGTGTGTTTTTCCAAAACCCTGACTGAAAGGATTTGGAAACATAGGGAATGGGACTTTCCTTATTGGTGGGAACTCACCAGAGAGAGCACATGGTTTGAATCCTAAAAGACACTCAAAGTCTTGAAAATTAAAAATTACCTTATTTATGGTTCCTATTAAAACAATTGTGGTTCAGACCGGTATAAGATATTTGGGTCTACATGGATTTTGTGTGCACGTGCCAGAGAGAGGGAGAGAGAGAGAGGGAACCAGAAACAGAGACTGTGCTTGGCTCATGCTCTAGGGATTAGTGAGTGGGTCGCCTCTTTCCCCAAAGATCTCTGATCAGACTAAGACTTTGTTTCAGCATAAAGTGTGCCCTCCAACACTGGGCTAAATTAGTCTGAGCGTCAAAGAAAGAAGCAGGCACTTGAAGACATCAGTTGACCTGGTTCGCACTGTATGAATAAAACTTGAAAAAGAGCTTGACCAACATTCCTCCATTAGGAGTGAAGGAGATTGAGCCCACCTCCTCCAATAAGCCTGTCACTCATGCCTTTAGACCCACAGTCATGCCATCCAATTTTAACTGGCTGAAGTGTGCCCAGTATTTTCGATAGAGATTTCTAAAAAAGTAAAGAATTCCAGAAAAAAAGCAATAGTTTTGTTCGTCTGTTTCACTTACCCTCCCGAAACACTCTTCATGGTTTCTGAAAGATCGAATCAGAGTTTTGAGAAGAAACTCAATTCCCCACTTCTGCTGGTGGGTGGGATCTATGTAAGATTGCAGGCCTCTGCAGCTCAGAATCTGTGTGGCAGCAGTTCACCATCAATTTCTTCTTTTACAATTCTTGGCGCCTGATTTTGAAGATTTTCCAATTCTTGGCGCCTGGTCTAATAGATTGACCAGGATGGGTGAATGTAAGAGCAGGATTTATTGAAAAATAGAAGCAGGAACAAAACTACTGTGCAAGAAGTAACACGATAACAGGTTTTCTGAGTGCTAGTCTAGTATATATAGCACTTGGGCCTCTGCTATTTGTTCAAACTTATGCTAATTAGCATTTGGAAAAGTACTAGGGCTATTGGTCAACTCTTGAGTCTCATCCTCCTTTCAGGTCCGCTCCACTTCCATTTTCTCCCACAGATTAGGAAACTAGAGGTTGAGGTCTTCAAAAGGTTTATGCTCACAAGTTCCAGGCTGCAACTCTGCCTGTAGTGGGCTTCTGTAGCACGTGTCCATATTGTTCCCAGACCTGGACACTTAACGGGGGTACGTTGGCACATTGGCATGCTTTGGCTCACAGCACCTAAGGCCGGCTAAACTTACGTGGCATGCCCCACACGACTATGGCATGCCCATACTCCAACCCCCCCACCCCAAACAAGCCCCGCTTGGCTGTTCCACTGCCCTCCTACTTCTTTTTGTAGGGACCAGTAAGGCTGGCTGGGCAATTTGACAGCCTGAAGCCATGTCAATGTTAACCTTGACTTTCT
Source organism: Sciurus carolinensis (assembly GCF_902686445.1). Classification (NCBI taxonomy): domain Eukaryota; kingdom Metazoa; phylum Chordata; class Mammalia; order Rodentia; family Sciuridae; genus Sciurus; species Sciurus carolinensis. The sequence goes on along the minus strand of NC_062219.1, from coordinate 59,464,108 downwards.
GACCAAAGTAATGTAAGTATTCTCCTCTTTAATATTACTTGTTCTGCACCAAGTACTGTACTCTTCAGAAGGAAGTCTTCACAGTCCTTTCCTTGTGTGTGGGAGATTGTTTCTCTCCTTTAAGGTAGATTATGTACATAAGTTTAGGATTATTCTGCATGGAAATTTATCTATTTTTCCTCATTTATATGTGTATGGGCATATGTATCTATTCACATATATATGTATTCAGACAATTATCTATATCACTATAATCTCATGATGTTGCTTCCACCTTCTTATCATTTAGAGAGCTCCTATAAACACATATGTGTAGAATTCTGTGTGGTCATAAATTTTTAAGTCAACTTAGTAATAACCTAGAAAATTGAGGTAATGATGTGTTATCCAAGGCAGAATTCTAGTCATTACCCAGACACTTTCCACAAGAATTTGAAAGTTTGAACAGGTCTAAAAATATTTTTTTTCCTAGAGGCAATACCTGAAATTTTCTGTGAAAAGATTTAGCAAACTAGAGAGCCAAGCATTGCCTCTATTAGATTATAAATGAAAAGATGCAAAAAAGTGGTGCTGGAACAGAAAGGAAGGTAAGAGTAGTTATAGAGAAGTGCATTTTCAGATGGCTAAGGAAAAACAGATGAATTTCTATTCATTCCATTATTTCTTTCTTATAGGAAAAATTTATAGGTTTGCTATTATTTCCCCTTTTTCATCAATAAAAGTAGAGAACTTTAGGTTTGTTAAATAACACTACTTACACTAGTGGATGTAAAAAATAGACGTGTAACACCTCAAAACCTTTGTTCAAGCCAATAAAATTCACTGTCTTCTTATAAAGTATCAAACCAGGTTAAAAAGGATAAAGAATTCTTTTTTCAAACTTCTGAGTGTTTTACTTATTTTATCAATATGCCAAGTCATGAAATATATTAAACATCATCCAGGACAAATAATATATAGTGATAACTATTAACACCAATTCTTTATTAAACTTAATTATTTATAAAGGTTCTAGATCATATTGCTACTTTTAATTTTTATAACCAAATTTTAAGACAGCAATTAATTAGACTATATAATTTTGTCAGTTTTAGTTCAAATACTTCCTTACACATCATAAGCTGATGTTTAAGTAAAGGCACAAATCGTATGTTTCCCCTTAGTTTTTAAGCATCTATCAGTCATCTGATATGCTAGCACTGTTATGGAAACAGGTTGCTGCTAGACTAGTATATGATCATCAAAAAGTACTGTGTATAATTGTATATGTATTACTGTTTATTTAAAAGTCTGTTAGTATTTTCATTACCATTGCCATTATTTAATGACTTAATTTACAATAGCTTGAAACTTTGTGTTCAGATTCTCCAGGCAAATATTGTATTATTTACTGACAAATTCACCTCAATCACATTCTTGACAAAGGAAAAAGTAATATAGCACACAATGCCTTATTCATCACAAGTTATTTAAAGGTCTACCTCACAACATGAAGATGGTAAATCATTTAAAATAACTCAGCCAGTTCCTTCACACAATATAGAAAACAAGCAGAATTATATAGATATTATCAAAGATGAAAAGGAATAAGATAGCGTCAAAGAAAAAAATGAAAGGAGATAAAGCTAAAAAAAAAGTGGGAAAAAGAAAGATCACCTCCTATGTAACCTTTAATAACAGTATGGGGTAAAGCTGAGAATGATGGCTTTCTCATTTCCTCTAGTGTAATCTCTCTATTTAAAGTTCACCACACTTCACGTGAATAATGTATGTGGACTGACATTCCAGGATAGGAAGAAATAACACAAGACATCATTTAATAAGCTTTAAGTGAACAATACATTTACCTAATGTATTAGAGAAGAGGAAGCCTAGTCCATCAAATCAGGCCATAGTATGATTAAGCTTTTGACAATATCAGTACTTAAAGAACCACTTATTTGCCATTTTATTTAAGTATGAGAAAATAAGAAATAACCTCAAATGTTCATTTTTTTCTGTTTTGCTAATTATCAAAGTGCTTAAGTCTAAATTCAATACATGTACTAAAATCTACCTCACTTATAGAAACTCTCAGTTAAATTGAGGATTAATAACATTTTCTGTTATTAACAGAATTGTGGAATAATATGAAAGACTGTTAACAAAGTAATACTTCAACATCTCATATGTTAAGTATTTTAAAATAACATGACTAGTTAACACAAATAAGCTTTCAAAATAATGTAAGTACCAACTTAAATTACATTTTCAACACATGGAAACTTAATATTTGTGCTTTATATTAAACTTTTTCTTAGGTCCCTGAACATTGTACCTCAAATTGTCAGTGAGTTGGTCGACTTTCTTATTTGAACTGAAAAGGAGGATATTATTTTTATTATAATAATATTTGGTCTTAATATAAATTTGAAGAAAATGAAAAGTTTTAAGTACTGATTCTCCTAATATATGAATGCTTAGAAATACAATTATTTAGGTCACTTGTATCTTTAACATTCCATTGTTTCCTGAATATATAGCTTTTGTATCTTTAATTGGTAAGTTTGTCTGTCATCTTCTTAGAATTATTATTTTAAAAATCCTTGTTGTGAGTTCACACAAATCCTTCAGATACAGGTGTTTTCCTATCTTCATGCAAGTGTACATGGCACTGAGCAAGTGAGAACTTATTATAGTGCTATCACTCTTTTTCTGTTCAACCAAAAAAAAATTTTTTTCTTAAGTAGTTATATATCCAGAAATCAAATGTCTAGGGTCTCCTTGACAAAACCCAGGTGCTTAAAATAGATTACTGGAAACAAAGGATGTTAAAAAGAGCATTCAATGTCAATTTAAGCCTAGGTTTTTCAGCAATTTTTGTTTGTCTTACACATACACATGTATATAAAATTTTGAAAAAAAAAATTTGCAATTTTCTGACAAATCTTCACATTTTTGTTTTTTAAGAAGTGATATTTTGGCTGATCCCTAGAACTTTTAAAATGTTAATCCATTTGAAACTCTTTCTCATTTTACTATACATTATGAATAAAAATTTCTCACCCTGTGAGACCTCTGGGTGTTGATCTCTCAGATACTTCTAGTGATTCTATCCCTATTTCCTGCTAATTTCCTTACCTGCATATATGTACATATGTGGGGTGCTCTGCAGATTATGAGAGCTCTTTCTCTATCTCTTCAGCCTGTTCTTTCTGGTCCTCTGCCCTGCAGACTCTGGCCAACTATAATCTAATAAGATTCTAAGCACTATTTCCAGTGCTCAGGGTACCCACAGGGATGCCTGGTTTCCCACTCTGGAAACTCTTCAGAGCAGTAAACCGGAGAAAGTTTATGTTTTGGAAGAGTTATTTCTCACTTTTTAAGAACCACTGCCCATCATTTCTTGATGTCCTGTGTCTTGAAAACTGCTTTTTTATATATTTTATCAATTTTGACTTGTTTCTGGAAGGAGAGAAATTTCCAGTCCTCTTCGACTTCATCATTTATTGAATCTGAACATTTGAAGTGTTTTCAAAATTTATTAAACTCATAATACCTTTATAAGTAATCCAATGAAATATATCACCTATTAGAAAAAATAACCATATTTTAGGAAATTTTCATGAGAGATTTAATCATGTGATAAAATGATACTCAGCAATATCAGTGAAATAAGTATGCACTCAGTTTTTTAAAAAATCCTATAGTTATTGAATAACATGATATGTAATTATTATTAATATTTTTTTTCTTCCAAAACATTTCAACATTTTATTTTGTCCTTGAATTACCAAAACTAAGATGTCAGGTCTTTCACATTTGATTTGCTTCACTAAGCCATACCTCAAAATTTTGTATTAAACTTATAATAAACACATGTTATATCAATACACTAAAATCAATTAACAACTATCTGTTAATATAATAAATGAATTTGTTAATTTGTATGACTTTTCTCTGAATCACCAGAGTATCAGTACTTTACATTTAAAATTTTTTATTTCATGAAGAAAACAAACCATGTAATTGATTTAATCATAAATATTCTAGTGAGGACTTCATAAATATTCTTTGAGATTATTATTATGAAAGAGATCAACTCATGATTGTGATCACTGAAACAATTTAAGAATTTTGGTTTTACTAGCTATGGAATTCTAGAAGTCTCTTGGAATAGTAATTGGATTGCCTTTATTAAAATATTTAAACCAATTTACATAGTTATTAAATATGTAATTTTATATGCTACCAGGACAGAAGACAAGGAAAATTAAAAAGTTTCAAGAAAAATTATTTATCTGAATTAGTGAATTATAATTTAAGCAGCATTAACCTAAACTTTTAAATAATATCCCCTTTGAGATTACAAGTTAATCCAAGATAACAAGCAGCAAATATTGAGTTAATCAGTAAAAGCAAAATGAAGATTCTAATATTTTTTTCAAAGGATTCAAAGAAAATTCCAGAATCCGTCATTCTATATTTTATCAATCCATAATGATTTTTTTTACTTTAAAATACTACATCATAAATGCTGAACATTTATTGTTATTTTATTGAGAGTGATAAGGGACAGAAAAATGTGTTATTTGCATGCATTCTAAAATATAGCACAGAATAATACTATATTAAGGATATATGCTAACAATTTCATAGCTATTATATGGCTTCTTATTCACAAATCTACTATATTAGTGGTATTACTAAAATCTGAAAGAACAAAAAGAATATCGGTAATATACAGAAGAGATGACTTTGATAACTTATCTTTAAGCCAATAACAATTATATGAAGAAAAATGTTTTAATGAGCTGGTGTTTTCCCACAGTAAACAAGAAAAATGACAATATTATTAAAGTGTGAACATTGTGCTAGTTGTCATTTCATATCAAAGAGGTGATTAAATACTTATAAATCATGCTGTAGTATCAGTTCTGTGAATTAAATTAAGGATTTAATTATATATTCTAAAATTCTTCAGTGTTTCTTAAAAATTCAAACCATATTATTAGTTATAACATGGAAAATTTACATTATTTTTTGTTTGCTTTAATTCAGCACTCAGAGTCCCTTTCTTATCTCCAAAACCTTGGTCGCCCTGGGAATGTGGACTAGAATAATGAATTTGGCAGATGTATGAACATAATTTGCTAACTACTCAAGGCACAAAATAAACACAGGAGAAGAGATGAAGACACAGAAGGAACAGAATACAAGTAATAGAGAAGAGGCGGAAATAGGATGAATGTCATTTATACAAAGGGAAATGAAGAGCAGAGTGAGAGGGAGGAAATGGAGAGCGCCAGGTGGTAAAAGAAGAAGCAGTGGAAATGCAGGAATAGCCAAGTCAACTGAGTGAACATAGATCATGCCAAACATGAGGAAAACTTAAGAAGCAAATGTATTCTAGCTGACATTATTAAGTAGAAATGAAAAATACCTCGGATAAATCTTTTAACTAGTAAAAAGTTATAGGGAAGTGTTAGGTGGTGAGAAACTAACAATAAAAAAGGCAAATGAAATTTAACCATTATATGAGTTTAATATCTACTTACTTTAATGCAATGAGAGTCAATTCCCTACTGAATATAGATGCTTATTAAATGGTAACCACCACAAAATGGCGTGACTTCCAGAATTGCAAGAGAGGGGGTCTTGTCAATAACTTTTGTGTCATATTTACATTTAGGGTAGCTAAAGTTAAAAGAAAATACTATTTTCATTATAAACACTTTTCTCATTTTTCTGAACTTATAATTTGCTCTAGATAAGTAAACAGCACAGCTTCTAGTTCAGCAAACAGTATACTAACATAAAACTTAAAGGAAGCTTAATGACTAACACAAATGTTTCTTTATTTAAATACTAAATATATTTTTCATAATACATTGTATAATAACTTTTATAGTAGAAAAATTTCCAGTTTTTTCTTTGGTCTACTATAGTTTGTAATACGCTTTATGTAATATGCCTAGTCTCTTCCTTCTTTAGACACTATTAATTGATTTTCTAAGTAATTTGGAATAAAATAAGTCTACGTACTGTCCTTATTTTCATTTTCTATAATTCACAACTTCTTTTTTATCCACACTACTATCTTCATTTCTAATGGTACACAAATACATTTAACTTAAGTGGATATTTAAATAACATCATGAATGTCTAGGTTTTGTACAATAGAAAATTAGAAAACTTGTTCTTTTCAACTTTACTTCATCTCCTCCCTATTTTTGTATTATTTTCCCAAATTTCAGAGCTTATAGAATTTATATCCTCTTATCACACTTATTCTCACCAAAATATTTTTCTTATTTCTAAAATTTCTGCTATTGCTAAAAATGCCATTTTCAGTGGTTGCAGTTTGTCTTCTACTAGTTTCTGTGAGATCTTGAATGCACGTGCACTTTATACTAGTGTGGAATTAAAATGTTAGAGAAGAACTATGAATGATGTTAAATAAAAACCATGGGGTCCTGAATTTAATTAGGAAATCTGTTTGACTTCATGTATGTATACACCTGTGATATTTTTGGAGTTGGATTATTTTATTAGAGATTTTATTTTTTGTGATGTTATTACAATCTTATATGTTTTATAGGGTGGTTTATAATTTTTTTCCTTTTGAAGGGAATTCTGAGACTTTTTCATGTAAGCATTTTCTTATTTTTTTCTTACTTCCTATTACTACTTCTAATGAGGCGAGTTGGATTTTTCTGGGCTGTGTTTAAACAAAGATTCCTAGTGAAGGGAGTGTCTAGAAGAACTGTATATATTTCTACATTCCAGGGATCTGCCCTTTATTTCAAAAGTCACAGTTAGAAGTAAGAAGCACTAGTGTGTTGTTACACAGTAGGTGACAAAGGATAACAATTATGAACCACATAAATGAAAAAGAGGAAAGATTCTGAATGCTTTCATTATCATTTCATAAAGAAATGATATGTGTTTGAAGAGCTGGATATTTTTAAACTTATTGAAACATTACATTATGTATGTATACATATTGAGATGTACAGTTTTTATATTTTTAAATATCAGTTACAAAATGCATCTAATTTAACCTTTAAAAAACAATGCCTAGTTTCTTTAAAATCTGTTATGTCTCCCGTAACACAGTCAATTCAGCAGCATTTCTATAGCCAGCTCTGTGCTCTGAAAGTTCCTTTGTTGAAGCTACCAGCACAGGGTGGAGTTTAAAAACTCAAATGGGAACAAAACAACATCCCTCTTTTGAGCAAATAAGGAAATTTGTACTTTCACTTCTATTATCTTTCACTTATCCTTGGAAAAAGCATTCAGAGTTCCACATTCCACCAAGTAAATGAACATCGTAGGATTAATTATTCAGTGTTCACTGCCATCATTAGAAAGTCCCCTTCAGGAAGCAGCAGCTCTTTCTCTCTTGGCTTTCTTCTCTCCTTCCTTCCTTCGTCCCTCACTCCTTCTCTCCCTCCACACCTTCTTTCCTTCCTTCTCTTTTTGTTCATTGTTTCTCCAGGAGTAATGTGTTCTTTAATGAATATATAATGAGGAAAAATACTGTTAGAGTAACCACATCAATCTGCATGATTGCAACCTGGGCATCACTTTTTGGTGGTTGCCTTATGCCTAATTACTCTCCACTTGGAACCTGCCCCTCCTTTTGCCCAAGAGATCTTCCTCACAGTCCACACATGCATCCTTCAGCCCTTAGGTATTAACTTAACTTAACTTCTTCAACTGCTGTATTCAGACTATCATTTCCAAATATAAATATCTTGTTCTTTTTTCAATGTATCCAATCCAGTATCTTCAGAGCCTAGCAGAAGTTTCCATATGAAGTTGGTGTTCAATATATTTGTTAAATGTATTTATTAATCCCATTTGTTATTATATTGGAATTTTTTTTCTTAAATTCACTAGAATTGTAAAAGCAGGGCAAATTATGGCTATATAGTATATGGTTATAGTTATTTTTTGATGGGAATATTTTAAATGGTGTAAGTTGCCACTTTTGAAGTTGTCTATGCAAATTTAGTCAATATTGCTTAATATTTTACCATAGATAGCTCTACTTTAACATTTTGTTTCCCTTTATTCAAAATCTGCTTCTCAATACATTCCCTGAGTTAGATTTTAGAAAAGGTATAAGTCATGTCCTAGATTTATATATTTGATAGTCTTTAACGTATATTACATGTGATTTACTAAAGAAGTATATGAGTAATGCTGGTAGTGTTATTAAATATACAATATTTAATCTGTGGAACACTTAAAAATAAAAGATAAATGCAAATTCAATGTTACATCCACAATTTATTTAGTAATACATTCAGAGTATGCAAATTGTGTGGAAATAATTCTCGCAAAATAAACAAAAAGAAATTCATTCAATAAGAAATGGTTCCTGTATGCAATCATTTTCTATGTTTTCATTATGATCTTAAAATATGTTAATCATGTCAGTTTTAAAGAAAAAAACAACTTGGAAAAATATATTGAAACCAATAACAACTGAAAAGTTAATTTATGATAGCCAATAGATTAAATTTAATGTGTTGTTGTGACATTAAACAAAAATATTACTAGAAAAGTAGTTAATTATTAAAGCATATGCTTCAAAATATCAAAGCAACTGTATTTTAGGAGGTGTATTTAGAATGGTGATAGTGGTCAGTTTTTCTTTCTTTCTTTTTTTTTTTTTTTTTTTTGAGGAAGAAAAATTTATTTTGGCTCAACAATTCAGAGGACACAGTCAATGGCTGGTCAACTCTAATTCTTTGAGCCAGAGATGAGAAAAGCATCATGGTGGAAAGGCAACATGCACAAAAACTGCTTGACTCATGGCAACTGGGGAACAGAGAGAGACGAAGGGGGCAGAGACAGATGTAGTACTCAAGGCTATGTCCCCAGTGACTTATTTCTTCCAACCATGCCCCTATAATTAATCCACCAGTGGATTAATCCACTAATTATGTCAAACTGTCATATTCCCGTATTTTCACCTCTGAGCATTGATGCATTGCCTAACACATGAGTTTTGGGGAGGACATTCCAGATTCAAACCATAATATGGTTTTCAAGATAGATTTGTTCTGAGTTTTGTGGCTCATGATGTTAGTCTTTCCATGGAACTTTATTTCAATAATGCACATATAAAATGTGACTAATAAATAGACTCAAAAATAAAATCTGAACACATTAGGTTTACTTAGAAGCAATTAAGTTTAAAATTCCACAGTACAATATATGACATGCTTCAGGAAAAGAAAAATAGGAAATTCTGTGGTTCTAAGCGTCCAGACATTTGGCCTTTTATTGCTAGGCTTTCCTATTAGTTTCAGTTGGCCATCTAAATGTCTGCTACCAGTCCAAACACAATTCTAAACTACTGAAACAGCCTTTCTATTAGCCCAAGTAAACTAATGTTCAAGGAACTGGAGAAAAGTAAATTCTCTACCATAGTGCAAAAAATAAAAGCAAGAATCAATAAATGGGATAGATTCAAACTAAAAAAGTTTTTTTCTCAGCAAAGGAAACAATCAACAATGTGAAAAGATAGCATACAAGCATACAGAGTGGGAGAAAATCTTTTACACACACACTTCAGACAAAGCACTCATCTCCAAAGTTTATAAAGAACTTAAAAAACTTTACACCCAAAATACAAAGAGCCCAATCAATAAATGGGCTAAGGAAATGGGCAGACACTTCACAGAAGAAGATATACAGGTGATCAATAAATATATGAAAAAATCCTCGTCATCCCTAGTAATTAGAGAAATGGAAATTAAAACCACCCTAAGATTTCATCTAACTCCAATTAGAATGGCTATTATCAAGAACACAAGCAATCATAAGTATTGGTGTGGCTGTGGGGGAAAAGGCACACTCATACATTGCTGGTGGAGTTGCAAATTGGTGTAGCCACTCTGGAAAGCAGTATGGAGATTACTCAGAAAGCTTGGTATGGACCCACCATTTGACCCAGCTATCCCACTCCTCAGTTTTTACCCAAAGGACTTAAAATCAGCATAGTACAGTGATCAGTCACATCAATGTTCATAGCAGCTCAATTCAAATAGCTAGAATTGTGGAACCAACCTAGATGCCCTTCAATTGACAAATGGGTAGAGAAACTGTGGTATATATACATAATGGAATATTACTTGAACATAAAGAAGAATAAAATTATGGCATTTGCTGGTAAATGGATGAAGGTGGAAAATATCATGCTAAGTGAAACAGGCCAAGCCCAAAAAACAAAGGCCAAATGTTTTCTCTGATAAGTGCATGACAATATATATAACGAGGGGTGGTGATTGGGGGAATAGAAGAATAAAGGTACTTTGGATGATGTAGAGGAAAAAGGGGTGGGAGAGGGTGGGTATGGAAAAGCAGTAGAATGAAATAGACAGTATTACCCTATATATGTGTATGATTATATGAATGGTGTGAATCTACATTGTTTACAACCATAGAAATGAAAAGTTGTACCCCATTTGGGTACAATGAATCAAAATGTGTCTGTAAAAATTAAAAAAAAATATTTTAACTTAAAAAAAACAAGTAAATTCTCTAAAGAAAAGTTTTTCTTTTGATGTTTACATCCATTCATTATGTCCTGCAGAATGTATTATTATGGATTCTATGAAATTATTTGTTTTTAAGTCATCTCTTTAGAAATAAGCATTCTAACACTTGTAAATAACCTATTCTTTTATTGACTAATTTCCTCTTCATAACTCTGTACTAAAGTGTTTTGTCTCTTGCCTATATTTCATTGATCTATTTATGTAAACCTTTGTTGATAGCATATTTCTTAATTAATGCAGCTTTATAATAAACCTTGATATAAGACAGGATAATTTTCCTACATGGTTAATTTTTAGAAATGTGTCTTTGCTATTATTCATCTTTGCCATTCCAATTTAACTTTTGAATAAGCTTGTTGAAAGTTGAAGAAAATTATCTTGAAAATTTGTTAGACTTTTAATTGGAATTAAGTGAGCTTATGGATGAATTAGAAAACAAATTGTAAAATACCTTCTTAAATGCAAACATGTATATATATTCATTTATTTTCCCATATTTTAATATGTTTCCTGCATTATCTATATCCAAGGTAAAAATGATCATTTAAAAATACCTCTTTCTGCTTACTGTTAGTATGTAATGTGGAATAAATTTTCTTTCTTGAATGCTTTAGCAAATATAATTGACTTTCTAATTTTAACCCACTTAGGTTCTATTCATTTTCTGTGTTTACTTTAATATTAGCTGTGAATAGCAATGGTTTTTCTTTGTCCTTTTGTTTTCTTGATTTAATATCTGGGTTAGGAATTTGAGGATGGGTCCAGCCCTCCATATTCTGGCTAGGAGATTTGAATAAGATTTCCACCATGCTACGTGTTTGCCAGGTACCTGAGTCTTGGCTCTCAGGCTCCAACACATGTTTTGTCATGGGTGAAGCTCTAGAGCAGACTCACCTTTAGAAGGCTAGAACTGGCTTCTATGAATATTCAGTCAGAAAAAAAAAAAATCATTCTACAGTTTTTCAGAATCTTTCCAGGTCTTTGTATCAATTTACCTAAGCTTAGACCACAAATCCAAAATTGTTTTAATCTTACCAATGGCCTGTTCTAATGTTTTGAATTATATATTTTTTTATGGCCTACAGTTCTAGAGATTGCATTCAGTTATAATTACCTTTTTACCTTTTTAATAATTACCAAAATTGCATGCTCTTCTAATGGATACTTTGCTTTTTATATAATAAGGACCATCAATATTCAATTTACTTTCATTTTGGAACACTTTGGAAGAAGACATAATGTATGATATTTTTCTCCTATTGTTCACAAACAGTGGCCTTAAAATCAAACTTACAGTAGATTAGGTTGACGGAAATAATTTGTCAAAGACATGAAACCTAAAACCTTCCGAGAGTTGTGACTAAAAGTTGTTACCTGAGGAATATTTTTAAAAATATAGAATTTGAGAGGAATATTTTGAGAATTTTGGAGGTACCATATTAGCTGCCTTAAACTTTGAATGATTAATACTAACTTTGAGAACAAGATGCTTATATTAAAAGTATCATCTCTTTTACTTCCTACAAAAACATTGAAGCAGATAATAACATTATTCCCATTTTTAAGGTAATAAAAATAAAGAGGTATTTCATAATTTGCCAAAGTGTCTCATTTAGTTCAGTGTTCTCAATGGCGTGTCAGAATAGCTGCCAGTGTCCTTATGGTCACTAGAAATCTATGCTGACCTCAGTTTAGATAAAACAGACATTTAGATCATGACCGAGTTTCAAAGGCTTCACAATAAAATATTTTTGTCCATAATTTCTTTGTAAATTCAGACTCTTAATTAAGATTTTCTGAGACTTGGCTTTTATTTCACCTCTCATAACAAGGTTTCCTGCCACGTACAGGCCAAATGAGGGTCCCATGCCTGTCTCTTAGTTCCCAGCATTTACTTCTGATTATCAACATAATCACAGCAGCGAATGATATACATCCACTGATACACCGATAGTGTTCATTAAAGAAACTGTGGTATATATATACAATGGAATATTACTCAGCCATAAAGAATGATAAAATTATGGCATTTGCAGGCAAATGGATGAAATTGGAGAATATCATGCTAAGTGAAATAAGCCAATCTCAAAAAACCAAAGGACAAATGATATCACTGATAAGTGGATGATGACACATAGAGGGGAGTGGGAGGGGTTAGTGTTAGGGTTGGAGTTAGGGTTAGAGAGGAGGGCAAGAATGGAGGAAGGAAGGACTGTATAGAGGGAGAAGAGGGGTGGGAGGGGTGGGGAGGAAGGGAAAAAATAACAGTATGAATCAAACAACATTACCCTATGTAAATTTATGATTACACAAATGGTATATGCCTTTACGCCATGTACAGAGAAACAACTTGTATCCCATTTGTTTACAATAAAAAAAATTTAAAAATTTTTTAAAAAGTTATTATTTTGAAAAATAATATTAGTATTTGATTCTCAGTTCCTGAGAATAGCACCTAATATTTGGAAAGTGTATAATACATGTTTGTTGATAAAGTGAATGTTATAAAACATTTGAGTAGATTTTTTACTTTAGTCACACATTTAAAATTTATTAAGTAGCTTCTTCTTTAGAAAGTGAGGGAGGTACTTGGAGGTAAAGAGAGGGCTGGGCTGTAACCAGCTTTGAAAAAGATAAATAAAACAGAACTTCAATGAAGGGAGTAAAGAAATATATGAACTAATCAGATCCAGAATAGATATTGTAAAAATGTTCATAAACATATTTTCATTTGTGTAAAGGAAAGGAAATAAACAGAGTGAAGAGACTACGGAATGGGAGAAAATATTTACAATTCATACATCTGGCAATAGGTTAACAATCAGAATGTATCAGAAACTCCAAAAACTCAATAGTCAAAAATAATAACTTGATTAAAAATGGGCACTGTAACCAAGCCATACAAATAGAAAAGAAGTATATGGAAAAGTTCTCAACATCACTAACTGTCAGCAAAATCCAATTAAAATGACAAGGAGATTTCAACTCACTCCAATAAGAACAGCTATTATCAAACAAACAACAACAAAAAAAAGAAGGCGGGTTTCAAGATGGCGGACTAGGGGGCGGCTGCATTTCACGTTGCTCCAGGATGCAAGATTCAAAGGAGGAGATAGTGAGAGACTTGGGACCAACTCAAAGCCGCTGGGTGAGTCTCTCCCATTGGGGAGGCGTCACGGATGGGGCGGTAGCCCCGGAACGCAGGGAACTTTGTGAAGTAGAGTTGCTCGGCGAGACAACCCTCCCCCCGCTGGAGTGGTAAACACGGACAACTGGGATCATCGTAGAGGAGGCGGCTCAGCACAGCACTTGGACTCGGAGCAACCACTGGGGCTCCGGACGGCTGCCTGAGGAGGAGCTGCGTGGGGAGCTGTTTAGACCCAGAAGGACCGCTTCTGAACACCGGGGGGTTGCCTGGAGGAAGAGGAGGAGCGCGGCAGGTCGCTTGGTCTGGAAGTGACTGCATCAGAGCCACAGGTGGTTGCCAGAGGAGGAGGCGAGTGGTGAGTTGATTGGACTAAAAGCAACCACTCCTGAACACCGGTGGCCTGCCTGGAGGAGGAGCGTGGTGGGTCACTTGGTCTCGGAGCCACCGCTCCTGAACACCCGGGGTGCTACCCCGAGGAGGAGGAGGAGGAACAGGGTGGGTCACTTGGACTTGGAGTGACTGCCTAGGGCTACGGGCGGTTGGTGGGAGGAGGAGACGCGAAGTGAATTGCTTGGGCTCCTAGTGGCTGCCTCGGAAACCCGGCCGCTGTCCGGAGGAGGAGGTGTGTGGCAGGTCTCTGGGTATCGGAGCTATTATACCGGGCTCCAGGTGGCGGCTCAGAGGAGGGGCCGCATAGCCGGCAATTAGGTGCAGAGCAGGGACCCAGGAGCTAGGGGGCTTCTTGCTGGAAGAGCCACACAGAGACACGCCTAGGGGTAGAGCGAAGTTTCCAGGACTGCGGGCAGAGTCTCTGGGAGAGGCAGCCTAAGGAGACTCGCCTGCGAAGGGTGAGGCTCCCAGGCCCAGGAGGTAGGTCCGGGCCCCTGGGAACGTTGCAGAGGAAGACAGCCCAGTACAGGCGGTAGTTGTAGATTGAGGGGAACCTCTAGGAGGGGAACTGATCAGCAAGACGTCCCCACCGAGTGAGTCTTCCCTGCCGGGGGAGGTTTTCCCACAGGGACGGTAAAACCAGACACAGGCACAAACAGGACTTGCCTCAGCCAGCAGCCTAGTTCCCCGTTGGATGACCATTGGTCAACAAGTGGAGGTACCTCTGCCCACTAGCAGGGAATATACCCCACCTGAGGGTCACCACCCCTAGAGAGGCAGCTTCCTCATGGAGCTCCGCATTATCAACTTCTTCCAAGACTTCAGGCCACTGAAGGATAAGAGGGAATATACTAGCAATCTTCAGGGACATTATAAGTCAATAGAGGAAATCTCCAATATCTTAATGACCCACTGATTCCTGAACAATATGAGAAAACAAGGGAAGAAAATGCTCCAAACAAATCTAGATGTTACATCAATAAAATCCAATGACAGCATGGCAGAAGAAATGACAGAAAGGGAGTTCAGAATGTACATAATTAAAATGATCAGGGAAGCAAACGATGAGATGAAAGAGCAAATGCAGGCATTGAATGATAGCACCAATCAACAGTTAAAAGAGGAAATACTGGAAGCAAAAGATCATTTCATTAAAGAGTTAGAGATACTGAAAAAAAACCAAACAGAAATCCTTGAAATGAAGGAAACAATAAACCAAATTAAGAACTCCATAGAAAGCATAACCAATAGGATAGAACACCTGGAAGACAGAACTTCAGATATTGAAGACAAAATATTTAATCTCGAAAGCAAAGTTGAACAAACAGAGAACATGGTAAGAAATCATGAACAGAATCTGCAAGAACTATGGGATATCATGAAAAGGCCAAATTTGAGAATTATTGGGATTGAGGAAGGCTTAGAGAAACAAACCAAAGGAATGACTAATCTATTCAATGAAATAATATCAGAAAATTTTCCAAAACTGAAGAATGAAATGGAAAATCAAGTCCAAGAGGCTTATAGGACTCCAAATACACAAAATTACAACAGACCCACACCAAGGCACATTATAATGAAAATACCTAACATACAAAATAAAGACAGAAGTTTAAAGGCTGTTAGAGAAAAGAACCAAATTACATTCAGGGGGAAACCAATACGGATATCAGCAGATTTTTCAATCCAGACCCTAAAAGCTAGAAGGGCCTGGAACAACATTTTTCAAGCTCTGAAAGAAAATGGATGCCAACCAAGAATCTTATACCCAGCAAAACTTACCTTCAAATTTGACGATGAAATAAAATCATTCCATGATAAACAAAAGCTAAAAGAATTTACAAAAAGAAAGCCAGCATTACAGAACATTCTCGGCAAAATATTTCATGAGGACGAAATAAAAAACAAAGAAGCATATCAGCAAAGAGAGGAATTACCCTAAAGGAACTGTCAAATAAAGGAGGAACCAAGATGTGTCAATAAATAAATAAATAAATAAATAAAATTTTAAATATGAACCAAATGACTGGGAATACAAATCATATCTCAATAATAACCCTGAATGTTAATGGCCTAAATTCATCAATCAAAAGACATAGACTGGCAGATTGGATTAAAAAGAAAAATCCAACAATATGTTGCCTGCAAGAGACTCACCTCATAGAAAGAGATACCCATAGAATAAAGGTGAAAGGATGGGGAAAAACAACCATGCACATGGACTCAGCAAAAAAGCTGGAGTATCCATCCTCATTTCAGATAATGTGGACTTCTAGCCAATGTTAGTCAGAAGGGATAAAGAAGGACATTTCATACTGCTTAAGGGAAGCATAAATCAGCAAGATATAACAATCATAAACATCTATGCCCCAAACAGTGGCTCATCCATGTATGTTAAACAAATTCTTCTCAATTTTAGAAACCAAATAGACCATAACACAATAATACTAGGTGATTTTAACACGCCTCTCTCACCACTGGACAGATCTTCCAAAGAAAAATTGAACAAAGAAACCATAGATCTCAATAACACAATCAATAATTTAGATTTAACAGGCATTTATAGAATATACCATCCAACCAAAAGCGAATACACTTTCTTCTCATCAGCACATGGATCCTTCTCTAAAATAGACCATATATTATGCCACAAAGCTAATGTCAGCAAACACAAGAAGATAGAGACACTACCTTGTATTCTATCAGATCATAATGAATTGAAGTTAGAAATAAATGAAAGTAAAAAACAGAAAATACTCCAACACCTGGAGATTAAACAATATGCTATTATATGATGAATGGATAACAGAAGATATTAGGAAGGAAATTAAAAAATTCTTAGAGGTAAACGAGAACAAGGAAATATCATATCAAAATCTCTGGGACACTATGAAAGCAGTACTTAGAGGAAGAGTTATTTCATGGAGCGCATTTAATAAAAGAAGTAAAACTCAACAAATAAATGACCTAACACTACAGCTCAAAGTCCTAGAAAAAGAAGAACAGACCAACAACAAAAGTAGTAGAAGACAGGAAATAGTTAAACTCAGAACTGAATTCAACAAAATTGAAACAAAAGAAACAATACAAAAAATTGACAAAATAAATAGATGAACAGATAAAGAAAATGTGGTATTTATATTCACAATGAAATACGGTCATGCAGATAAAAGAATGAAATCCTGTCATTTGTGACAGCGTGGGTGGAATTAGCAATAATGTTAGTGAAATAAGCTCGGTACAAAAAAAGTACCGCATGACCTCATTAACACATGGAAGCTCAAATATTTGCTCCCATAAAAGTTGAGTGATTAACAGAGGTGAGAGAGAGAGAAGAGGAGAAGAGGATGTGGAGAGATTTAGTCATGTGTACTGTGATAGTTAGGAGTGAGAAGTTCTGGGGTTCTGTGGCATAGTAGGGTGAGTATATATAAAGGTAAAGTGATATTGATTTTATAAAACTAGAAAAAAGGATTTTGAATGTCTGTACCATAAAGAATTGATTCATGTTTGAGGAGATGAATATGTTTAACTCGATTTACATATTACACAATGTATACATATGTTGAAAGTCCACATATTAACTCATTAATATGTAAAATTTTGTATTTTCATCTACCAATTAAAATATATTTAAGCAAGCATGAAAAAAAATCAATAACAAAATAAAGGAGGCTCAAGGGAGCTTGTTTTGTTTTCCCTTCATACCACAGGAGGGCACATTGAAAAGACGATGTTTATGAGAACCTTTCACCAAACATGGAATCTGCTGACCCTTGATCTTGGGTTTCCAGTCTCCAGAAATCTTAGAAATAAGTGTTTGATTTTTTTAGTTTTTAAGGTGTTATTATACTTACAGAAATGAGGAAGCCTGTGTTTTGCTACATTTTCATTATACATACAAATAAAATCCCATCTTCTAACATTTCATATTCTTATTCCTTTTGATGAATAGACTCCATTTATATTTATCTAAGCAAAGCATAGATAGCTTTGGGAATTGATTTTACACTTAAATAACACTGTAAATTGACTACAAGGGTAAGTAGTCTTCAATGGTCCATTAAGATTGATGACAATTATCAGTGAATTGCTGGAATGAATGGAGATGTATGCTTTTCTTAATAATGAAAAATTACTTGAATTTTCAATACATATGACAAAAGATTATGGATTAGCACACACATATACAGCCATAATTTTCATAACCCCTCCTGTTTATTATTTATTTTTCATGTATAACTACTAACTTCATTCTTAGTAACAGAAAGAATATGGGTTGTATAAAATTTACCAAAACATATATAAAACACCAATATTTTATAAAATAGGGTTCACAAACCTGGTATCATAATTTATCATTAATTTAATTCAAAAGCATTATATGATAATTTATCTAACATATATATTTAAAGAGCATATCTGGGAAACATTTTTCCCCATCAGGAGTAAAGTATGTTCGTTTTTACTTTCCAAATAGTTGATGGTTTTTAAAATTCACTGAATAAAGTTGTTTTAAAATTACTTAAATAGTATTTGTAATAATATTTTGGTCCTTTAATAGTCCCAATAAAATATGTTTAGAAGCAATAAAGGATATTATATATTCCAAAACTTAGAATACTTGCAATAAAGTGGGAAGTAGCACTGAGAAGATTTGTATAACTGTGTCAGTTTGGAACGTGAGTTAGTAATAGGTACTTACAGAGTAACTGGGAAAATTACAAATATCTCCCAATAAATATGCCAGTAGCAGTGACTGAAAAACAGAAAGCTTACTTCCTTTAAGATAAAATTGATGTCTTGGATATCAGGCAGGTTCAAATATCTAGGATCTTATGCAATATTATCTCTTTCTGTGTCCATTTAAAAATCAAATTTCCCAGTAATGTTTCAAAACAAAAGTTTAATTATATTTTTTAAAGCAGAAGAAGAGAGAGAGAAAGAGAGAGGGAAGGAAAGACAGAGAGAGAGAGACACCAAGACAGAGACAGGCAGAGATGGCTTAATTTAGGTCCCTGCAGTAATCTTCCACAGAGAAGAAACAGTATACTAAAGATTGAGGAAAGTAACTGAGGGAGAAGTTTGGAAATTGGAAAGTAATTGATGGGAGCACTAAAGAGCAGAACAAAGCACGCTACTACACGCTAACCCCCAGGAGGGGGTTTCCACATTTCCTAGAAAGGGTAAACCAGAAAATTGCAACAAACCCCATGAGAGCTGTGAAGTCCTAATGACTGAAGAATTCCAAAGTGCTCATAGGCTTTGAATTCAGTTGGGGAGTTGATGTGACTCTGAGTGAGAATTTTAGTCCAAAGAAGGAGCTTACTTGGTCACTTCCCAACTCCTAAAGCCAAAGATACTATGATAGCTAGACACCGTTCTACCTTAGGAACCAGTAGACAACTCCCAGATACTTCCAGAAACTTTGGAACTGTGCATGCCTCACAGGATGGAAAACAGTTTCCTTCAGATCCAGGACTAGAGTTATGATTGCCACATGCCCTACTGTGGACCATGATTGCTGTATGGAGACTAAGGAAGTTCTAGGACACACCCTTGGGACTTTGATTCTTGTATTAAACTCTACCTCACTTGTATTTGTCTTTTTGGACTTGGGGAAGGTCCTCTCCACATCTGGCTGCAGTGGGGCACTGGATCCCATTGTTCAATGCCCCAGACCATCAGCATTCAGATCTGTAGGGCCTGAGGTCAAGCATCTTTGTAAGCTCATGTCCTCTGAAAAGTTGTACGTGTACTTCATGAATTGCTAAGTCTACACTACTAAGAAGGCATTCACAGACACTGCTGATACAGGTAACAGATGAAAAAAATCACAGGGAAGCTACACTTTTGAGCTTACCTATATGCAAAGCCAAAGCACTATACCACTGACATATCCCATTTAACCAAAAAAGTTTTTATCTACAAAAGCTGCTTTGTAAAACTGAAAGTGGTAGCTTCTAAACAAGACGTACACTTATCACAACATGGGAACACAATAAACATGAAAAACCAAGGAAGCATGACAACTTAATAGAAACTCATAAATTCTCCATAAATAGATCCCAACCTGCAGGAAATTTATGAGATCCCTGGAAAAGAATTCAAAATAAAGTTTCTAAGGCAACTCAGCAAGATGCAAGAAAATATAGGTAAATAATGAAATGCAATGAAAAAAAAAAATCATTGTATTAATGAGGAATACAACATGATAAAAATAGGAGAAAGAATCAAACAAATTTTAGTACTGAAAATTTCAATGATTAAAACAAAAGTGCTTCAACGACAGGTGAGTACAAGCAAAAGAATTTCTGAACTTTGTGACACATCTTTTGAGATAAACAAGAAAAAGAAAGGAGAGAGAGAGAGAGAGAGAGAGAGAGAGAGAGAGAGAGAAATCAAGCAAGAAAGCAGCAGCCAGGGTCACTAACTGGAGGCTTCTCAATAACTGATTTCAAAAACATACTACAAAACCATGGTAAGTTAAATGGTATAGTAGTGTCATAAAAACCAGCTCACAGACAACACCCGGACCAGAACAGAGAAATGAAAATTAATCACCAAATATACAGTCAACTGATTTTCATTAAAAAGTTAAAGTAGAGCCCTACTTCTTATCATACATAAAGATCATCTCAAAATATATAAAAATCTGATCAGTGATCAAACTTTAAGACCTAAAACTACTATAAGAAAAAAATTGTAAAGGTACTTCAAGACATTGATATAGGCAAAGATTTTACAGATAAAATCTCAAAAGCACAGACTCGTAAATATAGAAAAATGTATCAAACTCAGAATCTTCTGAATAATACAAAATAGTAACAATTCATAGACAGCTGAAGAATGAGGGAAAAATTTGCAAACTATCTGACAAAGGATTAGTATCTTGACATGTAAGAAATTTTAAAAAATCATCACCAAGCTGAGTGCAGTGGCTAATGCCTATAATCCCAGCTACTCAAGAAGCAGGAGGATTTTAAATTCAGGGAAATCAGAGAAACTTAGTGAGACCCTGTCTCAAAATAAAAATAAAAGGTGTGAGATATAGCTTAGTAGTAGAGATTCTCTTGGTCCAACCCACAGCATTGCAAAACCACAAAACAAAACAAAAAACACATATACACAAAGTAACACACAAACACACACACACACACACAAAATCCATTTTAATACATGTTTCTCAGAAGAAGACGTACAAATGGCCAAGTAGTACATGAGAAAATATGCAGCATCACTAATCATTAAGGAAATGTAAATCAAACCCAAAACTGACCATTGCCTCACTTCAGTTGGAATGAGTATTATCAAAAAGACAAAAACTAACAAATGTTAACAAGCATTCAGAGAAAAGTGAACTCTTAATCACTGCTGGTGGGAATGAAAAGTACTATGGCCTTTGAGAAGCTATATGGAGATTCCTTTAGAAACTACAAAAAGACTACTGTGTGACTCAGCAATCCCAATAATGAGTAAATATCAAAACAATGAAAGGCAAATAATAAACAACATATATTTGCATGTCCATATTTATTGTAGCACTATTCACAATAGCCAGGATAGGAAATCTGTCAAGATGTCTATTAATGACAAATGTGTAAGAATTTGTATATATATATATATATATATATATATATATATACAAATATATATATAAATAAATATATATATATATGCTATGTCTTATTATTCAGTCATAAAAAAGCATGAAATCCTGCCAATTAATATAATTGAAGTAAGTGAGACAAAAAAAAATGGCATGTTTTCATTCATTTGTGGAAACTAGAATGTTGATCTCATAGAATAGAGTGGAATAGTGTCATTAGATATTGGCAAAGGCAGAAGGGAAGGGTGATACCAGCAAGTTAGATCATGGACATCAAAAAAGTTAAATGGAAGAATAAATTCCGGTTTTCTATAGCACAATACATACCTATTGTTTTCAACAATCTACAATGTTTGACATATTTCAAAATAACTAGGAAAAAAGAATATAAAATTTTCCAACAGCCACACATGTCATCCCAATGACTTGTAAGACTGAGGCAGTAGTATCTCAAGTTTGAGGCAAGCCTCAGAAACTTAGTGAGGCCTTCACCACCTTGCAAGACCCTGTCTCAAAATTCAAAAATTTTAGAAATTTAAACGGCTGGGGATGTGGCTCAGTGATAAAGCACCCCTGGGTTCAATCTCTAATGAAGAAAAAAGTTCCCAACAAGTAGGAACAATGTTTGAGGAGATAAAAATATTTATCACCCTAATTTGATCCTTACACATTGTATACATGTATTAAATTGTTGTTCACTACCACATAAAAATGTACAAATATTGTGTTTCTGTATTTTAAAAAGAACAAAAAGTCAAAGAGTGAAAAATGTATAATGATGTATAATGACTCTATTTAATGTTGGTTAGTGCCTATCTTTGAATATATATTTATATATGTAGGTTTGTTTCAAAAGCATATTTAAAGACTACTTACTTAATGAAGATGCAAATTTATTAATAGAATGTAAAATATTTAATGTGAACTTAATGAATGTATTTTATCATAAACATAGGTTGAAATACCTTTCCTTTAAAATATTCAAATTAAAAGTGAAAAATATTTAACTGTATGGAAATAGAAGGTTATTTACTAAACATAGTAAGGATTAACTATAGCATAGAAATGGTGATCCTATAGTTTATATTATTTTGTTTTATTTCATTTTGTTTTCTTATACTGAGTATTGAACCTAGGGGCACTTTATTACTGTGCTATGTCCCCAACCCCTTTTATTTTATTTTGAGACAGGTTCTTCCTAAGTTGCCTAGGCTGGCCTTGAACTTGCAATTCACTTGCCTCCCAATTCATTGGGAAGCCTCTACCACTGCTTCTGGCTTCTGTAGTTAATTTTAAAACAGTAGAAATATGATAGTAAAGTCAGAATAGAAGCTTAATTGTCACTAAGTAAATACTAAAATTTTGTTTTAAGAGGATGATTTATTGTTTGCATTATATAATGTTCAATGAAGAGATATGTGGGCACTATCTTTAATGGAGATTTGTCTGATTGAGTGTCCCTACTCAAGCAGACAGAGACTGTGAGCCTCCAGTGAGAAACCTGCAGCTTGACGGAGCCTCTTGTTTATAGACATAGAATTACCGAGGTTATTCAAAGATCTAAGTCCTATTGCAGTAAAATAACACTTTGACTCAGAATCATTGTTGTGGGTAAGTGGAGGAGATGAGATAATAATCATAATGTGTTATGAACTGGAATGAAGTAATTTAATATGGATTTTCAAGGCAAGATTCTGATTGGGATTGGACAAAATTAATTACCAAGTAATTTAGGATTGGTGGGCATACTAATATGAAGATCCTCAAGTGCACCTTTCATAAGTCAACCTGTTTTACATATATATATATATATATGTATATAAAATATGTATACACACCCATATATACATATGACAGTACATATATATATGTGCATATATTACACACACATATATATATGAAAGTGAAGTACTTGTCTGGGTGAGTAGACTATCTTCCTTACAGGAGATATATTTTCAGTTATGGAAACTGTTTTTCCTGCATCAATGGTTTTCAGAAAATTCCTGAGATAAACAGTGAATTTATCTATTGCTTTTAACATTATATTTCTGGGCAAGAATTTCTCAGAACAATAATTAAATCATTCTGACAGACACAGTGGTCATGATATTCAGTGCTGATAATGAACCTAAGTGAAAACATGTTCTCAATGGTTAACTTGAACTATAAGAGTCTCAGAAGATGTGTAAATCCTACATGTATTTATTTAGTCATGACATTTCCTTAAATTCAGAAGTATGATGAACATTGCCAATCCAATCCATGTTGATTTTTTGAGAAGTATGTTCCTGTTGAAAATTAATGTGCAATCCTCAAAATGCATGCTTATATGTTGAAAGAGGGATTTTGAGGAGGTTTTATTTATTATATTACACAGGGAATTTCTCAATGTAACTTGTTCATTATTTAGAGACATATTTTTATTCCCAAATTAAATCTATTAGTAAAAGTGATTACTGTATGAGGTAAGAAAATGTCAGTCCAGATACTGATTATTTATTTGATAGCTTTGTAGCAAAGTACAGTGGATGTGATACAAGGAAGAGTCTGAAAATGGAATGAATTAAAATTCTTAGAGCAATAATAACATATCACAGATGTGAATCAGTAGCAATCAGAACATTGTTAAACATAAACCTACAATGCAAAAGAATGCAGTATGGGAATGACTCTGGGGAGGTGATTTTCCTTGCAGAAGGGGAGATGAATTTTTATATAGCCTTAGCAGCAAAGTCCAGCTGGTTTCATGAATACTTGGATCAAAACAGTTTTCAGAAGGAATTTTTCAGTGCAAGCCTGTAATACCAGCAACTTGGGAATCAGAGGCAGGAGGATGGCAAGTTCAAGGTAAGCCTCAGCAATTTAGCAAGGGCATTCTCAAAATTAAATAAAGAAGTAAAAAGGACAGGGGATGTGGCTCATGGTACATTGAACCCTTGCATTCAATTCCCATTATAAAAAAATGTTGGCAGCTTCTGGTTTCTCAATAGAAAATGTATGTGTAGTCTTTCACAGAAATTCCATGAAACTAATATGAAGAAATAATTAGATGTTTCTGTAAATGCCAATGTTTGCACATTAAAATTATAATTATTTAAAAATTGGATGATAAGTTCAAGTTTAGCAAATTAGAAAAGATTATATATATCTTGAATACAGATGGAAGAATGAGCTTTATGGAAACAATATGGAGTAAAAGGTAAAAAACAAGAATTATGAAAGGTGAAGTTAATAAAGACTCAATATAGACAGTGACAATCATGATGATCTATCCATCTTTATTGAGGATTAGGTGGACGTTGTGTAAATTTATGTATTTGCATAAAAAGTTCAGAGTCCAAGAGCCAAAAATAAGCACATCACATTTATTTTATTGCAATAAATATTTAGCCCAAAGTACATAATTTTATGAATTTATGAATTTACATTGTCATGAAAATTTTGAGATTTTAATGTTTTTATTATTTCAAATCAGTGTCTATCCATATCTGCAAAAACTGGTTCCAGGACCTCATGTGGGTACCAAAACTCATGTACACACAAGTTATAAATATTATATAAAATGATATAGTATTTGCATATAATCTGAGTTCTTCCTCCAGTGTACACCATATAATCTTTTAGACTACTTAAAATACCCAATATAAATGTTATACAAATAGTTACTATACTGTATTGTTTAGCAAATAATGACAATAAAAATAGTCTGTATGTGCTCAATTCAGGCACAGATTTTTTAAAAATATATTTTGGTCTGAGGGTCAACTTCATTCAGAATAAATATCCTATAAATAAATGGTTGCAATGATTAAAAAAAATAGTGAACAAGGGTGAGTTTATATTTTAAAAAATTATTGTTTATCTTTCTGAATATGATTTCATTTAAAAATACAGAACAATTATATATATATATATTATATGTATTATGATCAACACAAATAAAAGTAGTTACCTACATGGATAACACAAATGCAAGTAAATGTAAAGAGCAATACTGTGTTATTTTTGTTTTGGAATTTAAAATATAGACTAATAAGAAAACTAGTCCTTAAAAATTCACCAGATAAGAGGAGAAGACAGAAGTCATTTTATTTTGATGCTAGTTCTAGCAATAAGATAATTCAGAGTAAGTCTAGACAGTTTTGTCCTGACAAAGGACTCCAGAGTTTTTAAGAGCTGATGTTGGGGAAGACTATGGAATATTGGCCAGGAGAAAAATAATCTTTCTGTTGACAAGACAGCTGGACTGATTCCTTAATTTGGCTATTGTGAATTACTCTGTTACAAACATTGATGCATGTATAAAGCTAGAGTATGTTATTTCAGTTCTTATGGATAAATACTGAGGAGTGGAATAGATGAGTCATTTGGTGAATAAAAAATGTTTTATATATATATATATATATATATATATATATATATATACAATAGAGTGCCACTAATCCATAAACAATGAAATTATGTCATTTGTGAGTACATGGATGGAACTAGAGAATATTTAGTGAAATAAACCTCATTTGGGGGGTAAAATTATTTCCCTTATATGCTAAAACTAGAGAGAAAAGTGGAATAAAAATGAAGGGTTTACAAAAACAGATAAGAGATCAGTAGAGGAGGTGTAGGGGATCACGGGGGAGAGAGGAAGTTAGGGAAAGGGGTAAAACTGGGAAATAAAATTGCCTGAATTATACTAGGTACATGTATGAGTAGACCACAATGAATTCCACTTTTTTGTATAGTAATAAAGCAACAATATAAAAATAAATAGAAGAAATATCAGAACAGATGAAGGGAAACAGGAAAGAAGAGGAGAGGGGAAGTGGAAATATGGGATAATGAACTGGAGCAAATTATGTCATGTGGACACATGAATATGTCATAATGAATCCCATTTTTTAGGTATAATTATAATGAACAAATAAAAACATAAGAAGGTAAACTTTCTGTTATGTTTGTGATGGAAGATAGTTCCACGATCTGGAGTAAAGTTCTGGCAGAATTTTTATTCCTGTCCTGTCAGGAAACTGGAAGAAAGGAGTGCTATTGTCCTTCAAGATTACATGTCAAAAAAATAGTTCCCAGGTCCTTGAGAAAGACATTTCTGAGTTGTAAAACTGACAAGAGGTTTTTAAAAAGATTTACAACTCAAATAAGAAGAAAAAGGATTTACAAGTACAATTGATTTAAAGTAAATGCTCTAAGAAAAGGATAGTCAGGGTCCTAGAATCTGAAAAAAAAAAAAAAAAAAAAAGAAAAGAAAACTAAAATTTCAGCAGGCTGAGGAGGAATGTCAGGGCCCTCTTGGTTACTAGTTTACAACCACATTCCGAAAAGGAAAAGCATCATGGTATAGGTTTCAAATTACAAGGCTCTAATAAGGGCAAAATAAGCTATAAGATAGTTCTTCTGAGATATTTCTTTTAATACTAATTAAATGGAGAGAAAGATATCACAATTTAAACAAGCTGCAAAGAACTCCTATAGACATTCCATTACAGCGTTACCACAGTTTATCTATTCACCTCTTGAAGGACATCTGAGTTGTTTTTGGTGGTGATGGTGTATGAGTGTGTGTGTGTGTGTGTGTGTGTGTGTGTGTGCGTGTGCATGTGTGTACATAAGCTTTCAATTTACTTGGGTAAAGACCTAAGGGTAAGATTGATGGGTCATACCATAAGTGGCAGCATAATTATGCATTACTACCAGCAAGCAGTATGTGAGAATTCCACTTTCTTCCTATTTTCACCAGTCTTATAAATTGTCAATCTTTTCATTTTAGTCATTCTTATAATAAGTCTATAGTTCTCTCAATGTGATTTTAATTGGTATTTCCCTAATAACTAATAATATTAGAAATATTTTAATACACTTATTTGCCATTCATGTATATTCTGTGATGCAGAGAGTATTCACAGTCTTTCTCCAATTATGATAAGTTGCTTCAGTTTTTATTGGTTGAGTGTCAACACTTATTTATGTATTCTAAATTCAAGTCATTTATAGAGGATTTCAAGTAAAAATACACATATTTTGTTAGTTTTATACCTAAGTATTTCATCTTTTGGATGATGATATAAATGGTATTGTGTTTTTAATTTCAAATTCTACTTGATCATTGCTGAAATTATAGAGAAGTATTTGAATTTTATGAGTTAACATTACTTGTGCCCTGAAACCATTCTACAATCACTCATTAGTTCCAGGGTTTATTGCTGTTGATTCTTTCTGATTTTCTATGTAGATAAGCACAATAACTCTGAACAGACACAGGTCTTCCTTCATAATCTACACACCACGTCTTTGTTTCCTTTTCCTGGTTACTCATTAGGTAGTAGTGATACCGCTTTTTACCCGGTGACG
This sequence comes from Sciurus carolinensis, assembly GCF_902686445.1. Lineage (NCBI taxonomy): Eukaryota > Metazoa > Chordata > Mammalia > Rodentia > Sciuridae > Sciurus > Sciurus carolinensis. The sequence continues at coordinate 59,436,045 of NC_062219.1, read as the reverse complement.
AGTCCTGCTTCCTCAGGTGTTGAAGTATAACGCCGGAGAAGCACGCCGAGGCAAATGTAGAGTGGAAAATGCAGCTTTATTAAAGAAAAGGAAAAGCAGACTTCTCCCGGGTGGAAGAAGGGGACCCAAAGGCGGAATCCGTGGGATGAGCAAATCTCGTTCTTTTTATGGGTTTCATTCTCCCATTCTTTCCCCTTATCTCTTCCCTTCCTGCCTGCGGGATTAGGCCTGGTTTTGAAATGTAAAAAGCGAAAAGGGATGGGGCAGAGGGAGGGTCAAGGTGTCTCAGACAGGCAAGGGCCCAGGGGGCATAGATTAGCACCTTCTTGCCTGCAGTCTCTGGCAAGGGCAGGTAAATTTGGTTATCAATGGGTTCTGCATGTCCTTGACATTCCATTCTCCCATTGCAGTCTCCAACTTCCAGAGGCAGATGACTTGATGGCCTCTATTTTCTTGATCTGACCCGATTTCCTATTTCTACACTAACTGCCTGTCCCCAATTCTGGCTTCATTCCCCCCTCTAATCTTAGGAACTCCATGCTGCTGGGGAAGGGGGTCGATGACCGCTCTGACTTCTTCGAGCTGAAAGTGGACGGCGAGGGGCAAGCAGCTTGGAGTTCCTTCTTAGAAATCGGGTCGATCAAGGGGTCCACGGTAAAAGTCTGGTTGAAGAGTAATAGGCTGGAGGGTCATTTGAGAGATGGGCGGTCTATAAGAGAAACAAGAAGTTATGAGTACCGGGATAAGATTAATGCAACAGTAAATGCCACAACATAGGAACACACCAATGAGTATGATGATGATTATAGAGACTAATAATGTTTTCCACCAGGAGGTACCAGAGAACCAGGAACTAAGAATTTGTTCCCATGATGAGTCTGGAGAGGACATGGCCTCTATCTGAGAATGTAAATCTTTAAGGATGTTAGTCTTTGTAGCCTTGGGGGCTTTTTGGTAGAGTTAAGGGGGTTATTCCTTTGGCACGTTTCACAGGCTTTGACTATTTGTTGGATTGTTTTTGAAATATGCTTCCCTTCAAATATCTCTTGAGTTAATTTGAGAGTGTTTTCTTCTCCCAGATGGAAGGATTGATGTAGGGTGTGTAAAATCTTCCACTGGGAGTTAGCAGGTAAGTAGAGTTTGTTATCTTCCATTTGAATCCACCCAGAGGGCAAGAGGTTACCTCCTCTAGATAAAGCCTGCTGTGTTTCCTCCTGGGTGTATTGGGGCCTTATCTCTGGGGGAGGGCCTGTCCATATCAAAGGGGCTATCTCTAAATCCTTGGGGGAGTACTGACCAGGTTAGTTGAGATCCACTATCTGGTCCCTCAAAGGCAAACAGATACTGAGACTGAGAATCCAGAGGTATGCAAAAGAAGGCATCTTTTAAATCTAACACAGTAAACCATGCGGCAGTTGCTGGAATCTCAGATAGCAGAGTATATGGATTAGGAACTACTGGGTGGAGGGGAACAACTGCTTCATTAATTATTCCGAGGTCTTGGACTAAACGCCATTCCCCATTTGATTTTTGAACTCCCAAAATTGGTGTATTGCATGGGCTGTTACAAGGTACTAAAAGTTTCTGCTGTTTGAGGTTCTGGATGATTTTTAATAAGCCCTTTTTTGCTTCTGGGCGTAGCGGGTATTGTCTCTGATGTGGAAAGACAGAGGGATCCTTTAAGACTATTTTAACTGGGATTGCTCTTTTTGCCTGTCCAATCTTGCCTTCAGTGGCCCATACTTCAGGGTTTATATCACATTCTAGTAGAGGTAAACATAATGATCCTTGTGGTCCCAAATTCATTGTAATGGAAGTCTGAAGTTTTGAAAGTAAATCCCTTCCCAATAAAGGGGTAGGGCATTCTGGCACTATCAGGAATGCATGAGAAAACATCATCCCATCCCACTCACAACTCAGTGGGGGAGTAAACTTTCTGGTAATAGGCCGTCCAGACACCCCTTGCACCGTTATAGTATTAGAGGAAAGAGGTCCAGGATAAGAGGTGAGCACTGAAAAACTAGCGCCAGTATCTAAGAGGAAGTTGACCTCTTGGCTCCCTACGGAGAAGCATACCCGGGGCTCATGCGTAGTGATAGGAGTTACGGGAGCCATTAGAATTGGCCCCGGGCCCCGTCAGGCCTGTGTGGAAGAGTCTGGCCTCGAGGACCTACGCCCCTGAGGACAGTCACTTTTCCAATGGTTGCCTTGACACTTGGGGCAGGGCTTTGGTGGTGGCCGTTTGGCTTGGGGACATTCCTGTCTGAAATGTCCCTCCTTTCCACAACGGAAACAAATCCCTTTTGTGGCCTGAGGTACATTCCGTTTTCTTTCTTCATCACCCGGGAAGCTAACTCCTCTTAGGGCTAAGACCAGCGCTTCAGTTTTTCTTCTGTCTCTACACTCTTTTTCCTTCTTTTCTTCTACATCTCGATTATAAAAAACGGAAGTTGCAAGTCGGAGGATATCATCTAAGGATTGATCAGGGCCATATGCCAATTTTTGTAATTTCCTCCGAATGTCTGGGGCCGACTGAATGATAAATTTGTCCTTTAAAAGTAAATGGCCCTCTGTGGATTCAGGATCCACGGTGGTGTGTTTTCTCATTGCCTCCCTGAGTTTCTCCATGAAAATAGCTGGGCTTTCTTCGGGACCTTGTGTAATTTCAGAAACCTTAGAATAGTTAATAGGCTTCTGTTTGATTCTCCTAAGGGCCTCAAGGACTAACATCTGGAAGTGTCTGATCTTCCAAGCATCCTGTTCATCGTTTGGGTCCCAGTCGGGGTCATTTCTTGGAACTGCCTGTGCTCCCGATGGATAGTTGGGTTTAGATCTAGTTTGGGCTCCTGGGGCATGAGCAAGGTGTAGGTCATCCCCAAATTGTTCAGCTGCTTTCAGGGTGGCTTCCTTCTCATTGGAGGTTAAAGTCTGGTTAAGTAACAGGATAATATCTTTCCAGGTGAGGTCAAACACCTGGCATAGGTTTTGAAACACCTCAATATATTTATCTGGATCTTCTGAAAATTTCCCTAGGTCTGTTTTTATCTGTCTTAGGTCTTGGAGGGAGAAGGGGTTGTATACTTTAATTGGTCCAAATTCTCCTCCCCGCATCTCCTGGAGAGGTAGTACATTTGATCTGTCCATTGGGGCAGATGGAGAAGGACCAGGGTATGGAGGACAGGAGGCCTGCTGATGGACTTTAGCAGAAAATTCCTTTCCCTCAGTAGGTGACTCTTTAAGGCTTTTTTCCTTTAGAGTAGTGGTTCTGGCTGAATCTATTTTACATTGTTGGCATAATTTGGGGTCTTCCCTTAGAATAAAGAAGATCTGAACATAAGGTACCTCACACCATTTTCCTTCCCTTTTGCAAAATCTATCAAGCTGTAAAATGGTATTAAAATTTGTACTTCCCTCTGGCGGTCAAGATTCTCCATCAGAGAGTTTGTATTGAGGCCAGGCCTGGCGGCAGAAGAAAATGAGGCGCTTTTTCTTGAGTGTCTGTGGGTCAAATTTGTCCCAGTTTTTCAGTATGCAGGCTAGTGGTGAACCTGGCAATACTGTTGAGAGTGAAGCTCCCATCTAAGTGGAAGAAAAGAAAAATAGACCTCAGGCGCCCGCACCGGAGACTATGTGCAGGGACGTCTCCCTAAGTTTGAGCTTCAATCCGGTCCAGAAAACCCGTCTCTCACTACCTGGCTTTGCCAAAGTATTTCTGGCCTCCTTTGGCAAAGTGCTGGGGCTCTAGTTTGCCCTGTGCTAGAGACCCTTGGAGGATTCAGACTTAAGGGCATTACTGCTTTCCTCCCTGCCACTATAAATTCCTACAACAAAAGAAGAATTGTACATCTTCTTGCCTATTTTGTAGACTAAAGGGATCTCCAAAGGGTGAGGGGGACACCTATTGATTGTTAGACATATAATACCCTGTTCTCTGAGGGATTCAAGGGAGGGGTTGAATTAAAGTATACATCCTCCTTGCAGCTTAGAACACACTGAGCACCTTTAAGCACAGGAAAACTTTAAACAAACTAACAAAGGCTAAATATGCAAACAAAGATAACCTGAGTACTTTCCTATTGATTTTCCTATGATCCTACTATCTGAATGTTTAATGTCTGATCGGCGAGCGAAGGGAAAACATCCAGGAGGGAATGGATGTGTGCGGTGTGCTGCGCGGCCCATACTGAGGCAAATGTAATTGGTGCTTTCCCTCGGTGCCGTTTGTCTACTGATCACCTTGGATACCCCTTAGGGCTGTCGGGAGGGGGAGTCCAGAGAAGGAACCTTTGGGATCCACCTGAGAGTAGCCCGGGCCGAGAACCCCGCAGTTGCTCCAACCTTTCCTCCGCCTCCACGCATCCTGGGCAGATCAGGACTAGGGACACTGTGTACTCACGGCAATTGCGCTCCGGGCCTGGACAGAAAAGTACGAAACGGCTTCAGCAGAGCCCCAACGTGCCTGCAGAGCAGGGGATTGGAAACTTGCCTGAGCCGAGAAACCTCTCACCCGAGTCTTAAGAATGGCGGCTGCACTAGTTGCATTTAAGTAGCCGACGGGTGCCCATTTTGCCCTCCAGAAAGAAAGAGACAGAAAGATGCACCTCGGACAGATTGGGGTGCGTGAAGAGAAAAGCTCACTTACCTCGGCGTAGATCTCGCTGGGACCTCCAAATCTGATACCGCTTTTTACCCGGTGACGAGTCCTGCTTCCTCAGGTGTTGAAGTATAACGCCGGAGAAGCACGCCGAGGCAAATGTAGAGTGGAAAATGCAGCTTTATTAAAGAAAAGGAAAAGCAGACTTCTCCCGGGTGGAAGAAGGGGACCCAAAGGCGGAATCCGTGGGATGAGCAAATCTCGTTCTTTTTATGGGTTTCATTCTCCCATTCTTTCCCCTTATCTCTTCCCTTCCTGCCTGCGGGATTAGGCCTGGTTTTGAAATGTAAAAAGCGAAAAGGGATGGGGCAGAGGGAGGGTCAAGGTGTCTCAGACAGGCAAGGGCCCAGGGGGCATAGATTAGCACCTTCTTGCCTGCAGTCTCTGGCAAGGGCAGGTAAATTTGGTTATCAATGGGTTCTGCATGTCCTTGACATTCCATTCTCCCATTGCAGTCTCCAACTTCCAGAGGCAGATGACTTGATGGCCTCTATTTTCTTGATCTGACCCGATTTCCTATTTCTACACTAACTGCCTGTCCCCAATTCTGGCTTCATTCCCCCCTCTAATCTTAGGAACTCCATGCTGCTGGGGAAGGGGGTCGATGACCGCTCTGACTTCTTCGAGCTGAAAGTGGACGGCGAGGGGCAAGCAGCTTGGAGTTCCTTCTTAGAAATCGGGTCGATCAAGGGGTCCACGGTAAAAGTCTGGTTGAAGAGTAATAGGCTGGAGGGTCATTTGAGAGATGGGCGGTCTATAAGAGAAACAAGAAGTTATGAGTACCGGGATAAGATTAATGCAACAGTAAATGCCACAACATAGGAACACACCAATGAGTATGATGATGATTATAGAGACTAATAATGTTTTCCACCAGGAGGTACCAGAGAACCAGGAACTAAGAATTTGTTCCCATGATGAGTCTGGAGAGGACATGGCCTCTATCTGAGAATGTAAATCTTTAAGGATGTTAGTCTTTGTAGCCTTGGGGGCTTTTTGGTAGAGTTAAGGGGGTTATTCCTTTGGCACGTTTCACAGGCTTTGACTATTTGTTGGATTGTTTTTGAAATATGCTTCCCTTCAAATATCTCTTGAGTTAATTTGAGAGTGTTTTCTTCTCCCAGATGGAAGGATTGATGTAGGGTGTGTAAAATCTTCCACTGGGAGTTAGCAGGTAAGTAGAGTTTGTTATCTTCCATTTGAATCCACCCAGAGGGCAAGAGGTTACCTCCTCTAGATAAAGCCTGCTGTGTTTCCTCCTGGGTGTATTGGGGCCTTATCTCTGGGGGAGGGCCTGTCCATATCAAAGGGGCTATCTCTAAATCCTTGGGGGAGTACTGACCAGGTTAGTTGAGATCCACTATCTGGTCCCTCAAAGGCAAACAGATACTGAGACTGAGAATCCAGAGGTATGCAAAAGAAGGCATCTTTTAAATCTAACACAGTAAACCATGCGGCAGTTGCTGGAATCTCAGATAGCAGAGTATATGGATTAGGAACTACTGGGTGGAGGGGAACAACTGCTTCATTAATTATTCCGAGGTCTTGGACTAAACGCCATTCCCCATTTGATTTTTGAACTCCCAAAATTGGTGTATTGCATGGGCTGTTACAAGGTACTAAAAGTTTCTGCTGTTTGAGGTTCTGGATGATTTTTAATAAGCCCTTTTTTGCTTCTGGGCGTAGCGGGTATTGTCTCTGATGTGGAAAGACAGAGGGATCCTTTAAGACTATTTTAACTGGGATTGCTCTTTTTGCCTGTCCAATCTTGCCTTCAGTGGCCCATACTTCAGGGTTTATATCACATTCTAGTAGAGGTAAACATAATGATCCTTGTGGTCCCAAATTCATTGTAATGGAAGTCTGAAGTTTTGAAAGTAAATCCCTTCCCAATAAAGGGGTAGGGCATTCTGGCACTATCAGGAATGCATGAGAAAACATCATCCCATCCCACTCACAACTCAGTGGGGGAGTAAACTTTCTGGTAATAGGCCGTCCAGACACCCCTTGCACCGTTATAGTATTAGAGGAAAGAGGTCCAGGATAAGAGGTGAGCACTGAAAAACTAGCGCCAGTATCTAAGAGGAAGTTGACCTCTTGGCTCCCTACGGAGAAGCATACCCGGGGCTCATGCGTAGTGATAGGAGTTACGGGAGCCATTAGAATTGGCCCCGGGCCCCGTCAGGCCTGTGTGGAAGAGTCTGGCCTCGAGGACCTACGCCCCTGAGGACAGTCACTTTTCCAATGGTTGCCTTGACACTTGGGGCAGGGCTTTGGTGGTGGCCGTTTGGCTTGGGGACATTCCTGTCTGAAATGTCCCTCCTTTCCACAACGGAAACAAATCCCTTTTGTGGCCTGAGGTACATTCCGTTTTCTTTCTTCATCACCCGGGAAGCTAACTCCTCTTAGGGCTAAGACCAGCGCTTCAGTTTTTCTTCTGTCTCTACACTCTTTTTCCTTCTTTTCTTCTACATCTCGATTATAAAAAACGGAAGTTGCAAGTCGGAGGATATCATCTAAGGATTGATCAGGGCCATATGCCAATTTTTGTAATTTCCTCCGAATGTCTGGGGCCGACTGAATGATAAATTTGTCCTTTAAAAGTAAATGGCCCTCTGTGGATTCAGGATCCACGGTGGTGTGTTTTCTCATTGCCTCCCTGAGTTTCTCCATGAAAATAGCTGGGCTTTCTTCGGGACCTTGTGTAATTTCAGAAACCTTAGAATAGTTAATAGGCTTCTGTTTGATTCTCCTAAGGGCCTCAAGGACTAACATCTGGAAGTGTCTGATCTTCCAAGCATCCTGTTCATCGTTTGGGTCCCAGTCGGGGTCATTTCTTGGAACTGCCTGTGCTCCCGATGGATAGTTGGGTTTAGATCTAGTTTGGGCTCCTGGGGCATGAGCAAGGTGTAGGTCATCCCCAAATTGTTCAGCTGCTTTCAGGGTGGCTTCCTTCTCATTGGAGGTTAAAGTCTGGTTAAGTAACAGGATAATATCTTTCCAGGTGAGGTCAAACACCTGGCATAGGTTTTGAAACACCTCAATATATTTATCTGGATCTTCTGAAAATTTCCCTAGGTCTGTTTTTATCTGTCTTAGGTCTTGGAGGGAGAAGGGGTTGTATACTTTAATTGGTCCAAATTCTCCTCCCCGCATCTCCTGGAGAGGTAGTACATTTGATCTGTCCATTGGGGCAGATGGAGAAGGACCAGGGTATGGAGGACAGGAGGCCTGCTGATGGACTTTAGCAGAAAATTCCTTTCCCTCAGTAGGTGACTCTTTAAGGCTTTTTTCCTTTAGAGTAGTGGTTCTGGCTGAATCTATTTTACATTGTTGGCATAATTTGGGGTCTTCCCTTAGAATAAAGAAGATCTGAACATAAGGTACCTCACACCATTTTCCTTCCCTTTTGCAAAATCTATCAAGCTGTAAAATGGTATTAAAATTTGTACTTCCCTCTGGCGGTCAAGATTCTCCATCAGAGAGTTTGTATTGAGGCCAGGCCTGGCGGCAGAAGAAAATGAGGCGCTTTTTCTTGAGTGTCTGTGGGTCAAATTTGTCCCAGTTTTTCAGTATGCAGGCTAGTGGTGAACCTGGCAATACTGTTGAGAGTGAAGCTCCCATCTAAGTGGAAGAAAAGAAAAATAGACCTCAGGCGCCCGCACCGGAGACTATGTGCAGGGACGTCTCCCTAAGTTTGAGCTTCAATCCGGTCCAGAAAACCCGTCTCTCACTACCTGGCTTTGCCAAAGTATTTCTGGCCTCCTTTGGCAAAGTGCTGGGGCTCTAGTTTGCCCTGTGCTAGAGACCCTTGGAGGATTCAGACTTAAGGGCATTACTGCTTTCCTCCCTGCCACTATAAATTCCTACAACAAAAGAAGAATTGTACATCTTCTTGCCTATTTTGTAGACTAAAGGGATCTCCAAAGGGTGAGGGGGACACCTATTGATTGTTAGACATATAATACCCTGTTCTCTGAGGGATTCAAGGGAGGGGTTGAATTAAAGTATACATCCTCCTTGCAGCTTAGAACACACTGAGCACCTTTAAGCACAGGAAAACTTTAAACAAACTAACAAAGGCTAAATATGCAAACAAAGATAACCTGAGTACTTTCCTATTGATTTTCCTATGATCCTACTATCTGAATGTTTAATGTCTGATCGGCGAGCGAAGGGAAAACATCCAGGAGGGAATGGATGTGTGCGGTGTGCTGCGCGGCCCATACTGAGGCAAATGTAATTGGTGCTTTCCCTCGGTGCCGTTTGTCTACTGATCACCTTGGATACCCCTTAGGGCTGTCGGGAGGGGGAGTCCAGAGAAGGAACCTTTGGGATCCACCTGAGAGTAGCCCGGGCCGAGAACCCCGCAGTTGCTCCAACCTTTCCTCCGCCTCCACGCATCCTGGGCAGATCAGGACTAGGGACACTGTGTACTCACGGCAATTGCGCTCCGGGCCTGGACAGAAAAGTACGAAACGGCTTCAGCAGAGCCCCAACGTGCCTGCAGAGCAGGGGATTGGAAACTTGCCTGAGCCGAGAAACCTCTCACCCGAGTCTTAAGAATGGCGGCTGCACTAGTTGCATTTAAGTAGCCGACGGGTGCCCATTTTGCCCTCCAGAAAGAAAGAGACAGAAAGATGCACCTCGGACAGATTGGGGTGCGTGAAGAGAAAAGCTCACTTACCTCGGCGTAGATCTCGCTGGGACCTCCAAATCTGATACCGCTTTTTACCCGGTGACGAGTCCTGCTTCCTCAGGTGTTGAAGTATAACGCCGGAGAAGCACGCCGAGGCAAATGTAGAGTGGAAAATGCAGCTTTATTAAAGAAAAGGAAAAGCAGACTTCTCCCGGGTGGAAGAAGGGGACCCAAAGGCGGAATCCGTGGGATGAGCAAATCTCGTTCTTTTTATGGGTTTCATTCTCCCATTCTTTCCCCTTATCTCTTCCCTTCCTGCCTGCGGGATTAGGCCTGGTTTTGAAATGTAAAAAGCGAAAAGGGATGGGGCAGAGGGAGGGTCAAGGTGTCTCAGACAGGCAAGGGCCCAGGGGGCATAGATTAGCACCTTCTTGCCTGCAGTCTCTGGCAAGGGCAGGTAAATTTGGTTATCAATGGGTTCTGCATGTCCTTGACATTCCATTCTCCCATTGCAGTCTCCAACTTCCAGAGGCAGATGACTTGATGGCCTCTATTTTCTTGATCTGACCCGATTTCCTATTTCTACACTAACTGCCTGTCCCCAATTCTGGCTTCAGTGGTACCAGTACTGTGTTGAAAGAATAGAGAGGGGACATCCTTACCTTATTCCTTGTTATAGTGAGAAAGTTTCAATTTTTGCACCATTAAGTAAAATTTTATCTGAAGGATATTTGTAGATATTCTTTGTGAAGTTATGGAAGTATGCCTGTCTAGTCTTAGTTTATTGAGGGGTTTTTGTTTTTATTTCTATCGTGAATGATATTTGTATTTTGCCAACTGCTTTTGATATGTGATTTTTTTTTTTTTTTTTAGCTTACTGATGTGTTAGATTAGTTCAATAGAGTCTTGAATGCTGAATCAGTCTTGCATGTCTAAAGTAAATGTCATTTGTTTGGGGTGTATCATTCTTTTTATACAGTGTTGGATTTGCTAATATTTTTGTGGAGGATTTGGGATTTGTGTATCTATGTTCATGAGAGATATTGGTCTTGATTGTTTTGTGCTCCTTTTTTTTTTTATCTGAATACAGTCCACATAAAGAAGAGTAAAATTATTGAAGAACAATTGTGACATCTTTGTATATCTATACTGAAAAAAAAAACACATTTTCACCCCCCTTTGTATCTTTATCTTTATTAAGATAAAGGTCTTCACAAAGATAATTGACATGTCCTGTGGTGACTTATCAAAATTTAGTACACAGAGAACATTTTGCTTTTTAAAAATTAAAAGAAAAATGTAAAAAGAAAGCATACCACTCTGTACCCTTCATACTTAATTTATAGATAATTAAAACAGAAATTCTCTTTTAAAATACTAATTAACAAATAAACATTTAACTACTCAGATATACTAGCCTACATGTAATTTTCAAAGTAACAACTTAATTAAAAGGTAAATATTTTAGAAGATGCATTTTTATTAATTGGACCTCTTCTCTTTTGTGTAATTATTGTGATATTTCCCCAAGAACTTATATATTTCCCAGAAATATAAAATTATTAATTCAAGATTCTTAAAATATAAATAATTCAAATACACAAAGTCTATGTAGAGTAAGTATCATAATTCCCTAGAACTGTTGTAATAAAGCGTGTTAAACCAGGTGTCCAAATATAAAAGAAATCTATTATTCCACAGTTCTAGGGTCTGTAAGCCTGTATTCAAGATGTTGGCAAGGTGGGTCCATTCTGAAGAATCTCAGAAAAACTCTGTTGCATACCTCTTCTATAGCTTTTGGTGACAGCCAGCAATTTTTTAGCAATTTTTTTTGACTTGTATATTGTAAGAAACATCACACTCACTTGTCTAAACCCAAAGCATGGACTAAGAAACACAAGGTACAGCAAAAAGGGAGGCTGATGATCTTGCAAGACTGGGTGTCTGGGGGTCGGGGGAGGCAGGCACATGCAGATTGGGTACAACCAGCATTTTATCTCATAGAGTGCATGGTCCCTCCCCCATTCTTCACTGTCTCACCACTATGGGGAACACAATATTCCCTAACCACCAAGGTTTTCGTGTCACCAATTGAGTTATTTAAAGAAATATATCTTTAGTTGTTCCCACATCCTTTTGTTCTTTTGTGGCAAGAAAGCCTTCTTAGGGTAATTGCATTCTGACAAGTATGCAGCTCTTACTTCTTTACATAATTTACTGTTTCTTAATAGAAAGGTTGGTTAGACAGACCCCTTTGCCACCTCCTATTTGTCAAGGCTCTCTTCAGGTGCATGGACACTGGATCTACCACATCGATGGGCTATGGAACTTTTGTGTAACTTTCCATTCTGCTCTATTTCTCCTCTGGTTGCCTTTGTTATATCCAAGTTTTACATTTAAGGCTAAATACTACATTCTGAAAATGGACCCCTGGACTTTCTATTTCTCACATATATGAAGCTTCTAGTGATATTCCTTGACTTGCAGATGAATCACTATAATCTCTGGCTCCTTATTCACATGGAACTCTCTTTATCTGTCTGTGGGTCCAAATTTCCCAATTGGAGAAAAAAAAAAAGAAATCTGTGGACTTTCTATAGTGTAATTTAATATAATTCCTAGATAATTAAAGAAAATTTCATAAAACACAACAAAAAGAGTAACAAATAGATATAAAAATATAAGACATATATTAAACAAATAGCAATGTGGCAAATGTAAATAATATTGCATAAGTAATTACCTTATAGACTATTCCCAACTTATAATGGTTTGATTTATGATATTGTTTGAATTTATAATGCTATAAAACTCTACTTTTCATTTTTAATACAGTATTCAATAAATTGTAAGATCTACTAAACATTACCATAAAGTATGTTTCATGTTAGATGAGCCTTCCTAACTCTGGTCTACTGTAACTCTTCTGAGACTGTTTAATCTAGGTAAAGCTTGAATGTATGGCAGATTTGGTGTTGTAAATGCACATTTATATTGTAATATTTTTGAATTGCAATAGGTATATTGGTATATAATCCCAATATAAGTCAAGGAGCACATATGCATGTAAATATATGTAAATGAATTAAAAGCACTGAGATCAGCAGAATGGAGACCCATACCACACAAAAAGCAATGGAGAGAGAGTGGCTGTACCTCTTTTAATTTCAGGCAGAAGAGAGGCTTGGGAAATGAATGTCACTAAAGCAAAGAGGCAAAGAGATACATTTTATAATTCTAAACTAGTAAATATACTAATAAAATTCAATACTTACGAAACACAAACTGTCAGAATTGAAAGTAGAAATATCAGGATCAGAGTTAGGACTTCAATACCCCACTTTTAATACAAATGGGATGACTAGGCTTAAGTTCAATAGGGAAGGAGACAACCCGAAGAACACACTAAACCTGTTAGACCTACCAGACTTCTGTAGGACACTCCACCCAACAAAGGCAGAAAATATACTTTCTCCAAGTGCAAATGGAACATTTTTCAGAGTAGGTAAAATGTTCTACCATTAACAAGTCTCACTAAACTTAAAGGATGTAAATTGTATTAAATAATACATACAAAGATCACTTTCCAACCGCAATGGAATTACATTTGAAATTAAGAACAGAAGGAAAAGTTGCGAAACAAAGGAATATGTGAAAATTAACGACTAACATTAAATAAAAGGATAAAAGAATAAACCACAGGCAATTTAGAAAGGCTTTGAAATAATTGAAAATGAAAACAACATATCAAATCTTATAGAATATAACTAAAGCAAGGTTTGAAGGAAAATTTATAGTGGAAATAACTATTGAAATTGTAAAATATCTCAAAATAATTATCAAATCCTTTACCTTAAAATCTAGGAAAAACAAAAATACCTAAATGTATAGTAATATAAAAGAAAATAAAAAGAAAAATGAGGAAATTAAAGAGTTAAAAAAAAATCAATAAATCAGGACCAAAATTTTGTTCTTTAAAATGATCAAGAAAAACTTAGAGACTGATCAAGGAAAATAAAAAATTAAAAAAATCAATTTAAAATCAAGAATGAAGGAGTAGACATTCTTAAAGAAAGGAAAATAAAGCAAATGCAAATGAAACTATGTTAATGCATATTAAAAAATTAGGTAACTTAGATTAAATGAACAAATTCCTAGAAATACACAAACTTATAACACTAACTAAAGAAAAAAATGAGTAATATTAATAATATGAGTATACTTATAATAAATTAAAATATTCTCAGAAGGGAAGGTGAAAAGGAATGAGAAGCTTAATTGTTTAAGGGCTTCTTTTTGGCATAATGAATATTTAAAAATTAGTATTTGTACGGGATGCCATCCGTGGTCTGCAAATAAAACCAGGCTTGGTTGAAATCTGGCTTTAGGAACTCACAAATACGGAAAACTGTTGGAGATTGCCTGAAGTATGTGGTTGACCTGCGGATTGGTTCACTGCTGGAGTTTGAAAGCAGGCCCTGAATGTGGGAATGACCCACTAGAGCTAAAAGGCTTGCTTAACTCCACCCCATACTATTTCTCATGGAAGAAGCTCCTGCCGGTCCCCCTTTGATCTGTAGCGCTATAAATAAACCAAGCTCAGGCTCCTGGGTTTTGTTAGAGCCAGTCCCTTATGGGGCTCAATCCGTCAGGCCCCTGTTTCAAAAGATAATTCTGTCTCCTGACTTTCTTTATGATAAACAAATTTCTTAGCTATTCCTTCACAGCCAGCCCATCCCTCCAAGAGGAACCCTTTTCCTCACCCACGTGTGATATGCAGAGAGAGTATTTGGAAACTAAATACAGTGATTCCTGCGAGTCATAATACAAATTAGATGAGGCAGCATATTTCCTTGAGAGAGTTTCCATGCTGTTATACAGAAAGACATGGCGGGAGTACCATCCAATTCCCTCAGTTCAAGAGAGCTGGGCACTCAAAGGAAAAAGCTGAGAGAGAGAGAGAGAGAGAGAGAGAGAGAGAGAGAGAGAGAGAGAGGGGTAAACCTCATTGCAAGCATGAAAGGAAACCACCAAAATCTTGAGAAACATACTCCCAAGCTGCAATGGAGATAAAGTTTATCAACATTCACTTATGATTGCAAATAATGTCTGTACCCACTGGCCAGTCCATGGACTCTTCATTTTTCATGAATTTAGGGTTAAGTGTATGAAAGTGTCCATTGGTAGAAAATAACTAGCCCAAGAAGGAGCATTACTGTAGTCCACCGAAAGACCTAAAAGGATTTTCCTGTGCACCAGTAATGACTGTTTCCAAGTCACTTAACTATACCTTAGACAGATTTCAAGGATATTTATAGAAATATAAAAGAAAATATTCAGTATCATCAAAATATCAAAGATTATAGTCAGGAAAGGATCAGGGAAGCATAGCCCATAAAAAGGATAGAAATCAAAGTCATTCTCAAAATGATGGAGATCTTAGAGGCAAAAACATTAAAACAAATAATATAACTGTATTACATAGGCTAAAAACACTTAGATACATGAAATATCTTAAGACCAAATTAATTAATCAGTAGTGATTGTAGTATAGTGTATGGGATATAGTAGCGTATCTACATAACTGGAATGATAGTAATAAAATTGAATGAGCCAGGCGCGGTGGCACACGGCTATAATCCCAACAGCTTGGGAGGTTGAGACAGGAGGATGGTGAGTTCAAAGCCAGGCTCAGCAAAAGAGAGGCGCTAAGCAACTTAGTGAGACCTTGTGTCTAATTAAAATACAAAACAGGGATGGGGATATGGCTCAATGACTGAGTGCCCCTGAGTTCAATACCAAGTACCAAAAAAAAAAGAAAAAAAAAAAGAATTATTGATACTCAAGTAACATGGATCAAAAGAAAAAATATGTTGAGAGAAAGAATTCAAAGGGTACCACAACTACATGATTTTGATTACATAAAACTAAAAAATATGTGTTTCCTCCAGTAGTTTGCACACACACACACACACACACACACACACACACACACACTGTGCTCTCCCTACTTCCAGATGACTTTTCTTCATTCACAAAGGTATAACAATTTCTAGCTGGTGTGACAGGGAGTTGGATATATCTTCTTACTTATTATATTTTGTCTGAAACTTTTCTGTCTACAATGAGCTCTTTCCATTTTTTTCCTAGAAATTACAGATGGAATCTAGAAATGTCAGCAAGTGACTCTTCTTTGTCTCTGATTTAGTTGTCATATCCTTCCAAAAACACTGAGCACTGGATGCTCAAATAAGGAAAATGTTGAAAAAAGGAAAGTCAAATCTCATTCCTTTGTCACATTCATATGTCCTTGTTTCCTCAAGCTATTTCTGTGTTTCAGAATTTACTTTGAAGTGCCTATTCATTGCTTACTAGCAAGTACACATGAATTTTTCTGTATATTATTGTTGGAATTATTGTTTACTTATTTATTTCATGCTATGCCCCAAACTTCTTTCTACTTTGTTAGAAAATCAACCACTAATTGCAGTTCACAGTCACCTCTTCTCTCTCATTCTTGTGGTCACTCTTTTGATAAGGTTCTGATTATTTTTTACTTGGATTGATGCTCTGTACACAATGTTGTCACCACCAACCCACCAACCCAGCATTGCTTCACACCATTACCAAGTTTTCCATTGAAGACACAGTGACACTTTAAAGATGCCATTCTCTTTATGTCTTCAGTACTTTGCACATTCATGGTCTTCTCCCTAAGTGTTCTTTTCTCATTGACTGACTCCTACTTGTCCTTTGTGTCCCATCTTAGATGGCACTTTCACTAGGAAGCTTTTTAGATAATAAAGAAGAGATTATGCAACCTATATTGAACTGCTTTAACCTCTTGAACTAAGGATGGTAACGGCTCTTATCACACTGTACTTTAATTGTAAATTTTCTTATCTTTCTCTTTCACTAGCAATTTGAAAGTAGATATTATCCCACTTGCTGTAGTATTTCTAATATTTAAAAATACTTTTCATTAGTACTAAGTTCTGTACTTGTTGAATGAATGAAAGAATAAGTAAAAACGGGGGTATAAATTAGATTTCAAAATTGTTGATATCATATAAACTTTAATAATTCTAACACCAATTATTAAGAGGAAACATGATGGTCTTTTCTGATTATAGTGCATGATAAATTATTTGCTGGGTATATATACACCTTCAACTTTATCTAATCACATAGTTATATTACAGAGAATTTTGATAATTTAGTGAGCACAATTCCAAATTCCAAACTATTTGGAATTATAATAAGGAGTGATTATTTTAAAAGCAACATCGGAGTGTTTTCTGCTTCAGGAAAAGACCAAATGAGCCACTTCTGGTGAGTTTATTTAAGTTACCATCATCCAGGATATAGTGTGCATATACATACATAAATCTAAAAGTGTAAGATTTAAAATTGGTGTGATGCCACACACCTGTAATCCCAGAGACTCGGAAGCTGAGTCAGGAGGATCACAAGTTTGAGGACAACCCCAGCAATTTAGCAAGGACCTGTCTCAAAATAAAAAGTAAAACTAAATAAAAAGATCTGTGGATGTAGTGTAGTGGTAAAGTAACCCTGAGTTCAATTCCCAGTACCCAATAAACAAATAAGTAAATATAATAGAAATAAAAGTATATAATTTAAGAGTTCTTTAAATTATGAACTATTCATAAGATTTTTAAATGCATATATATTATTTTATAATATTCTTATTTTTTAGATTTAACTGATTAATTTTTTAGTGTAAACTAAATTATTTGTTAAATGTAGAAGATTTGACATAATGGTTTATGATCGCCCACCGCCCGCGGGGACAATCACAATGCATACGCTCTTCTTGATCACAGGAACCAAAAGGAGCTTTATTCCACAAGTCTCAGACCTATATTGAGAACATCAGCCTATCAGAGAGTAGACTACCAGGAAAGTCAGCCTATCAAGGAACAGTCTCCAGGCAGATACCAGGATCGCCTCATGTACAACAGCCAACCAGAGTTACTTCCTAAAACTTGTATATGAGTGCAGCTATGTCTGGCAAGCTGCCAGGCGCCATCTTAGAGATCAGGCCACGGTGCAGCTCTGCGGCCCTCAGAGCCCGCCCCTGACAATGGTTTAAGATATCATTCAAATTATGGATTATTTTATAAAAAAGCAAGTTAATTAGGTACAAATTCATCTATGAGGGAAGTACGTTTTATTTTAAAGAAAAAATTTCCTTGACTATATTTTTGCCTTTGGTTTGTGGCCTAAGGCAATCATTTTATTTTGCACATTTACTATAAAGTTGATGGATGAATAGATGGATCTAGTATACTATCGGGTGTCCTATCAGTTGTCTGCAATTCTCTGAATGATGACGGTTAATAAACTAAGTGATAGGAGCTAAAACGTTTTATGAAAATGGAAATATTGAAAGTTTGTACATCCAGTTCAGACAATGACCTCTCAACCTCTTCAGTAGTCCATTTTGGGAAGTTCTGTTAAAAACTATTATGACTTTAGCATATTTGTAAATGCATCATTTGGTCCCTTTTGCATCTGATCATGTATATAGAAAAGATAACAGTATAACCAAAATGTCATGTGATGCATGCCAGCTATTTATTTAAGGTTTAAAATGTCTGCATAGGAGGTTGACATTGAATGACTTAATTATCCTAATTATTGATTTGAATCTTTAAAATATCACAGCAATCAGCAATAAGAAACTGAGACTACTTATTGCTCTTAATATATTCACCTGTTATTAAGATGTTGATTAGGCAAAATGAATCATCAGCAGAAATTTGTTTAACTTTTGACAGACCTAGACTTAATGGTCCCCAACTCCCACCGGCATTAATCATATGTCACCAAAGCCACGGCCAGTCTTCATAGTTAAAATTATCGATATATAAACTACAAAACCACATCTAAAGACAAAACTACCCTGCTACAGGACAAATAAAAATTACTTTTATGTGTTATATAACTAGATACCTTAGTCTCTATTTCAGGTATTTTCACAGTTTCTTCCAGTATATATAATTTTTCCTTAAATGTAATTTGCTTATTTATTTTAAATGAATGATACTTATGACTTAAGTATGTTTGTAAATATATTGCATAGTTCCTTTGTATATCATCATGCATATATTATTATATGCTAAGCATATTTTAATGAGCAATAATAATTGTCTTTCAAAAAGAAATTTAGAATAATACCCACAGTAAGTACTGGGAACAGAGAGACCTGAGTTCTATATCAGTTCTGCTACTTAATAGCTGTATGAACTTGATGCAAGTTACTTAATACCCATATGCTCCTTTTCCTCATCAATACAAATACAATGATATGTATTTATTTATTTTGTTGATACATTTCAAAGGGAATTATTGATGTAAAGTGACTGGAAAGCAGTCAATAAATATGCTGTTTTTTTTAAGAAGAAAATGGAAAGATTTATTACTAAGATTTATAATTAAGAATCCTCTAATTATATGGATATGAGAGAAATAAAATTGCCTCTTGAGTGTTAAACTGTAAAACCAACATGTATTTTGAGGCACAGGGATAGCAAAGTGTGAAATAAACAAACCTTGACTCTATATAGTTGAAAGTTTGTCTTCACCAAAAGAAGGAGGAGGTAGAATGGGATAAATTCATTGGATGTCAGAAGCAAGCATCATGTTCACCTAATCATTTTAAGAGAGGAAGGAGGTTTCACAGGCATTTTAACCCTTTCTAAATAGCATCTGAATCCATTAACAAGTAGTTTCAAGTTTCTAGGTAGCTAACACATCATAAGCCCTCAGACAGGTGTTTCTATGTTCATGCTTACCCAGAACTTACTTCATACTTGCAGTTTGGCTTCCTATTTAAGTGTCTTTAAGCAGTCAATAATCATGTTTTGTTTTGTTTTGCAGTTCTGGAGATTGAACCCAGGTCCTTGCACATGGTAGGCAAGTGCTCTACCACTCTGCTACATCACCAGCCCAAAGATCATATTTTTCATAGTGTTTGAGAATTATTATTACTATTTTTATGATGATAATAGAACTATTATTATTATTGTTATTTTTGGCAGTAACCTAATATATTCGTGAAAAAAAAAGTATTTGCAACATAGGAGATGGTAATTTTGCCTTTCTTGAAACTTTTCCCAGTCCTCTGGGTATAAATAAATAAATAAATTTATAACATATGAATATGTACACATTAGAAATTAGATGAAGACAACATCATATAGTCATTGATTATATGAAATATAGCAATGGATATTATATTTATAAAATACAGATATAGATATGCCAGTACAAACATCTTTGTGCTCTTAGATTCTACTCACTTACTTTCACCTAGGAACTTAAAGTCTGTGACTCTGGCCTTTCCAGGCCTTGTATATAATTTAACCTGGAACTCACATGAGTCTTACCTGTCCTTACAATACTCTTATTCAAAAGTTGTGATACCGCTATGGGTTCATGTTCCAAGGAGTTGAAGAATGAACACCCAGGGAAGTGTAACAACAAGTTTATTCAAGAAAGTGGAAGAACGGATGTCTCCAGAGAGAAGGGGACATTCGGATCTGAAAGTCTGTGGTAGGGGGTACTATCTGCCCTTCTTATAGCTCTCAAAACTTCTTGCTTTCATTAATCATTTGTTTCCTTTCTTTTTCATGTATGTGCCTAGGTGTAGGAACGTGGAACCTTTTTTGAAAAATAACCTCAGCAACCCTTTGGTCTCTCCTTGAAAAACAATGGTCACCCTCTCAATTCTCATTTTTTTTACCCATGTTAACTATTTGACTTGAAGAAAACAATTGTCAGTTCATTTTCTCATTACCAACTCTCATCATTCCTGCTACACTGACTACCTGAACTTTTATCCTATCTCAGTTGGACCAGAAGATTTAAGCACTGTCAATGATCAGAATGCTATGCTCATTGGTCACATGAGTAAATTTATCCTTTCCTCTTCTCTATACTTCCCATATCTTTCGTTCCCATAGAACCAAAAGATAATTATCTCCCAGTTTTTCTATTTAAATAGTTTAGCAATGAAGTAGTGCTTATTGCATATTAAGAACCTGCCCTACTCTGTTCCCCTCATGTTCCTCTCAGGGAAGGTCCATCAGCACAGTTTATTACTCTACAATCAGGAGTCTTGATTGTTCACGTAGCCTGTCGAGTATTCTTGCATACATTTAGTTTTTTCCTATTAATAATTATCTAGATGCTATTTTGTTCATGTGGAACAAAGTACTGCTTTTATCATCATTATGGGAAGAGTTGGTCATCTCTGTCTACATTTTCTAATTTGTTCTGGGAGGATCCCTCTGGTTACTCTGTTTTTTCAAGGCAGAGTGAGTGTGTGGATGAGGCTGACTAGTCCCTGTCACACATTTGAGTATCCAGAGGTCCCAATTGTGTGTGTGTGTGTGTGTGTGTGTGTGTGTGAGAGAGAGAGAGAGAGAGAATATGTGTGTGTATGTGTGTGCATGCACATGTATGTGAAAGAGAAAGAGAGAGATTGATTCTGAGAAAATTCTGAACAAATTCATTAGGAAAATATCTGGAAAATCTGAAGGTCAGCTTTCATTAGTGGGCAGATTAAGAAGGAACTAAGAAATTTGGTGTTTATCAAGGGATCTGAGATAAGCAGTGCCATCTTGATTAGATTTGTATCTTATCACGTTTACAGTAGTAGCAACAAGGACAATTGATTGGTAAGACGGAGGGACGTGTACAGGCGAAGGTGGTGATAGCAAATAAAAAAACTAATAGCACTATGTAGATAACAGAACAAGTAGTGAGGAAAGAACAAGTTGACAACTGTTTTTCCACATTTTAAATATTAATCTAATCCATATTTTCATGAGAAGAATGAGCAATGTACAGTGAGTTCACTGAATATCTGTTAAGAACTGACTTTTCTTTGTTCCAGGGTTTCTAACTCTGGGATATGAAAATGTCTAATGCTTCTTATGTTGTCTCTATGATATATTCACCTGTGCTAATTTTAATTCTATATTGTATACCTCACTTTTTATGACAATTATTTTGTAGAGCAAAATTAGTGTATCATTTTGCAGTTTTCCATTTTAGGTGGATAAGACTGACTGCATAATCTTGTGTACTGACTATGGTCCACAGGATTTATATAATCATATGCATTTTAAGGCTTTTTTGCATATAACTATAACCGGTGCTGGTTACAGGTAACTATAACCAGTCCTTTTGACCCATGTACATTCAGGTCAACAACACACTTATTCAGCTGCCACCTTTGTGTTCCTAATTAATATCCCCTACTTCATACCAACCACCTTCCAACTCTGTTCTATCTAAATGGTTCCTTCTTTACTATCTGATCATATCCTCCTCTACTGAACCATTTTCTATACTCTATGATTTAATTGGGTAACAATATATAAAGTTGGCTTAAAGGCAAGAGGGTCAGTAGTAATTTTATAATATTAAGCTGTTATTTACTTTACTCAATCTCTTGTGCATGTAGTCATATGCATTTCCACACACTACCAGGTATATTTACAATTGCTTATAAATTTATTCATTGATAAATAATGGGAATGGATTATCTCCATGTACTGCATCAAAACATGTATTTCCTTATATGAATGCAGAGGCAAAAAATGAAAATTTGTCTTTCTTTTATTAAGCTAGGTACACTAAATGGAGATCCAAATCTGTGAAACAATGTGACTTTTTAATTTTTTGGAAAATATTTTTATTTTTGAAAATATTCACAACTGCTCTTTTTCCAGTGATTTTGGTATCAATTAGCATAGACATCTTTAAAATCATTATGGTCTTATTTTCTAATGCAGTACATATTAATAAAGATTTACATGTTACACATAAATTCTCTTTAGGGTCCTCAAGAATTTTAAGTAACAAAAAAGGGTCTTGCATCCAAAAAATTGAGAACAGCACCATGGAGGACACTTAGTACTCTACCTTGTTACAAACACTCAAAGGGGCTAAGTATGTCATGAGACCTACTAACTTCTAAGATAAACTATTATAAAATATATCAGAGTCATATGTTTCCCATCAAAAGTTGTTATCATATCTATGCAACCTATCTACTCTGCAACATATCACTGCACTAATTCACACAGAGAACATCTCAGGAATGTGTTGGGAGGAAATTGAGTCTGTGTGGGAGGGTGATCACTCACAGAGTGTCATGAGCCTAGACCTTTTCACACTGAGGCATCTATCCCACGACAACTACAAACTTCATGCTGAGTTGGTGCAACCCTGGTTCTATAACATAAGACCTGTTTAAGAAAATAGCAAACAATACCACATGATAAAGATATCAAGAGAATATGAAAGTCACAAATCAGAAATATATATATTCCTTTCATACTAAGAAAATCTGTATTAAGTTCATTGAAAAAAATCTCTGTAAGGACACATAGTTCCTTTTCATTATGCTTAACTCCTACTGTTATTTTAAGGGTGACTTTAATATCTACATCAAATATCAGTTCAAAACCCTGTTGTATCAGTGTGTAGCCCTCATCCTCTGAGACCTCATCTCTTATCTTACTTCAAGCAAGAAAGTATTCTCCTTGGCATACCCCAGGCACTGTTACTACTCCTGTTTTTGATCTCAACTATCCTAATAAGTGAATGAATTTTATATTAGAAGACTAATTACAAGAGTAATGAATGTCTATCCTAAGTCCCCCTGATAGTCTTCACACCCTCTAAGACCTGTGGATTTGCTGCCTTCTAATTACAGTGTCACCTGTTCGGACTCTGGATCCCTGAACCTTGCCCTGAGGCAATTTTCAGTTGAGTGTTATTGGTCTTGAAATAAGAGTCTTTGTCTTTGTCTCTAAGGAATATTTTGGCTTTTTGTTGTTGATGTTGTTATTTTTTTTAACCTCTACTCCTGCCATTCACATTGGAGATATTCCTATTTCCTTATGAAGATGAAATTAGTATTCTTTTCCAAAGTATTCCAAAATATAGTGTTATTGACAAAGGTATGAAAATTGTAACAATGTATAAAACATGAGAAATTTAATATGCCATAGCTAATAGAGTGAAATGAATTACATTTTATAGTGCTTGATTGTGTGTATGTGTGTGTACAAATGTTCCTAGTAATCAAACTCTCTCTCTCTTTTCCCACCTTCTCCTTCCTCCTTGTCTATTTCCCTTCTCCCCTCCTCTTCACTCACCCACCTTTTCCTTTCCTCCACCTTGTCCTTCTTCTTCCCTTTACCCTAATTCATTGATGATGAAACTCCTTTGCTCTTGTGTGTGTGTGTGTGTGTGTGTGTGTGTGTGTGGTATTTATAACATACTTAACATGTATAATTACTATTATAAATTTCATAATTTAAATTTAAGCTCCAGGAATTCATAATTAATTCACTCAAAGTTTTAATGTTGCAAAATTTAAAGCATTTATCCAGGCAGAAATTATAGCTTTTATTTTCTAAATTAAGTGTCCAGGGTTTCAGGTACCATAGAGCCTCCGAACTTGAGCAGATGGTACTTTGCAATTAATATGAATTTTAAAAGCTGAATGCTGTGTGTATAATGGCATTTGCTTTGCCTATTATTAGATATTGAATTTTACTCATGTACTGCTTTAAAAAATTACTCTACACTCTGCCACCTTTGACCTTACAGGAGATTAGGAAATTGAGAAGTTATTGAGTGAGGAGATCCAACAAAATTACAATTACAGAAACCTCTGAATGCTGCATGTAATTGAATTTATCCACAAGCCAAAAAATCAATGCAGTCATCCAGAAACACACCAAATGTGACATTCAGTTTTTTATGCTTTATCAAACCTAATTGATGTTGGAGGAAATAAATGAGAAAAATAGGCAGTCTTATACTATGAGTCTCTAAGGATATATCAAGTAGCCATTCATAAGAGCGAAGGGTAATTCATATTTCTGAATGCCCACTGATAGCTGCAATTGAGACTAACTCCTTTCCCTTCCTAGACTCCAGCCCCTGAAATCTCTTCCTGCATTCCCATAACGAGTGGTAAAAGGAAAAATTCTATTTAGTAGTTGGGTGTTGACATGATAGTTTTGATATAATTGCTTTTGGACTGAAAGGGACTAAAAGTCAAGAGTATCAGAGCTAGTGGGCTGAAATAATATTTTATACATTTAAAGATTTATGTAGATACTGACATAAATATCTTCATAAATGGTTATGTAAATATTGACATGTTTCAGTAAAACAATTCCATAGTTTTCAAATCTAAGGAAAAGTTCTGATATCATATCTCAATTCCTTGTTTTGTTGAAGTAGTATATGGATTCTTGTGTCCCATACAAAAAAGTGATTACTCTTTTCACACAAGCTTACAGACACAGACATTCTTACACGTCCATATTTTATAATACTACATGGCTCAGTTTTTTTCACTGTGCCAAATGAATGTAGAACTTTGTTTCCTGCTAACTTCAGAAAATTTCCTTCAGCAACTATTTCCACACAGAACTTATTTTGTTTTTATCCATATGACAAAGAATAGTAATATTCAAAATGTGTTCTCTAGACTGACTGTGATATTAAACCTGTTGTCAGACTATAACAAATTATACAAATTGAGAGTTAAAATTAAGAAAACTGTATATCAGTTTGATGATTAATTTTAGGCTTGTTAAATCAAAATTAAAATATTGGTGCCTATACTTTGTATTCATTTGTATTATATGCTTATATTCTAGTGAGTTATTTTAATTGTTGCTGTGGACTGAGTTGTATGCCCACCAAATCCACATGTTGATGTTCAAACCCCAGTTTGACTATATTTAGAAATAGAGCCATTGAGGAGAAAATTTAGTTTAAATAGAATCATGTGAATGGAACCCTCTCTTAATCTGTTTGTGCTTCTATGGCAAAACAACATAGATTGAATAACTTAGAAACAATAGGAAATTATTTATCCCAATTCTGGAATCAGAGAAGTAAAAGGTCAAGTCCCTGGCACATTCAACTTTTTAAAAAATTATTTATTTATGTTTAAATTTTTTACAGACTGCATTTTGATTCATTGTACACAAAAGGGGTACATCCTTTAGTTTCTATAGTTGTACATGATGTAGATGTAGATTCATACCATTTATGTAATCAGTAGGGTAATGATGTCTGTCCCATTCCACCATTTTTCATACCCTCCTCCCTCTCATTTCCTTCTACATAGTCTAAAGTTCCCCCATTCTTCTCTCACTCCCCCCACCCCCACTCCCATTATATGTCATTCTCCTCTTATCAGGGGCAAACATTCAACCTTTGGTTTTTTGAAGACTGACTTATTTCACTTAGCATGATATTCTCTAATTCCATCCATTTATTTGCAAATGCCATAATATTATTATTCTTTATGGCTGAATAATATTCCATTGTGTATGTATACCATAGTTTCTTTATCCATTCATCTGTTGAAGGGCATCTAGGTTGGTTTCACAATCTAGCTGTTGTGAACTGAGCTGCTATAAACATTGATGTAGCTGTGTTACTGTAGTATGCTCATTTTAAATCCTTCAGGTAAAAACCGAGGAGTAGGATAACTGGGTCAAAAGGTAGGTCCATTCCACGTTTTCTGAGAATTCTCCACACTGCTTTCCAGAGTGGTTGCACCAATTTGCAACTCCACCAGCAATGTAAAAGTGTGCCTTTTTCCCCAAATCCATGCCAACATCTATTATTGTTTGTGTTTTTGATAATAACCATTCTCATCGAAGTAAGATAAAATCTTAGAGTTGTTTTAATTTGCATTTCTGTAAGTACTAGAGATGTTGAACACTTTTTCTTTTCTTTTCTTTTCTTTTTTTTGCGGTGCTGGGGATTGAACTCAGAGCCTTGTGCTTGCAAGGCAAGCACTCTACCAACTGAGCTATCTCCCCAGTCCCCATATATTTATTAATCACCTGTATGTCTTCTTCTGCAAAGTGTCTGTCCAGTTCCTTGCCCCACAGAGACAAAACCACATAAATGCAGTCACCTCATACTAGAAAAAGGAGCCAAAAACAAACAATGGAGAAAAGATAGCCTGTTCAACAAATGGTGCTAACAAAACTGGAAATCTATATGCAGCAAAATGAAATTAAACCTCTATCTCTCACCCTGCACAAAATTCAACTCAAAATTGATCAAGGACTTAGGAATTAGACCAGAGACCCTGCACCTAATAGAAGACAAAGTAGGCCCTAATCTTCATCATGTTGGCTTAGGATCAGACTTCCTCAACAAGATTCCCAAAGCACAAGAAATCAAAGCAAGAATCAATAAATGGAATGGACTTAAACTAAAAAGTTTTTTCTCAGCATAGAATACAATCAAGAATGTGAAGAGAGAGCCTACAGAGTGGGAGAAAATCTTTTCCACACACACTTCAGATAGAGAACTTATCTCCAAAATTTATGAAGAACTTACCAAACTTTACACCAAAAACTACAAAGAACCCAATCAATAAATGGGCCAAGGAACTGGATAGACACTTTACGTATTCAACTTTTGAGGAAGAAATTTCCTGGTTTACAGATGGCACTTCCTGTCTGTGTCCTCACATAGTGGAAAGAGGCAAAACAGTTCTCTGGAGCATCTTTTGTAAGTGCATAAATCCCTTTCATGAGGTCTCTGTCCTCATAACATAATCACTTCCCCAAAACCTGCATTTTGATGCATTTTGGTGTTTAGATGTCATCATGTGAATGTTTAGGGGTCATGACTATTTGGATCATAGCATACCCTAATTCATTGAACTGTTGTCCTTATAAGAAGAGTAAGAGACAGAAAATATCTCATTCTTTTTCTTCACTAGGACAGAGGAAAGACCATGTGAAGTCTTAGCAAAAAGGCAACAGTCTGCAAACCAGAAAGAATCCCCACCAGAAATGGCATTCATTGGCATCTTGACCATGGACTTCCAGTCTCCAAAACTGTGAAAACATATAAGTCTGTTGTTGAAACCATCCAGTCTATGGTATGTTGTTAGGGCAGCTGAGATAAGACAAAGCACTTACCTGCAAAAGTGGAGCTAAATCATCTAGTTTATTTTTTTCTTTTCTTATATTGAAAAGTTAGATATCATGTTGTCAATAATAAATTTCCTCCACTTGCTTTCATTGTACTTGGTAAATATCCTTTATTTCGATGTATGTCATACCATACAGTACTTAAAATATAATGTTTATAAAATTATTCATACTTCTTTTATCAGAAAAGGCAGATTCTCAGTGACTGCACCAGGAAATTTGTTTCCAGAAAGATTGATTCTGATGCACACTGTACTGTGCAATGCATTGCTGCTTTGCAGCTATCTACTTTGCCATCTTGGTATCTGCCACTTACATCCCAGTTCCTTGAGGGACAGTGGTTTTTGTTTTCTGGTGGTTCTGTATCTTTTGTTCTCAGCTGAATCAGATTTTTTTTTTTGTTTTTTATATCCATGAAAAAAATGGAGAATTGGGTTTATTATTCATGTGGATAGTAGATAGTTCTTTGGCTTGTGAAATAATTTAAATGGATCATGTAATTACCCCAATTTTTCTTTGTACTGGGACTTGAATCCAGGAGTATTTAACCACTGAGTCACATACCCAGCCATTTTTTATATTTTATTAAGAGAGAGGGTCTTGCTATTTTATTTAGAGACAATGTCTTTTCAAGCCACTGAAGCTGGCTTTGAACTAGCAACCCGCCTACCTCAGCTTCCCCAGTCTCTGGGATTACAGGCATAAGCCACTGCACCCAGCCTATTTACCCAAATTTAAAACAAGTACTAATATAATTCTTGAAAACAGAAAAAAGTCTTTTCTACCTGAAGAAAGATGTTTACAGCAAGTGCGTTTTTCAGTTTGGTTACATAAATGGTATGACTACTCAGGTATAGACAGCAACAATCTCTAGTACTTCCCTGACAGAACATTTCCACGTGAAGTATGTTCATTTTGCTATACTGAAGTCGCTTTACATGATGGTTCACACACACTTATCTTCGATCCAGATGAATACTAATAACTACACAGCTTCTATCCATGTTTCAAGTTGGTATGTCATTGATTGTCTAAAATATATATCAAAATTGAAATTGATGAAGTCTAACTGTCTTTATAGCAAATCTGTTCTACTCCTTATCTTCCACATCTCCCTGAAGAGCACTCTACCTCACTGAGATGAATGGAACAAAAACAAAGGTTAGATGTTGATTTCTCCTTTTCCTTTTCCTTTTCCTTTTCCTTTTCCTTTTGTTTTTTCACTCTCCTGTGTTAAATACTCCATGTTCAATACTCAGCAAGGCGGTTCAATCTCGAAAGCATGTCTCTCTGAAATTCACCTAACTCTCTCTGTACCCGTTATCAACACTGTAAACATACTGGTGTCTGACTTCTAAAATGACTTCTTGCTATTGCCTTCCTGATATTCCTTCTATTTTTGTCTCCTTGCAAACTATTCTCTTTCAAAAATCAAAAGCTATTTTTAACATAAATTATTGAAATGATATAATTCCAGTGCTTTAATTTAAATGCTTCAATGATGGTACATGCCTGTAATCCCAGCTATTCCAGAGGATGAGGCAAGAGGATAGCAAGTTGTAGGCAAGTCTCTGCAACTTAGGCCCTAAGCAACTTAGCAAGATCATCACAAAATAAAAAACTGAATAAAAAGGACTGCAGATATAACTTAGTGATAAAGCACCCCTGGATTCAATCCCCTGTACCAAAAACAAAACAAAACAAACAAACAGAAAATAACTCGTGGGCATCTATGGTGCTCAGCTTCTAAAGAGGCTCTCCAGTGATCCTTACTCTTTGAGTACAGGATTGACATATTGGCTCATTTCTACACATGAAATATGACAAAGGTGATTGGAATATCACTTCCACACTCTGGCTACACAGATTTGTGCTTTCAATTTGCACATCATCTCTTGGCTGCTTCCTCTGAGAGAAAGTGTTGTTACGTGCCTCACGGCCCTATGGAAGGCCCACAAGACAAGAAACTGATGTCTCTGGGGAAAAGTGCATCTCTCCATAGAGTTACACCTCAGGATTTTAGTAACCCTTCTCTCCTTAAGACCAGCGATTGTTATGATTCTTGCTGTTGCTAGTACCAGGAGTCCTTTACTATTTCTTTTTAGTTCTTTTAAACCTTATTACACCTTTATAAATAGTTCTATTTTGATCTTTGTGCAGATATCCGGTTTGAGTGGTCAGTTTATTTTCTACTGAAAAACGGGTGCCCAAGGGAGAATAAGGGCAAAATCCCATGAATAAAATACTACGGAGTCGACTCACATGAAGAAAAAAGGCAAAAATATATTTTAAAAAGTAAAAAAGAAAGGGCAGGGATTTAGCTCTAAGTAGAGTTCTTGCCTCTCGTGTGCAAGACCCCTGGGTACCATACACGCACATGAACTCGTCACACAGAAAAATTTGAGGCATCAGAATGGAAGCATTGATCTGGGACAACATGTCATGCAGACTTGTTGCAGCCTCCTGGGCCTCATTCTCAAGCAACGACATGCTCTACTGTAGGAAATCATATTAATCAACTGTGGTATAATTCAACCATTTTTTGTTGTTGTTGGAGGTGTGCACACATGTATACACTACTAGATTATCTCAGCTAAAATTAAGAAAATACCTGGAAAATTGTGGCTTAAGCTAAGGATATTTACTAACTTCATAAATGAAAATGCAGTGGTAGGTAATCTAGAAGTTCTAATCAGCAAATTGGTGATGTCAGCAGAAACCCAAGCTCTTTCTACCATTCTCAAATATTGGCTTTTTGCTCCTAGACCTATTTTCTCTTGGTTGTAAAATAACTATGGAAGCTTTAAGCATCAGAGATATATTACAAAGAAAAGGTGGGATTTTGCGGAATTAGTTTCAATAAGGGGCTCCAATTTTAGTGACTTTCCCATGTTCTATCAACATAGGAAGCTTTTTTCAGGAGTCATCAAGTTTCACTTTTCTCTTTCCTTTGCTAGAATTTTGTCAAAAGACAAAACTGAACTATAGGCGGTATTAGGAAAGCAGATGTCTGGCAGAAAGAATAAGGCTAGCTTGATTATTACTCAGCTATAAATAATAATAAAATTATGGCATTTGCACATAAATGGATGAAATTGGAGAATATCATGCTAAGTGAGATAAGTCAATCTCAAAAAAACAAAGGACGAATGATCTCGCTGATAAGTGGATGACGACACCTAATGAGGGGTGGGAGGGGTGCAAGAATGGAGGAAGGAGGGACTGTATAGAGGGGAAAGAGGGGTGGGAGGGGTGGGGGGGAAGGAAAAAATAACAATGATTCAAACATCATAACCCTATGTAATTCAAAAATCATAACCCTATGATTATGCAAATGGTATGCTGTTACTCCATGTACAAACAGAAACAACATGTATCGCATTTGTTTACAATAAAAAAAAATTCAAAAAAAAAAACTGAACTATAGGGCGTACTAGGAAAGCAGATGTCTGGCAGAAAGAATAAGGTTAGCTTGATTATGATTCATTCCCAGAACTGGAGGATAGTTCCACTTGAAGAATCAAGAAAACTTCCCCTATAGCAACAACATTAAGTTTCAGATTCTACAATAAGGGAACAAAAAGGAGAAAGCCTCTGGGTAATCACTAACATTATTTGTAAAAATAATTTAATGTAATATATTTTAATTACTTATTTATATTTCTTTAATTCTACTTGACAAATTATATGTTTCTACTTCTAGTCTCAGTGGGCTGCACATGTTATTCAACAGAAGCTTATTGAGTTTAAAAATGGACAAGTTCTGACAGACATTGTGATAGAAGGAATTTATCAAGGATTTCTTACAAATATCTAATTAGTACATCCATCAAATTTACTTTTAGGTGCTTATAATCAAGAAGGACTGAAAGGGATCAAATTAAATAGTCCATGCTTAGTGTGATGATAATTCAGATTCTAGTTAAAATGCATAAGAGAAATGATGCCAAATTCCCTTTTGAAGGTGATAATTATTAGCAAGTTTCTATTTTGGAATACAATATATTCCTCTACAACTTCCCTTTTCTGATTTTTATGTTGCTTTTGCTGGAACTACAGTGAAATCATGCTCACATATTCCCTCTTACATTCCTGACTCCAAAATATGTCTTCTTTATTTTTAAATTATTTTTTTTTCATTTGTTCCTATATTAGGAGCATTTCAACATTTCAAAGAAGGTCTCAAATTATGGTGTCAAAAATCCTATACAATATATAGGTATATAAGGATTCTACACAACTACCAGGCATGGGTATTTTACTATTGACTAATACACTTCCTTTTTATCTAATAAAATTATGGTCTTCATATTTTTGCTAATATATACCTTTCATTTCAAGCCTCTAATATGATATCTTCAATATAATCATTTGTTTTTTAACCTGTACATATCTGGTTTTTAAACTATATCCCTTACTTCCTTGATCCAGGTACCATTTATTAATCTATTTTACATCTTTGTGGCATTTAAAAATTTTCTAAGAAATAAAGTGACAAATTTTAATAAGGCAAACAGATGTAGGGTTCAAAATAAGCATATGCTGGGAATGTCCTTATAAGATAAGACTGTTATGAATCTGATGTCAGAAACTGTGTTATAATCAGTTATATATTATATGCTGAAAAACTTTAAAATATTATGCATTAAGAAGTATGAATATTATTTAAGGTGGTGACTGTCACATATCTAATGTTCGTCTCAGTTCAAGTTTCACATTAAATATTAATATAGGTATTTTTAACCCATATTCATAGAGTTAAGTATTTTGGTTTAATTTTGAAAAATCCCTGGAGGTACTACTCTCTCTCCTGCTGATATTAACCAAAATGTGAGACAGTTGAAATATATTGAAATACTTTCCCTCAAGAGTTTTTTACTTTAGCTCTATCTCAAACCAGTATTATTTTCAATCATTTCACTAATTCCTGATATAGTATAGGTGCTAATAGCTCCTCAGGTTAGCCCTTCCTAGACTTTTATATAACTTTTTATTATAAATATAAAGATCATAGTAAGCATACTGTAGTCAGATTTCACATGTGCCACATAAATGTAAAGTTGAAAATATTGACCAAACCATTATAAAGGTAGTAGTAGAATTACTACTACAATGGAATTTCAAAATACCTGTGTTTTTTTTACCTACAAAATATAATCTCGATCAATTTTATTGCATTCATATGTTTCAGAGTTAGAATAGTATAGAAGGCATAGTTCACTATGTCTAGGGTATGACTATTCAATCTTGTTTAACCAAAGATGTGACAGTCAACTCCAAGCATTATTTTTAAAATTATGTATAAACCTATTTTATTATAAGTAGGCTAATGATTCTGCATCTAATTCTGCCCTATAAAAGCACTGTAAGACAATGCTCCTCTTCCCTACAGAGTGTGTACATGTATACATACAAGGTTTACCTATACTAGCAGACATTTTTGGTTCTTCTTTTTTATACTGACTTTCTTACAAAAAGTGAGTTTCTTCTTCCTCCCTATCCTTGTGGTAAGTACACAAGGAAGAAAAATTTTCAGACATCTAGTTGCTTTCCTGAGATTAATTTATCACAGGTATAAAGTAGTAGGAAGCTCATCTGGTCTTGAATATAAGCTACATTTCAATTGTCCAGAAACAAAGAAACTCAAGTGGCAATTATGTTGGAAATACATAAATTTATATTATTTTCTTGATGTTTATACATCCTTCACTTTTTTTATTAGTATGCATTGCTTGCTGTATTTAAAATCAATGAAAATAGATAATCCAATGTATAAAATTTCAATACCTATCTTCAATTAAAGGCACAGCATCTTGTATTCATGTGCTTTTATTCCTGCACTTTTGTTTTGATATTTTTAAAAGGAACAAAGAAAATTCTAAATAAGAGAAATTGGCATGTCTTAAAACTCTGAAAGAAAAAAACATTCTTTAAGGGGCCACTTAAAGAACTAACAAACACCAATTACTAAAAATTTCTTAAACCTTAGAAAAAAAGGAAGACTCTGAGTAAACACAATAGAAGTAGAAATGACAAAGAGATAATTTTTTGTAAAATTTTTCTGTATGAGCAAAAAGACTTTGTAGAAGTAGACAACAAAACAGGATGCTTGAAATAAAACCTAGAAACAAATAATATTTCAAAACCAAACCAGTGAACAATACATTTGAAGGATGATACAAGAAAGTATAAAGCTACAGGAAATGATTGAATAAATTATTTTTGTAGTCCATATTCAAGGAATAATTTCACTTGAAAATGCACCAATTTCATTTCCAAATGAGCTGTTCTGGAGAGCATGTTCCCGGTCTTTCACAGGATGTGCACAGAACACCAATGAAAGCCTCCTTGCAATGATGTAGGTACCAATTCTATCACTTGTTTTTCTAAAAATTCCCTCAACATCTTAATAAAATGAAAGATCAGTTTTCAGAAATCATTCATATTTATCAATGAAAGACTGAAAGGCTTCATGAGGCAAAAATCTGCTGTATTTTTGTTTATAAATTTCATAATACACTGCAATGAAGTAGTAAGATATTGGAAAATTAGCAACGTGGGCTGCAGTCCCATTCTTATTGATGACATTTACTGCTGTCATTGTCCAAAATAATCTTATCTGAAAGAAGCATGATGTTCATGAGTTCCTTCACTAAGAATTTGGAATTTGAAGTTTCAATGTGAGGAAGTACACTTTTTGGGAATGTTCAGCAGAAATGACACAGAACGATGATAAATAAACTCAAATGATATCTTTCTACAGTCTGCAGCATTTGATATACAATTCCTAAAACTCATTGCTGTAGCTGTTCAACATTACAAAACTTTGTTAATCATCCTATCAAAAACACACAGACACAAAGAACATCCATTGCTAACCATCTCTTTGCAATGAGAACTCAAGCTATTTACATAATGCAGTGACTTCAGTAGTACAAAAAGGTACACATATGACCTAACACTAGACCAGTGAATGTGAAATTATTTTGAAAAAATGATCTTTGAAGATATAGTTAAATTAAGGATCTCAAGATAAGATAATATTCAATTTAAGGTGGGCCCTGAATCCAAAGACTGGTGTTCTTTGAAGGAAAAGGAAAGGAGATCTGACACAAACCAAAGAACTTGTGAAGTTGTTATTGTCATATTAGTTCAGAAACTGACTTCCTTTACAAGATTCCTTAATGTGCATGAAGTAAAACTAAAAAATAAAAAAATGGGATGGCATCAAACTAAAAAGCTTCTTCACAACAAAGGAAACAGTCAAGAGTGTGAAGAAAGAGCCTACAGAAAGGGAGAAAATCTTTGCACCTGCACCTCAGATAGAGCATTTAATTTCCAGGATATACAAAGAACTCAAAAAACTTAACACCAAAAACCTAAATAACACAATCAATAAATGGGCAATGGAACTAAAGAGACACTTCTCAAAAGAAGTAATATAGATGGTCAACAAATATATGAGAAAATGTTCAACATCTCTAGCAATTAGATAAATGAAAATTAAAACTGCACTGAAATTTTATCTCATTCCGGTCAGAATGGCAACTATCAAGAATACAAGTAACAGTAAATGTTGGCAAGGATGTGGGGGAAAAGGTTCATTAATACATTGTTGGTGGGACTGTAAATTGGTGCAATCAGTCCTGAAAGCAGTATGGAGAGTCCTCCAAAAACTTGGAATGGAATCACGATTTGACCCAGTTATCCCAGTCTTTGGAATATACCCAAAGGATTTAAAATCAGCATACTACAGTGATGCAGCCACATCAGTATTTACAGTAGCTCAATTCACAATAACTGAGCTAGTGGACTTCCACAGACAAATGGATAAAGAAAATATGGTATATATACACAATGGAATATTAGTCAGAATGAAATTATGGCATTTGCTAGTAAACTGATGGATCTGGAGACTATCATGCTAAATGAAATAAACCAATTCCCAAAATCCAAAGGTCAAATGTTTTCTCTTTCATGTGGAAGCTAACCCACAATGGGGTAGGGGGGATAGAAATTCACTGGTTTAGACAAATGGGGATTAAAGGGAGGGGAAATAGAAAAAAGAAAGACAGTGGAATGAATCCAACATAACTTTCCTATGTACATATATGACCACAGTGAATCTCACCATCCACAACACTGGGATCCTAGTTAGAATATAAGATATTCTATGCTTGTATAATTTTATCAAAAGGAATTCAACTGCCATGTATAAATAAGAACATACATATATATATATGGAGAGAGAGACATCAAAAATGTTTCTGAGGACTAGGGATTTAGCTCGGTTGTAAAGTGTGTGCTTAGTGTGCATGAGGCCCTGGCTTCAGTCTCGGCATGCACACACACAGACGCACAGTATTTCTTAGTTACAGTGGATTCTTCACAAGGATATTTTGCCCTTGGATTTATAATGCATATAGTCTTTTGGCCAAGACTCTCAATTGTGAGTAGAGCTGGATGTATACTTAAATAATCCAATATATGTGGTACATACATTCTTCTAAGAATTTGAGTAACATTTTTAAACCTTTTTAAAACTCTTGTAAATTTTGCAATGCTAGAGTATCCTTACTTCCTATATATCTACAAATTCAATGTATTATAATCTAACTGTTGTTTAAATTGGGCTTTTTAAGTGACAACCAAATTCCCATAGTTCTGTTGGAACAAATATTTAATTCTTAGAGCTAAATTTTATATTTTGTATTTTTAAAAATGCTGCCTCTCAGGTACCTTCACACAGAAATATCAGTCTGTCACAGCTCTATTCTTGGTTTACCCAAAATGAAAATATATAATGAACAAAAATTTAAATATTATATATATATATTAAATATATATATATACACACACACACACACATACACATATATAGATTCTTAATATGTATTCTGTGGACCACATTTGTCCTTATGAAATTTAGTCCTTATAATTAAAAAAACTTAAATTGACATTTAATCCTAAATACAAAATTAATGAACAATGGTTTCCTTTAGAAAATTCATTGTTTTCTTATAATTTTTTTCATATTCTATAGTTTATACATGTACTACATGATTTTATTAGTGTTTTATTTTAAGTATTTTATTTCATTTTATTACTTGTTTTTTTATATCATCCTTACTATCATTAAACTTTTAAAATTTGTTAAGATATAATATTAATCTAGATCCTAGAAAGAAAAAATATACTCAAGCAATTTAGTTAAAGATATTTTAATATAGGAATTTCAGTAATCTCTCTTTACTTAAACAAAAATACTGAGTACTGCAACCGTTGATCTGATATACAAGACTGCTACTAAGTGGTTACTGTAAGAATAGTATATACACTGTGGACATAGTGGGAAAAGGAATGATTTGTGTTCCAGTCAGGACAGAGAAGGATAATACAAAGTTTCATTACACTACTCAAAATGGCATGCAATTTAAAACTTATTGATTCTTTATTTCTGGAAATTTCCACTTAATATTCTCAGACTATGGAGTTTAATAGGTAACTAAAACTGTAGAAAGTGAAACTGTTGATAAGGGAGGACTACCATATTTATAAAGTTATGTGCATCCTACAATGAAAAACAAAGGAAGATAAGAACTCTCAAGTACTATCAATGTTAGGAAGCTGGGACAACCTGAAGAGTTGAAGAACATAAAATAGTGTTAGTGGTGCTACATGAGAGTTGATAAAGTGGAGGACTGTCCATTAGTCTGAATCTGGGTGCCAGGGAATTAAGCTTATGCAAGGAAAAGCAGGATGAAATGCTCTCCTTTTCCCTCTCTTTCTCCACCTACTCCGTTTTAATCTCCATCTACTACCTTCCATTGAGCTGAACCCAAGCAGCATCCTACCAACAAAATGTCTTTGATGATAAATTCTAGGGGGAGCAAAAACCAGTGAAGAAAGAGGATTAATAATGTATCTGGGATAGTATCAGGAATAAACAGAAGATAGTTTGAATAACATCTGTTGTTTGGAGACTAATTTACCCAAAGTGATGGAGTGATTGAAAAGTGATCCATATACTAAAAAAAATAAAATTAAATAAAAATTAAAAGCCCACTTAAGGAAAATAGTTATACAAATATACAATTCAAAAGATGCTATAAGCTTTCAGAATGTAAAGAACACCAATCCTACATTGTATGGTAATAACCATAATAACATGAACACATGAAAGTTTTTTACGTGTGTGTGTGTTTGTGTGTGTGTGTGTGTGTGTGTGTGTGTGTGTTTCTGTGTGTCTGTGTGTGTCAGGGTACAAGAGTTGCTGGGGAGGGAACTCAGGGCTTCGTATATGGTAGGCAAGTCCTCAGTTACTGAGTCATAAGACTAAAAGAGTTTTTATTTTATTAAATGTATATATATATATATATATATATAACACATATATGTGTTCTAATAATTTGTTCTAATAAGTTATTTTAATACCACAACCTCAAAGTAACATTTCAATATAAAATTGACAAATTTTTAAAATAATGATCCAGAGGAGAACAAAAATCTACAGTTATCTTTCAACATTGTTGTAATCTTGAAAATTACAACAGAAGTCACAATTTGAAGATAACTTTAAAATTTTCACACTAATAATAAATACAACAGGAAATAAGAAAATGCACTCAGATCATCTCTGATAATGCTCCCACTCTGTGTGTGCTACTATGAAGATCACTTGTATACAAGAAAACAGAAAATTTATTTGAATTCCAGTAATACCTAAGCTTTGTCTCAAAAAAAAAAAAAAAAAGGACATCTTTGATGTGCTCTCTCTAACTGCTATTTCCCACTAATTTTTTTTAGCTGTTCAGTGGGAGGTTTGAAATTGAAGAATAAGATTAAAAGATCTCTTTGTGATGTGAGAAGTGTTATTAAATCGATTTCCATGATTTCAAGTGTTTCTTGAGAGGAAAATCTCAATGATTCATTATTCATGTTTGCCTGAACCCACAGGCTGAAATATCACAATTTCTTAATGTTAGCAAGACAACAACATAATATCTTCACAAGATTGAACTGGGATTCAAGCAGAGATAACCAGCAGTCTTAGTCTTTCTCAACACATGGGAATTGTCTTCACTGCTTGGTGAAAAAAACTGATGAAATATTATTAGGTGCATTTTAAAATCAGTCCTAATTCTGTAGAATTTCACTTAAAAATACTTCCTATAGGCCAAGGCAAGATAGGCATAAAGGAAACACTAATTTTGTCTGCCAAATTGAAAGATACGAGAGTCAAACTTTTGAATAATAGTCATCATCTTAGTGTCTGTTGGATATAAAATAGTATTCACAAAGAAAACATATCATAATATCTGATTTCAAATGTTATTTTAATGTGTTCAAATTCTGACAGATTCATTCCAATCTGGGTTGCTATTCTCAATGACATACAAATCTAGAAGAAGAAAGTGATTGATGGTGGATTCTGCCAACTTTATGCTTTTTATCCATTAATCCAAATAAGTAGCATAGGTAAAGTTTACAAAATATCAAGCCTCTGATAAAATTACTATTATAAATTGAAATATTAATTTTATTAGAGATGATCAGTTGTAACTATATATACATATATAACTATATATATATATATACACACACATGCTACACACCCGTGTGTGTGTGTACTTAAAACTTAGTGAATGAAAATAGTCATTAAAAATATGTCAAAATTGAGAAATATTGCTATCAATAATATAACGTAGAATTGTGAAATGCCATCACAAAGCATAAAAAAATTAAGTAGATAAAACTTGAGGGAAAATACTATCATATGTATCTATTTGTTTATTTGAAAAATAAAACATAAAAGTGGATGTATCTTGATTAATATATTCCAAAATGTGTACCAGTGAACTCTAGATCACTGGATAGATAAATTTGGGGAATTCTACATCATATAACCATGAAATGAGAAGTTATAGTGCGTAGAAAAATATACGACAGATCCTTACATTAATAAGCATCCTAATGTAACCAAGGGTTTTCAAAATGTATATGATGCTTTTATAAAATCTAACAGTTCTTTTATTAGCAGGACTTATGTTTAGTGGAAGATATTTTGGGGAAAACAGTCTATATTATTTCTTTCCTAATATTGGAATTTAAAAGTGGGGTAATTTCAAACAAAACTAAAAGATTATGTAAGTCAACTTTTAAAATCCATCAATAATTATTTATTCATTTGCTATCAGAATCTGTTTGTCAGTCCATACATCTTCTTAAGTCAATTAACTAAATAAAATAGTTGGCATAAAACTAAACCACTCATTGGAGTGTAACTACTCACCATATTTAGTTTTTCAAACACAGTCCTTTATCTACCTCACCATTCCTTCTTACCATGCAATCGCATTTCATCCTCAAGTCTTCTGGAAATGTTTTCATAGGGACAGAAAGCATCTGTATTTCAAATATCACATGCAAGTTAAAATGAAAAATTTATTTCGCCTTAATTATTTTCCCTCCCTATAATTAGAAGCTAATCTTATCCACACATAGCTGCAGGCTCAGAACCAGTAAATGCTTGACTGTCGAAATGATTGGGGAACTTTACTTTCTGATAATTACAAGATATAATTACTTTGGAGCTTTCAAAGACCTTTCAGTGATTAAGGAAGCTTCTCTAATTCAGTCATAACATTTGTATTACTAATAAACTAAGAAGTCCTACACTCTAATAGCTGACAAATTTGAAAGAAACACCTATTCTAAAAATAGTTTTGCAGACTTCAGGGAAAATCATTTAAGTATTTAAAAGTATTGCATTCTATAAAATACAACTTCATAAGTTTTCTTTAATAAATGTGTAATTGATTAAGATTTATATAGTCAATGTGATTGACATATTTTTCAAATACCATATCTAGTAAATATGGAATAATTAACAGAAAATATGTACAAAAATTTGGAAGAACATGTTTTCTTTTCAAACAGCATTAATCCAACCCAAAGAAAGAAGTCTTAAGTAACTTACTGCCAGGGTAATTCACACAGCAATGTGTCACTAAGCATTTGAATGCTTTAAGAAAGTGGGAGCAATTTCATTTTCTGTATGACAGAGTGTATGACAGGAAAATTGTTGCTGAATTGTAATCTGAATGTAGGAAAAACCAAAAGTGGGAAACTCATGCTTGAAAG
This sequence comes from Sciurus carolinensis, assembly GCF_902686445.1. Classification (NCBI taxonomy): domain Eukaryota; kingdom Metazoa; phylum Chordata; class Mammalia; order Rodentia; family Sciuridae; genus Sciurus; species Sciurus carolinensis. Next base: position 59,395,580 of record NC_062219.1, on the reverse strand, counting down.
TTAAGGAAAGTAAGTAATTTACTGAAATTATAATGCAGGTCTACTTTCATTATATTGAAAGTAGGTTTTTTTTTTTTAAGTTTTCACTGTCACTATGACTAAAATATGGTGTATCAGTGCCAGTGGGAATGGATATGCAATAGTAACAGCAGAATAGACAAAGAACAATTCACTTCTGGAAACTGAAATGTGTATATTAGTGCAGTGTTCTTTCCAGGAGATACCTGAGAGAAAATTTGATAATCATGTTTATTTATCCCTCGACATGTGTAACTGGAAGTTCTTTATATGTACAAGAACCTCAGCTAAATTTTATTGAATAATAATGTAGAAGATACAGACATACTTTAGATTAAAAGAAGCAGAGCATGTACAAAGTTGTTAACAAAGTTCTTATCACAGAGTCAAATGTGAAGTTCTTTTACAACATTACCAGATGCCATTTGCCATCTACATTTTGGTGACAAGATCTGTATTTGGACATATTGTCTAAATTTACGCCAATAACTGTCTTTTGGGGAGAAAGTAGTATGAGAAGTAGATATCTTCAAAGATGCCTAGTGACATAATCTTCACACTTCAATTATGAATCCCTGAGTCCTTGCCTGATTTCAGTCAAGGGTCACTTGCCTTTGTTATCAACATATACTTACTGTATGTCACATATTATTCCAGGAAAGTTACGTATTATCTGTAATCTTAATAAGAGAGGCTGCCAATATAGACGCTATCCTCTTTTTATAGGTAGTGAAGTGGAAGTGCAGGAAATCTAATGCATTGCCAAAAAACACAAAGTTAGCAAATGACAGAAGCAAGATTCAAACTTAGATTTAACTCATTCCAAAGGCTGATTGTATCATGCATCAATCTGTGCCCTTTGATACATTTCTTAATCCCACTGAATTTTAATTTCTTGACATACATAAAGAAAAAAGTCATTTCCTATACCATTTATGCAGTTGTTAGATTAATAAAAAGAATATAAGAAAGTGAACATTTTATAATTCAAGATATTGACAAATATCTCAAAATTTTTCTTTACTCTTCCTCATATCCTAGATTTTATTATGTAGAAAGAGTACTTGGATTTCATTAGTTTTCTAGAAATATAAACCTGGAAATGTGTACTATCAGATTTTTTAATATAAAATAAGTCTTTACAAAATTGTTCTACCATAAATTTGAACTGAAACAAATTCTACATATTATTCAACAATAAAATAAAAGCTTAGGTTCTACTTAAGGATAATTTTGAATTTTATTACATACAATAATACTCAAACTAAAATATTTTTTACTTAAATTGATAGTTACCCTGAAATATTCATTTCAAAACAAAATCATTTGATGGAAAATGCTGTGTACATTCATAGAATGAAGATAGTTCCCTAATCTCACATTAGTCAATGTAATCAAATCTGTCTTCTCAATATAAGTAGGTAAGACAATAACATATTATAGTACATAATTTTTTCTTATGCTTCATATTGTAAATGATCTCTATTCGTATTTTAATAATTCCATAAATTGATTAAATTTTTTTAAGAGTCTGAAATTTTATGTAAATATAATACAGAAAAAAGCAGGAGGAACTATGGGAATTATTTCATTTCAAGCAAAAATTGGAATAAATGTAGTGTTCAGAAAAAGCACAGTTTATAGAGCCACCCTGTTCCTTTGAAATATGAGTTGTAGTGTCCAATTGCTTCTGTGAAGAGCAGGCATATGAGCCGTTCAGTCACAGATATGATTTAAGTACTGTTCTTGTCACTTATTAGCTGAGAAATCTTGGAGAGTTTATATTATAAATTCTTGATAAATTTAGTATTTGTCTTCTAGATTTTCTATGAGATAAATGAGCTTATTCATATGAAGTAGTCTGGATAGTTTCAGAAAGATATTAAGGAATTATAATATGTAAAAAAGTAAGGAAGTGCTTCTTACAAAGATCTATGGCTTAAATGTGATTTTTCTTCACCAAAACTTGTGTTGAAATTTCATTCCCAGTGTAACAGTTGTGAAAGTGGTGAGAAAATCTAGATGACAAGGAGGACAGAAAGAGGAATCAATGCCTTTTCTGTGATAGTGTGTTAGTAATCATGAGAGTGGAGGGTTATAAAAGCTAGTTTAGCTTTTTGGGCTTTTACTTACTTCCTATCTTTCAAAATTTATGCCAAGTTATGATGTGTCATGGAGCCGTGAAGATACTGGAGCTTTGCTCTTCAACTCCCCAACCTCCAGAACTGTGACCCAATCTATAAACTTGTATTCCTTATGAATTACCCAGTCTCAGGTATTTAGTTATAGCAACAACAGGTACAGATTAAATCAGAAAACTCTCTTAATACAGTTTTTATTAAAATATTTTTCTGAATTGCAAACTGTGACATGTTATGTGAATATGTTTGCTTTATATTCTTATTAAATGCTGTAAAACTCATAAAATATGCTTTATTGATGTGTTTATAATATATTAGTATTAATGGAATATTCCCTCCTCATTTTATTTAAAATTACCTCATGCATCATTAAAAAGTTGGTGAACTTAAACATTGCTTTCAGGTAACTCTGAAAACTGTCTTACATGTAAACTCTAGAAAAAAATAGGGATGACAGAATACCTCTGAAGTGCATTTCCCTCATCAAACACAACTGTCCCACTTACTTTATGGATATTCCCTGTACTTCTTGTTAAATTCACAATTCACACATCTCTTTTGAAAAAAAAAAAAAAAGAAATGGACTCAGATGTAGGTATTAATGGAGGTTATTTCATCAAATATAAGGAGGTAGAACAAAGAACAATATCTTTGAATTTCATTCTTAGAAGTTGCTGAAAATCTTTACAAAAGAGTACTATATTTTGTCCTTTGTCAAGCTATAATCCCATAGAGAAGGGATTTTGAAGGGACAAGCGTACTAGCAAAAGGAATGGTTCAGGGGTGATTGCAGTAATAGAGGCAAGAGAGAAAGTGTAGGTGCAGACGATTTAGTATTATAGTTAGGGGCAGAATAGGTATATTCATTGGTAGTGAAAGACATTTAATCAGAGAATGGTCAATGTTCCCCAAAGCAAGCACTGTTCTCCTTTATTAAATTCAGAACACAATAAAGTTCAAGATTCAGCTACTAACTCTGCCTTGATTAAACGTTGTTCAGTGACTGACAGTAACTCCTCAGGGTGATTATAGTGGACACTGTGGTGCTCTACCTGGATTGCTCTTCAGTAATGAAGGATTTACTCAGCCAAAGTTCAGGATGCTGCCAGAAGGTAGTCCTCATCTGACAGCTGTCTGCTGAAAACAAGTTGTTGCACAGAAAGTCACAGCTCCTTCTGCTGGTATCCTGCATTGAATGATTGAGAGTAAGAGGAATAGAAAGACATGGCCTCCCTCCCTAACCCAGTGATTTTGAAGGGATCTCCCAACTCTAGAGCTCTCTCTGTAGTGTTGGCCCAGGCCTTCCTTGGGACTGCACTGCAGCTTGGCATCTCCCTCTGCAAATCTGCCTATTCCTTTCCTTCCACAGGTGCTAATCCCAAGGGCACTTTCAAATAAATGCTCTGTACATTAGTCGACCTCAGTTTAGCTGCAGAGCCTCCTGCCCTGCTTACCTCAGCACATCCTGCCCTGACCACCTTGCCCTTCTTGCAATTCTCAGGCTTTTCCTCATCTCTGGGGATTGAAGCATCTGGTGCCTCTGTTTAGACCACCCTTCTATCTATTGTTGCATTCAGAGTTTGTCTGTTCATGTCAGTCCAATACCACTTGATTACTTTGGGGACATTTTCTCCACGTCTTTCATCCAAAATTACAGGCTTCACTCTGAGTTCTCCCAGTACTGTTTAGAGACTAACACTGTTATTACATATAGCACAAAAGTATTATGATTTTTTCTTTTATAATATTTCAATGGGTGAAAACACTTTTTAGGAAAGGAACTCTCTATTCCCTTCAGTGTAACATATTCCCTGACTCAAAATTGTTTTTTAGTAAGTACTTGTCAAAGAGGATGGGGAGGAGTATAGGATGTAAATGTTAATAAGAAAAGAAATGAGTAAATAGAGGTATCTGATTAAGGGAAGAGTGAGGGTGGAATCAGAAGAAGTTGGTCTTTAGCATGAGAAAAGGGAGAAAGAGATGCCAAGGGAATAGGTAAATAAAAGAAAAATTGAGAGAGAAAAAAATTAAAAATTAAAAATTAAGAAAAAAAATCTATTTCACAGTCATCCACCACTCAAAATTCCCAGTCCTCAGTATCTTGATGCATGCGCAGTACGTGTCAAAGGGTCTCCAGTCTCCTGTAGGTGTCTCAGGAAGGGAGTCGCCCATCCAATGATGGTGGCCACACCCTCAGGGGTAATTTGAAATGTCTGCACCAGCCTCCAAAGAAGCTGGGGAGCCACAGCATGGGCGCACCCAGTCTGCGCAAGGCTGACGGGGGTGTCAAGGTCCGTCTGCAGTGGGGGTTGGGCACTGTACTGTAGATAATAATAGAACTCATCCAGTTTATTACAATACTGTTAAAGTCTTTATAGGGGTTATCTGGTTTAGGGTTGCATATTGTTTGTATTAGGTGCTGCTAATATTGATCTCCCCATCAAAGGAGAGGTACTGGAAACTTACAGGGTCACAATAAGTCTACGGGGGAGGGGGGGACTTCAACCTCAGATCTTCACTGCTAGAGGGGAATATACAGAAACAATTTGAAAAAAACAGGGGAAGAAAGTATCCCTAACAAACCAAGATGCTATTTTGATAGAAACCAATGACAGCATGGCAGTAGAAAAGACATAAAAAAGTTTAGAACCTACATAATTAAGATGATCCGTAAAGCAAAAGATGAGATAAGAGACCAAATGCAGTCAATGCATGATCACTTCAATAAACAGCTGAAAGAGAAAATACAGGAAGCAAAAGAGCACTTCAATAAAGAGATAGAGATTCTGACAATAAAATAAACAGAAATACTTGAAATGAACAAAGCAATAAACCAAATAAAAACCTCAATAGAAAGCATCAACAGAAGAATAGATCTCGTGGAAGACAGAATCTCAGACAATAAAGACAAAATATTTAATCTTGAAAATAAAGTTGACCAAACTGAGAAGATGGTAAGAAATCACAAACAGAAACTTCAAGAATTATGGAATATCATGAAAAGACCAAATTTAAGAAGTATTTGGATTGAGGAAGGCACAGAGATACAAACCAAAGGAAAGAACAACCTGTTCAATGAAATAATGTCAGAAAATTTCCCAAGCCTGAAAAATAAAATGAAAAATCAAATACACAAGGCTTATAGGACACCAAATTTACAAAATTACAACAGACCCATACCAAGGCACATTATAATGAAAAAACCTAACATACAAAATAAAGATAGAATTTTAAAGGCTGCAAGGGAAAAAAATCAAATTATATTCATGGGGAAACCAATATGGATATCAGCAAATTCCTCAACCCAGACCCTAAAAGCTAGAAGGGTCTGGAAAGGCATTTTTCAACCTCTGAAAAAAAATGGATGCCAATCAAGAATCTTATACCCAGCAAAACTTACCTTCAGATTTGATGATGAAATAAAGTCCTTCCATGATAAATAAAAGCTAAAAGAATTTACAAATAGAAAGCTGGCACTACAGAAAATTCTCAGCAAAATACCCATGAGGAAGAAATGAAAAACAACGATTTAAGTCAGTAAAGGGAGGAACTACCCTAAGAAAATAGCCAAGTCAAGTTAAAAACCAAAAGTAAGTCAAAATGACCAGGAATACAAATCATATCCCATTAATAACCCTGAATGTTAATGGCCTGAAATCATCAAACAAAAGACATAGACTGGCAGATTGGATTAAAAAGAAAGACCCCCAAGAATATGCTGCCTTCAAGAGATTCATCTCATAGAAAAAGATACCCACAGACTAAAGGTAAAAGGATGGGAAAAAATATACTATGCATATGGACTCAGTAAAAAAGCAGGGGTATCCATCCTTATATCAGATAAAGCACACTTTAAGCCAAAATTAGTTAGACGGGATGAAGAAGGATCTTTCATACTTCATAAGGGAAACAAATCAGCAAGACATAACAATATAAATATTTATGCCTCAAACAATGGTGCATCCATGTATGTCAAACGAATCCCTTTCAGTTCCATGAATGAAATAGACCACAACACAATAATACTAGGTGACTTTAACACATCTCTCTCACCACTGGACAGATCTTCCAAACAAAAATTGAACAAAGAAACCATAGATCTCAGTAACACAATTGATAATTTAGTCTTAACAGACATAAATAGAATAGTCCATCCTTCAATGAGCAAATATACTTTCTTCTCAGCAACACGAGGTTCCATCTCTAAAATAGACCATATGTTATGCCACAAAGCTACTCTTAGCAAATACAAAAGATAGAGATTCTACCTTGTATTCTGTCAGATCATAATAGAATGAAATTAGAAATAAACGACAAAATAAAAAACAGAAACTATTCCAACACCTAGAGATTCAATAATATACTATAGAATGATGCATGCATAACAGAAGACATCAGAGGGGAAATAAAAAAATTCTTAGTGATAAACGAGAACAAAAATACAACATATCAAAATCTCTGTGACACTATGAAAGCAGTACTTAGAGGAAAATTCATTTCATGGAGCACATTCAGTAAAAGAAGGAAAAGCCAACAAATAAATAACCTAACATTACAGCTCAAAGCCCTAGAAAAAGAAGAAGAGATCAACACCAAAATTAGTAGAAGACAGAAATAGTTAAAATCAGAGCTGAAATCAATGAAATTGAAACAAAAGAAAAAATTTAAAAATTGATGAAATAAAAAATTGGTTCTTTGAAAACAAAAACAAAATTAATAATCCCTTAGCCACACTAATAAGGAGGATAGAGAAAACTCAAATCACTAAAATTCAGTATGAAAAAGGAAATATCACAACAGACACTATTGAAATACAAAACATATTTAGAAGCTATTTTGAAAATCTATACTCCAACAAAATAGAAAATTTTGAAGACATCAACAGGTTTCTAGAGACATATGATACACCCAAACTGAATCAGGAGGATGTGCACAATTTAAATAGATCAATTTCAAAAAATGAAATAGAAGAAGTCATCAAAAGCCTACCAACAAAGAAAAAACGGGAACCAGATGAATTCTTAGCTGAGTTCTACAAAACCTTTAAAGAAGAGTTCATTCCAATACTCCTCAAAGTATTCCATGAAATAGAAGAGGAGGGAACACTTCCAAACTCATTCTATGAAACTAATGTCATCTGGATACCAAAAACAGACAGAGACACATCAAGGAAAGAAAATTTCAGACCAAAATCCTTAATGAACATAGATGCAAAATTTCTTAACAAAATTTTAGCAAATCATATACAAAAACATAGTGCACCATGATCAAGTGGGTTTTATCCCAGAGATTCAAGGTTGGTTCAACATCCCAAAATCAATTAATGCAATTCACCATATCAATAGACTTAAAGTTAAGAATCACATGATTATTTCAATAGATACAGAAAAAGCATTTGATAAAATACAGCACCCTTTCATACTCAAAACACTAGAAAAAATAGGGATAGTAGAAACATTCCTCAACAGTTTGAAGTTTATCTTTGCTAAGCCCAAAGCCAACCACACTCTAAATGGAGAAAAACTGAAAGCATTCTCTCTAAAATCTGGAACAAGGCAGGGATGTCCTCTCTCACCACTTCTGTTCAACATTGTCCTTGAAACTCTAGCCAGAGCAATTAGACAGACCAAAGAAATTAAAGGAATACAAATAGGAAAAGAAGAACTCAAACTCTCCCTATTTGCCAATGACATGATTCTATATTTAGGTGAGCAGAAAAATTCCACCAGAAAACTTCTAGAACTCAAAAATGAATTTGTAAAGTAGCAGAATATCAAACCAATGCTCATAAATATAATGCATTTTTATTCATAAGTGATGAATCCTCTGAAAGAGAAATTAAGAAAATGACCCCATTCACAATAGCCTCAAAAAAATAAAAAATAAAATAAAGTGCTTGGGAATCAATCTAACAAAAGAGGTGAAAGACCTCTACTATGAGAACTACAAAACTCTAATGAAAGAAATGAAAGAAAACCTTAGAAGATGGAAAGATCTTCCATGTTCTTGGATAGGCAGAATTAATACTGTCAAAATAGCCATACAACAAAAAGTGCTATACAAATTCAATGCAATTCCAATTAAAATCCCAATGATGTACCTCATAGAAACAGAGAAAGCAATCATGAATTTCATTTGGAAAAATAATAGACCCAGAATAGCTAAAGCAAACGTTAGCAGGAAGAGTGAAGCAGGGGGTATCACAATACCAGACCTTCAACTATACTACAGAGCAATACTAACAAAAATGGCATGGTATTGGCACCAAAATAGACAGGTAGATCAATGGTACAGAATAGAGGACACAGAGAGCAACCCACATAAATACAGTTTTCTCACAGTAGACATACAATTGAGAAAAGATAGCCTCTTCAACAAATGGTGCTGGGAAAACTGGAAATTCGTATACAGCAAAATGAAACTAAACCCCTATCTCTCACCCTGCACAAAATTCAACTCAAAATGGATCAAGGACCTTGGAATCAGAAAGAGACCTGCACCTTATAGAAGAAAAAGTAGGTCCAAATTTTTATCATGTTGGCTTAGGATCAGACTTCCTTACACATGACTCCCAAAGCACAAGAAATAAAAGCAGGAATCAATAATTGGAATAGTTTCAAACAAAATCTTTTTCTCAGCAAAGGAAACTATTAGCAATATGAAGAGAGAGCCTACAAATTGGGAGAAAATCTTTGCCACACATACTTCAGATAGAGCACTATTCTCCAGAATCTATAAAGAACTCAAAAAGCTTTACACCAAGAGTACAAAAAAAGCCAATCAACGAACGGGCTAAGGAAATGAACAGACACTTCACAGAAGAAGATCTACAAGCAATCAGTAGAAATATGAAAAAATGTTCAACATCTCTAGTGATAAGAGAAATGCAAATCAAAACTACCCTGAGATTCCATGTCACCCCAATTAGAATGGTGACTGTCAAGAATACAGGCAACAATAGGTGTTGGTGAGGATGTAGGGAAAAATGTACACTCATACATTGATGGTGCTGTTGCAAATTAGTGCAGTCACTCTGGAAAGCAGTGTGACGATTCCTTAGAAAACTTGGAATGCAACCACCATTTGACCCAGTTATCCCACTCCTTGGCCTATACCCAAAGGACTTAAAATCAGCATACTACAGAGATACAGCCACATCAATGTTCATAGCTGCTCAATTCACAATAGTTAGATTGTGGAACCAACCTAGATGCCCTTCAGTTGATGAATGGATAAAGAAACTGTGGTATATATTCATAATGGAATATTACTCAGCCAGAAAGAAAAATAAAATTATAGCATTTGCCAGGCAAATGGATGAAGTTGGAGAATATCATGCTAAGTGAGATAAGCCAATTTCCAACCAAAAAACCAAAGGTTGAATGATCTCTCAGGTAAGCGGATGATGATACATAATGGGGGGTGGGAGGGAGGCAAGAATGGAGGAAGGATAGATTGTATAGAGGAAAAAGAGGGGTGGAGGGGTGGGAAGAAGGAAAAATAACAGAATGAGACAAACATCATTACCATATGTACATGTATGATTACACAAATGGTACGAATCTACTCCATGTACAACCAGAGAAACAACAGTTGTACCCCATTTGTTTACAATGAATCAAAATAAATAAATTATAAAAAAAACCCTCTTTGATATCTACTTCCATCCTAAATAAGAATTCAAAGTCTGTAGCCAATAGAAGTAGACACAATTAAATGTGACATTCCATTCATGTAAAATAAAAGTTGATTCCCCCTCTCCTTGCCTTCTTTCACTCCATAATTATTTTTCTGTATTATATAAGGTGTTACTTTGGGAATTTGTTTTGGTTTTCTCATTAAAATAACATAGTTATATCCTTCCTTCTTTTATATAAATCTCCATGATCTGCTATAGGGAACATTCCTCAAGCTTATCTGACAGCAGTCACTCACACCATGGTCTAAGTAAGCCAAACAGTCTGAACAGAGAAACTGAGGTAATGGTAAAGAATCACCATGGAATGAAGGTCTTTGTAGCTGTTGAGGCTGAGTTTGAGCTGAGGGGAGACCTTGTTCTGTCATGCATCACAGAAAGCTGTGATGTGAGCTCACCCACGCTACCTTGCCTCATGCCGTATGCTGGAGCTTGACATTCCCCAGTCCTTTGTCTCAGACCTATTGCTGGGCAGAATTGCTTAGGCGTGCTTGGTTTGTTTACACTACCTGGACCCTCAACATATAGTTCACCTATAGGCTGACTCTGTTATACTTTAACAAGCGTGTAACCTGATTGTATAATGTGCCTATATATGTCCTGTGCAACCCTAAATAAAATTAGATCCCTGCCTTCAGAACTCGATCTCCCATGCCTGGGTAAGCACTGGGTAAGGCTAAGATGGGTAGGCATCGTCCATCCTCACCCTCAGCAAACCTGTCTCAGAACATCTACAATCTGCCCCTACTTAATATTAATTGAAATTAAAATTAATAGTAAGCTTCAACTACATTTTTGTTTCATGATGCATACATTTTGTCTTTTTAAAACAATGATTCAAAGGCAAATACATCATTATAAAACTCATGTCTAAATAAGGATATTAAGATTCAGAGAGAGAGAGCATATGTGGTCAATAGGATAATATAGCACAGCTTCTTGGGAAATAACTCTGGAAATCAAAGCACAGTCTGTACTGTCTAACAAAGAAATTTTACAGGGAAAATTTACTTGGAATTGTTCAGTAGTAGACAACCATTACCTCACAACAATAGCTTTTTATTAGCCTATCAGAAAAGAAACATCACAGAGACCTGATTGGAACATTCCAAACGTTGTTCTGGGATATTTGTTCAAATGGCATAATAGCACACTACCTAAAATTGTCATTACTGAAGAGTTTTTGTGATGGATAGACTCTAGTGGTTAATATCGTCCACCACAACTGTTCTGAAATTCACTTTTAAGAAATCAAGATGTCTATTCTCTCAGTCAACTTAATGTTTCAGAAACAACACCCGAGCTCTTCATCACTCTTGATGTCTCCATTCGGACACTCTATTTGACTTACACCAGGAAAACACAAGTCTGCTAGGAACTAGCAGAGGTTCACAGTAGGTGGGTAGTCCCACTAAAAATTCCTTATTACATCACTAGTTTGTTAGTAAATAAGGGAAATTATTTAAAATTAATTCAGCCAGGGTGAAAATATGTATATGTATATGTAATAGATTTAAGAAATTAAAGAAAATAATATAACTCCACATTCAAAAACTTTAAGTAAGACTGTGATAATTATAACTAAAATTTATGAAGATAGAGATTATAAAGATTGGAATGACACTGGTCAGCATAACATTCAGTTAAGATGAACTCAAAACACTAAATTTACGTAAAGGAATGAGAATATTTTATAGAACTTTTAATAACTTTTTATTAGATTTAATTTTAGTTGATTAAACATGAATAATGTAGATATTTGTGAGGTACTATTTGAAATTTTGAGAGACATTTAAATTTTATAATGTTTAAAACAGGTTAAACAAATCTACCCACCTCAAAAATTTATGATTTCTTTAGGGTGAAAACTTTCAAACCTGAAGGGATTTTGAAATACACAATACATTATCAATTATCTGTAGCCATCCGACTGTGAAATAGTACATTAGGACTTCTTACTCCTGTTGAATGATAGTTTAATACCTTTTCACTTAACTCCCTGCATCCCTACTTTCCAAAAGCTCACATGGGAGACAATGCAAGATGGTGTGGAGGAGAAATGATTGGGTCATAGCCTTAACCTAATCAGAGAATTGAACCCTAATGGGGTTAACTAAGTGGTAGCTGGAGGCAGGTGGGTGGGGCTGGAGGTACTGGTTCACTGTGGGCGTGGCTATGGGGTGTATATTTTGTAACTAGACAGTGGAGTTTCTCTCTCTCTGCTTTCTGATCATCATGTGAGCTGCTTCCTCTGACACACTCTTCTGCCACAATGTTCAGCCTCATCTGGAGCCCTGAGGAATGGAGCTTGCTGTCCCTGGATTGAGACCTCTGAAACTATGAGACCCCAAATAAACTTTCCTCCCTTAAATTTTTCTGCTTAGGTCTTTTAGTTGCAGCAGTGAAAAGAAGCCAAGTAAAGCACTTCCCCACTAAACATCCTGACTTCTGGTAACCAAAAATTTACTTTTTACTTCTATGAGATCAATTTTTAAACTTCCACACATGAATGAAATTTAAATACACTTGTATTTATATACCTACCTGTCTTATTTCATTTAGTTTAATAATCTCTAGCTCCATCCGTGTTGTGGTGAAATAAAAAATATATATTCTTTTTATGACTGAATAGCCTTCCATTGTGTTGTTTATCCATAAATGAGTTGATGGAGACTTGGTTGTTTCATGGATATTGTGAATATTTCAAAGAACAAAGAGTTGCAGCTATCCAGTCCATATATACTAATTTCATTTTCTTTGGATATATAACTGGAATTGCTAGATATATAATCTAGGGATTGCTAGATCATATGATAATTCTTTTTGTAATTTTTTTGTTGTTTCCACAATGACTACTAATTTACATTTCCATCTACAGTATGAGATTGTTTTTCTCCATGCTCTTGCCATTACTTAGTCTTTTTGAAAATGGTAAAGCTATACATGATTGTGGTTTTGATTTGCATTTCCCTCATGGCTAGGGATGTTAAACATTTTTTTTACATGCTGTTTTCTATTTGAATGTTTTAGTTTGAGAGATGCCTATGTAGAACTATTGTCCTTTTTTAAAATCAGTTTGTTTTTTTTGTGTGTGTGTAGAATATGTTTTAGTTTCTGATATATTTTGAATATCAACTCCTTTTCAGAGATAATCTCTGTAAACATTTTCTCTTATTCTTTGGGTTGTTTCATCACCCTTTTGACTGTGTCCTTTACTGTGAAGAAACTTGTAAATTTATTGTACTTCCATTTGTCAGTTTTTCTTGGTTTTCTGTGGATTTGGGGTGTTTTCCAAAAAACTCAAAAAACTTCTTGATAATTCCGCTGTCCTGGAGCTTTCTGCCTGTTTTTTGTTTTGTTTTGTTTTGTTTTGTTGGTTATGTTTTGTTTTGTTCTGTTGGGTTTTGTTGTTGTTGTTGTTGTTTGTTTTTCCAGTAGTTCTGAATCCATTTAGAGTTAGTTTTTGTAACTGCTAGGGGAAAGGGGTCAAGATGTGTTCTTCTACATGTAGTACCCACAGCATCTTTTGTTGAAAAAGGACTGTCCTTGCTGCACTGCGTGTCCTTGACACCTTTGCTGAAAACCAGTGGCTATAGATGGATCAGCTTTCTTCTGGGCTCTCTGTTTTGCCTGTGTATCTGTTCTTATGACAGTTCCACACTATTCTGGTTGCTACCACATTGTGGTGTATTTTGAAGTAAGATGCTGTAATAGCTCCTGGTTTGTTCTTTTGACTCAAGATAGCTTTTGACTATTTTTTTTGTTTTTTTTTGTTTTTTTTTTTTGTTTTCATTGTGGCTTTTTTTTTTTTTATTGTGAACAAATGGGATACATGTTCTTTCTCTGTCTGTACATAGAGTAAAGGCATACCATTTGTGTAATCATACGTTTACATAGGGTGATGTTGGTTGATTCATTCTGTTATTTTTTTCCCTTTCCCCCCACCCCTCCCACCCCTTTTTTCCCTCTATTCAGTGCTTCCTTCCTCCATTCTTGCCCCCCTCCCTAACCCTCACTCTAACCCTAAAACTAACCCCTCCCACGCCCCATTATGTATCATCATCCACTTATCAGCGAAATCATTCTTCCTTTGGTTTTTTGAGATTGGCTTATCTCACTTAGCATGATATTCTCCAATTTCGTCCATTTGCTTGCAAATGCCATAATTTTATCATTTTTTATGGCTGAGTAATATTCCATTGTATATATATGCCACAGTTTCTTTATCCATTCATCAACTGAAGGGCATCTAGGTTGGTTCCACAATCTGGCTATGGTGAATTGAGCAGCAATGAACATTGATGTGGCTGTATCTCTGTAGTATGCTGATTTTAAGTCCTTTGGTTATATATAGGCCAAGGAGTGGGATAGCTGGGTCAAATGGTAGTTCCATTCCAAGTTTTCTAAGGAATCTCCATACTGCATTCCAGAGTGGTTGCACTAATTTGCAACCCCACCAGCAATGTATGAGTGTACCTTTTTCCCCACATCCTCGCCAACACCTGTTGTTGCTTGTGTTCTTGACAATCGCCATTCTGATTGGGGTGAGACGGAATCTTAGGGTGGTTTTGATTTGCATTTCTTTTATTACTAGAGATGTTGAACATTTTTCCGTATGTTTGTTGATTGTTTGTAGGTCTTCTTCTGTGAAGTGTCTGTTCATTTCCTTAGACCATTTGTCGATTGGGTTATTCGTAGTCTTGGTGTTGAGTTTTTTGAGTTCTTTATAGATTCTGGAGATTAGTGCTCTATCTGAAGTATGATTGGCAAATATTTTCTCCCACTCTGTAGGCTCTTTCTTCACATCGCTGATAGTTTCCTTTGCTAAGAGAAAGCTTTTTAGTTTGAATCTATCCCAGTTGTTGATTTTTTTTTTTTTTTTTTTTTTAGGGTAATGATGTTTATTTTTTTCCCTTCCCCCCTACCCCTCCCACCCCTCTTTTCCCTCTATACAGTCCTTCTTTCCATCATTCTTACCGCTCTCCTTAGCCTAACTCTAAACCTAACCCTAAACCTAATGCTAGCCCCTCCCACCCCCCATTATATGTCCTCATCCGCTTATCAGCGAGATCATTCGTCCTTTAGTTTTTTGAGATTGGCTTATCTCACTTAGCATGATATTCTCCAATTTCATCCATTTGCCTACAAATGCCATAATTTTATCATTCTTCATTGCGGAGTAATATTCCATTGTATAAATATGCCACAGTTTCTTTATCCATTCATCAACTGAAGGGCATCTAGGTTGGTTCCACAATCTGGCTATGGTGAATTGAGCAGCAATGAACATTGATGTGGCTGTATCTCTGTAGTATGCTGATTTTAAGTCCTTTGGGTATAGGCCAAGGAGTGGGATAGCTGGGTCAAATGGTGTTTCCATTCCAAGCTTTCTGAGGAATCTCCACACTGCTTTCCAGAGTGGCTGCACTAATTTGCAACACCACCAGCAATGTATGAGTGTTCCTTTTTCACCACATCCTCGCCAACACCTATTGTTGCTTGTGTTCTTGATACTCGCCATTCTATTTGGGGTGAGATGAAATCTTAGGGTAGTTTTGATTTGCATTTCCCTTATTACTAGGGATGTTGAACATTTTTTCATATATCTGTTGATTACTTGTAGATATTCTTTTTTGAAGTGTCTGTTCATTTCCTTAGCCCATTTGTTGATTGGATTATTTGTATTCTTCGTGTAGAGTTTTTTGAGTTCTTTATAGAGTCTGAAATTAGCACTCTATCTGAGGTATGGTTGGCAAAAATATTCTCCCACTCTGTAGGCTCTCTCTTCACATTTCTGATAGTTTCCTTTGCTGAGAGAAAGCTTTTTAGTTTGAATCTATCCCAGTTGTTGATTCTTGCTTTTATTTCTTGTGCTATGGGAGTCCTGTTAAGGAAGTCTGATCCTAAGCCAACAAGTTGAAGATTTGGACCTACTTTTTCTTCTATAAGATGCAGGGTCTCTGGTCTGATTCCGAGGTCCTTGATCCATTTTGAGTTGAGTTTTGTGTAGGGTGAGAGATAGGGGTTTAATTTCATTCTATTGCATATGGTTTTCCAGTTTTCCCAGCACCATTTGTTGAAGAGGCTATCTTTTCTCCATTGCATATTTTTGGAACCTTTGTCTAATATGAGAAAATTGTATTTATTTGGGTTTGTGTCCATGTCCTCTATTCTGTACCATTGATCCACCTGTCTATTTTGGTACCAATACCATGCCGTTTTTGTTACTATTGCTTTGTAGTAGAGTTGAAGATCTGGTATTGCAATACCCCCTGCTTCACTCTTTCTGCCAAGGATTGCTTTAGCTATTCTGGGTTTCTTATTCTTCCAGATGAATTTCATGATTGCTTGTTCTACTTCTGTAAGGTACATCGTTGGGATTTTAATTGGAATTGCATTGAATCTGTATAGCACTTTTGGTAGTATGGCCATTTTGACTATTATTTCTGCCTATCCAGGAACATGGGAGATCTTTCCATCTTCTAAGGTTTTCTTTAATTTCTTTCTTTAGTGTTCTGTAGTTCTCATTGTAGAGGTCTTTCACCTCTTTTGCGAGATTGATTCCCAAGTATTTTATTTTTTTCGAGGCTATTGTGAATGGAGTAGTTTTCCTAACTTCTCTTTCTGAAGATTCATCACTTATGTATAAAAATGCATTGGATTTATGAGCATTGATCTTGTATCCTGCTACTTTACTGAATTCACTTATGAGTTCTAAGAGTTTTCTGGTGGAATTTCCTGGTTCCTCTAAGTATATAATCATATCATCAGCAAATAGGGATAGTTTGAGTTCTTCTTTTCCAATTCGTATCCCTTTAATTTCTTTGGTCTGTCTAATTGCTCTGGCTAGAGTTTCAAGGACGATATTGAATAGGAGTGGTGAGAGAGGGCATCCCTGCCTTGTTCCAGATTTTAGGGGGAATGCTTTCAGTTTTTCACCATTAAGAAGGATATTAGCCATGGGCTTAGCATAGATGGCCTTTACAATGTTAAGGAACTTTCCCACTATCCCTACTTTTTCTAGTGTTTTGAGCATGAAGGGGTGCTGTATTTTATCAAATGCTTTTTCTGCATCTATTGAAATAATATGTGATTCTTGTCTTTAAGTCTGTTGATATGGTGAATTACATTTATTGATTTCCTGATGTTGAACCAACCTTGCATCCCTGGGATGAAACCCACTTGATCATGGTGCACTATATTTTTAATACATTTTTGTATGCGATTTGCTAAAATTTTGTTGAGAATTTTTGCGTCGATGTTCATTAAGGATATTGGTCTGAAATTTTCTTTCCTCGATGTGTCTCTGTCTGGTTTAGGTATCAGGGTAATATTGGCTTCGTAGAATGAGTTTGGGAGGGTTCCCTCCTCTTCTATTTCATGGAATACTTTGAAAAGAATTGGAATGAGCTCTTCTTTAAAGGTTTTGTAGAACTCGGCTGAGAACCCATCAGGTTCTGGACTTTTCTTTGTTGGTAGGCTTTTGATGACTTCTTCTATTTCATTACTTGAAATTGGTGTTTTTAAATTGTGTATGTCCTCCTCGTTTAGTTTAGGCAATTCATAGGTCTCTAGAAACTTGTTGATATCTTCGAAATTTTCTATTTTGTTGGAGTATAGATTTTCAAAATAGCTTCTAATTATGTTTTGTATTTCAATCGTGTCTGTTGTGATATTTCCTTGTTCATTCCGAATTTTGGTGATTTGGGTTTTCTCTCGTCTTCTCTTTGTTAGTGTGGCTAAAGGTTTATCAATTTTGTTTATTTTTTTGAAGAACCAACTATTTATTTTGTCAATTTTTTGTATTGTTTCTTTCGTTTCAATATCGTTGATTTCAGCTCTGAGTTTAACTATTTCCTTTCTTCTACTACTTTTTGAGTTGGTCTGTTCTTCTTTTTCTAGGGCTTTGAGCTGTAGTGTTAGGTCATTTATTTTTTGTTTTACTTCTTTTATTAAATGCGCTCCATGAAATAAATCTTCCTCTAAGTACCGCTTTCATAGTGTCCCAGAGATTTTGATATTATGTTTTTTTGTTCTCGTTTACCTCTAAGAATTTTTTAATTTCCTTCCTAATATCTTCTGTTATCCATTCCTCATATAATAGCATATTGTTTAATCTCCAGGTGTTGGAGTAATTTCTGTTTTTTACTCTTTCATTTATTTCTAACTTCAATCCGTTATGATCTGATAGAATACAAGGTAGTGTCTCTATCTTCTTATATTTACTAACATTAGCTTTGTGGCATAATATATGGTCTATTTTAGAGAAGGATCCATGTGCTGCTGAGAAGAAAGTGTATTCACTCTTCATTGGATGGTATATTCTATAAATGTCTGTTAAATCTAAATTATTGATTGTGTTATTGAGATCTATGGTTTCTTTGTTCAATTTTTGTTTGGAAGATCTGTCCAGTGGTGAGAGAGGCGTGTTAAAATCACCTAGTATTATTGTATTGTGGTCTATTTGGTTTCTGAGATTGAGAAGGATTTGTTTGACATACATGGGTGAGCCACTGTTTGGGGCATAGATATTTATGATTGTTATGTCTTGCTGATTTATGCTTCCCTTAAGCATTATGAAATGCCCTTCTTTATCCCTTCTGATTAACTTTGGCTTGAAGTCCACTTTATCTGAAATGAAGATGGATACCCCAGCTTTTTTGCTGGGTCCATGAGCATGGTAAGTTTTTTCCCATCCTTTCACCTTTAGTCTTTGGGTATCTCTTTCTAAGAGATGAGTCTCTTGCAGGCAACATATTGTTGGATCTTTCTTTTTTATCCAATCTGCCAGTCTATGTCTTTTGATTGATGAATTCAGGCCATTAATATTCAGGGTTATTATTGAGATATGATTTGTATTCCCGGTCATTTGACTCATTTTATTCATTTATTTGCTTATTTTTGACACGACTTGGTTCCTCTTTATTTGAGAGTTCCTTTAGGATATCTCCTCCCTTTGCTGATTTGCTTCTTTGTTTTTCATATCTTCTTCATGGAATATTTTGCTGAGAATGTTCTGTAATGCTGGCTTTCTTTTTGTATATTCTTTTAGCTTTTGTTTATCATGGAAGGATTTTATTTCGTCGTCAAATCTGAAGGTAAGTTTTGCTGGGTATAAGATTCTTGGTTGGCATCCATTTTCTTTTAGGGCTTGAAAAATGTTATTCCAGGCCCTTCTAGCTTTTAAGGTCTGGATTGAAAAATCTGCTGATATCCGTATTGGTTTCCCCCTGAATGTAATTTGCTTCTTTTCTCTCACAGCCTTTAAGATTCTGTCTTTACTTTGTATGTTAGGTATTTTCATTATAATGTGCCTTGGTGTGGGTCTGTTGTAATTTTGTGTATTTGGAGTCCTATAAGCCTCTTGAACTTGATTTTCCATTTCGTTCTTCAGACTTGGGAAATTTTCTGAAATTATCTCATTGAATAGGTTGTTCATTCCTTTGGTTTGTTTCTCTAAGCCTTCCTCAATCCCAATAATTCTCAAATTTGGCCTTTTCATGATATCCCATAGTTCTTGGAGATTCTGTTCATTATTTCTTACCATCTTCTCTGTTTGTTCGACTTTGTTTTCAAGGTTAAATATTTTGTCTTCAATATCTGAGGTTCTGTCTTCCAGGTGTTCTATCCTATTGGTTGTGCTTTCTATGGAGTTCTTAATTTGGTTTATTGTTTCCTTCATTTCAAGGATTTCTGTTTGGTTTTTTTTCAATATCTCTAACTCTTTATTGAAATGGTCTTTTGCTTCCTGTATTTGCTCTTTTAACTGTCTATTGGTGCGTTCATTCAATGCCTGCATTTGCTCTTTCATTTCATCGTTTGCTTCCCTTATCATGTTGATTATGTACAATCTGAACTCCCTTTCTGACATTTCTTCTGCCATGCTGTCATTGGATTTTATTGATATAACATCCAGATTTGTTTGAGGCATTTTCTTCCCTTGTTTTCTCATGTCGTTCAGGTGTCAGTGGACTGCAGAGATGTTGCAAATTTCCTCTATTGACTTATAATGTCCCTAAAGATTGCTAGTGTATCCCCTCTTATCCTTCAGTAGCCTGAAGTCTTAGAGGAAGTTGATACTTCGGTGTTCCCCTAGGTAGCTGCCTCTCTAGGGGTGGTGTTCTTCAGGTGGGGTATATTCCCTGCTAGAGGGCAGAGGTGCCTCTACTTGTTGACCAATGTTCATCCAAAGGGGAACTAGACTGTGGGCTAAGGCAATGCCTGTTTGGGCCTGTGTCTCTGGTTTTACCGTCTTTGTGGGAAAACCTCACTCGGCGGGGAAGACCCACCCGGTGGGGAGGTCTCGCTAGTCCGTTCCCCTCCTAGAGGTTCCCCTCAGTCCACAACTACCACCTGGGCAGGGCAGCCTTCCCAGGCAACGTTTCCAGGGGCCTGGACCTACCTCCTGGGCTTGGGAGCCCTGCCCTTCGCAGACGAGTCTCCTTAGGTGGCCCCTCCTCAGAGAAGCTGCCCGAAGTCCTGGAACCTTCGCTCCACCCCTCAGCTGGTCTCTGTGTAGCTCTTTCAAGAAAAGGTGCTTAGAACCCCGGCTCGGACCGTGCTTTGCACCTAATCGCCTGGCTATGCGACCCCTCCTCTGAGCAGTCACTTGGAGCCTCGTACATATGCTCCAAGCCCCAGTGACCCGTCACTCGTCTCTTCCTCCAGGCAGCCACCCGGTGTTCTGTGTGGGCGCTTGGAGACCAAGCCACTCACTGCGCACCTCCACCTCCTCAGGACAGCCCCCTCCCCATTGTTCAGGCGGTTGCTGAATCCAAATAGCTCGCCGCCCAACTCTTTCTCTGGCAGCCCCTGGAGCCCTGGCAGATTGCTCCAAAAAACAAAAAAACCAAGCGGTGTGCTGCTCGGCCTCCTCTGCAAGGTTCCCCACTTTCCGAGCTCACTGTTCCAGCGGGGGGAGGTGTGTCTTGCTGCCTGGGCAGGGCAGCCTTCCCAGGGGCCCAGACCTACCTCCTGGGCCTGGGAGCCTCACCCTTCATAGACGAGTCTCCTTAGGTTGTCCCTTCTTAGAGAAGCTGCCCGCAGTCCTGGAACCTTCACTTCGCCCCTCAGCTTGTCTCCTTCGCAGACGAGTCTTCTTAGGTTAGAGAAGCTGCCCACAGTCCTGGAAACTTCAATCCGCCATTTTTTCGCTCCGCTTCGCTTTCCGTTTTTACCGCTCCGGCGGGGGAGAGGCGTCTCACCGAGTCTCTCTACTTCACAAAGTTCTCTGCGTTCCGGGGCTACTGCCCCATCCGGGATGCCTCCCCTATGGGAGAAACTCACCCGGTGGCTTTGAGTTGGTCCCAAGTCACTATCTCCTCTTTTGAATCTTGAGTCCTGGAGCAACATGAAATGCAGCCGCCCTCTAGTCCGCCATCTTGGAATCAGCTTTTGACTATTATGCCACTTTTTTGTTCCATACAGGTTTTAGGATTTTTTTTCTAGTTCTGTCACTGGTGTTTTGATAGAGATTGAAATGAACCTGTAGATTTGTTTGGATCGTATGGACATTTTTTATTGGTTTTCCTTAGTTACACATGACAGGAAAATCCTTTTTGATAAAATTATACAAGCATGGCATATATCTTATTCTGATTATACCCCACTCTTGGGGGTGGGCATGATGGTGGGATTCACTTAGGTATATTCATATTTCACTTAGGTACTAACATGATTTTTCTATGTACAAATAGGGATACTTTAATATTGTTAGTTCTTGTGGTTCATGAACACAAGATATCTTCATGATTTTTTGGTGTTCTTTGCAGTATTTTTCATCAACTTTTAATTTTTCCTGTTGCATGGAGCTTCCACACCTTTAGTTTAATTTATTCCTGTAGTTTTCTTTTCTTTTTGGCTAGCTATTGTAATTGGAACTGCTTCTTTGATTTTGATTTCAGGAAATTTGCTGTTGGTGTGTGGCAATGCTCTAGATTTTACATGTTAATTTTGTACCCTACAACTTTGCTGAATTCATTTGTTAGTTCTAATACCTTTCCTTTGGAGTCTGGGGTTTTTCTATATATAAGATCACATCAACTGCAGACAGTGATAATGTGTTTTCTTCCTTACTTCCCAATTTGGATGCCCTTTATTTTCCCTGATTACTCTGACCAGTTCTTCCACTATTGTGTTGAGTGACAGTGGTGAAAGAGGGCAACCTGGCCTTGTTCCAGATCTAAAAGAGCAAAATTTCAAATTTTCCCCATTCTGTATGATGTTAGCTATTGTCTTATTATATAAAGTCATCATTATGTTGAAGTACATTCTTGCTATACCTACTTATTTCCATATATTTTTATGAAGTGATTGATGTTGAATCATATCAAATGTCCTTTCTGTACCTATTGATATCTTGCATCTTAAGTCCCCTATCTGTTGACACTTTCTAGCATGTATATTGATTAGCAAATGCTTTAGTGGTCCTTACATCCCTGCAATAAATCCCATTTGGTCATGGTGAAATATCTTTTTAATGTGCCATTAATTCCATGTGTTTGTATTCTGTTAAGTATTTTTGCATTTATTTTCAATAAGAATAAAAGCCTGCAGCTTCTTTGTTGTTGCTGCTGCTTGTGTGTATTAGTTTTAGAGTAATTCTGACCTTATAAAGTAAGTTTGGAAGAATTTCCCCCTCTTCAAATTTTTGGAATAATTTAAAAATGGGTGTTAGTTCTTCTTTAAAAGTTTACTGGAACTCAATAGCAAAACCATCTGATATTTGTCGGGACTGACTTTGTTGTGATACTTTTTTACTGATTCAAATGTGTTACTTGTTGTTGATGTAAATAGCCTTTGTATTTCCTCATGACACAATCTTGGTAAGGTGCATTTGTCCAGAAATCTGTCCATATGTTCTGGGATATCAAATTTGTTTGTGTACAGTTGTTCATATTACTAATTCTTTGTATTCCTGGATGTCTTTTGTAATTTCTCCCTTTTCAATTCTGATTTTTCTTAATTAAATCTTTCCATTCTTCTTTTTCTACTTAATGGTTTATCAATTTTATCTTTTTGAAGAACAATCCCTTCACTGCATTGACCTCATGTGATTTTTCAAGTCTTTCTCTCTCCTTTTTCTTCTGCTCTGATCTTTATTGTGACTTTCCTCCCACTAATCTGTGATATCCTTGGTTCTTGCTTCTTTACTTCTGTGAGTTACAGTGATGATGATTTATTTAAAATCTTTCCACTTTTTTGTAGGTATTGATAACGGTAAACTTCTCTCCTAGAATTGTTTTTGTTGTAGCTCCTAGGTTTGAGTTTATTGTATTTCCATTCCCACCAATCCTGATTTCTTCCTTGATCCTTTGTTTGTATAAGGATACATATTTAATTTCTTGTCCCTTGGCTGTGGAGGCTGACTTAAATCTGATTGGTTCTTGATTCTCACAGGTGCAGGGACCTGCCCTGTCTTGAGGGGTGAATGGTACTATCCAGTACTGGGATCTGTCCCACTGATGTATAGGTGCTCTCTGATGTTAGAACAGATCTATAAGCTCTATATTTGAACCATACCTTCCATACAGATCTCTCTGTTTTTCTGCTTGATGCTGAATACCACACTGGAATTCACCCCACTGACCTCTAAAACAATTTTCTGTGTTGGTACTCTGCTTGGCTGTGGGTGAAATTCAATTCCCTTTCTTCTGTGCACAATTGGAGAAGGGATGATGTAGGCAATAGACCATAATGCAGCCCAGTGCATTTTCAGCAGTCACTTGCTTGGGGACAGAGTTTGTAAGACTTACCCACTTCTTGGTTTCACTGTGGCAGGCCCAGTACTGGATTTCACGTCCACAGTCTGGACCTCATTCCTTCCTCCAGGAAGGAAGAGGCCTCTTACCTGGATCCCTTTTTGTGAAGGCGGTTTGGTGCTGTATGCACAGCTTTTTACATTGCTTTATCTGTGGGGAGATGATCCTTAGGTATCTTTTTCAGCCACCATCTTGTCGTGCATCCAGCTTTCACAATTTGGTTCCTAATTTCACATATTAGGTCTTTGGATTTCAGTGCTTATGAAAAAAGATAATTTTAACATATTAAAATTGTTCTTTCAGCAAAGTACATTGTTAAAAAAAAGTCCAATTTTTTATTTAACTACAAAATTTAAGTAAACTTAAGGCAGCATTGACAAAGTTTAAATGTACATCTGTATTATTTATGCCAATCTTCTGTAAAATTTTTGTAAAGATTGTATTTCTGTTAAATTTATTTTACCTTTCAAAACAAAAAAATGGCCTATTCTAATACCATAATTCAAAATGAAAATATGACTAAACTTATTAGAAGTATTTAGTTGCTTCTCTGTAATCTAAAACCTATTTTGTATCTTAATGTAAAGTAAAACCTGTTCAAAAGCAAATTAGTAAATTCTACTTGATTAAAACACATCCATATTATACATGAACTAGAACTTCATTGTCTATTGATATGCAATACCATATTTTTGAATATAAATTAGTAAAAGAACACTAGCGTAGAAAATGTTTCTGTATATTTTAACTTCTTTTTTTAAAAAAACAAATGAAGAGATAATATACTTCAAAGAAAGAAATGTTTTTTCTTGTTAGGTCTTATGGACTCAGGGAATAGAATTATGTGACAACAAGGAGGGAATACTTACAAAAACATAAAGCACTCTATTGAAAAGGATAATGTTAATGGTATGTATTTGCATATGACATGTTCTGTAAAATAAGTATAGATTAATAAAACAAGAGTTTATTATCTAGTCTTTGATTCTTTGCTTTATCTCAGCTCTAGGGAACTGATTAGTTATAGTACACTTTACCTATTTTCCCTCCTATTTAGAATTGCTTTTCTTGGCAAACATTTCAGTAAGTTTTATGCATGAGACAACCAAGTGTGTTTGAAATTGATAAAGGTTGTAAAGAGCTATATGCTAGCTACACAGAATTCCTGTAAATATATTTTAATGCAAATCTTATCAACCAAATGTCAGAATTACTCAGTGATATTCATACTGCTGCAACATGCTCACTCTAGAAATGAGCAAGCTGTTCACCAGAGATTTAGACTTTAAGCAGAGGAAGAAAAATTTATTTGTTCTGTGTATCTTCCAATAAACAAAACAACTTCCTTGTGCATTCTCTGTTTAAATGAAGGTGTATGGGATGATTTTGATAACAGGACTGTTAGGATAAGAAGAGGAAATGCCTACTATGCAGTCATTTCTCAAAGAAACAATATTTTTTCCTTGAAAATATTGATAAATAACTTTTCTTCTCTGTCCCTTTTTGGATGCTGACTTTTATATTTGTGATATTGGTTTAAAATGTAGCTTTCCAAAGACAAAGTGTGTGTGTGTGTGTGTGTGTGTGTGTGTGTGTGTGTGTTTCTCTGGAAAACTCTGGCAAATAGGATTTTTGGTTTTTGTTTCTGTTAGGAATTTCTAACTTAATTACATTATTATCAGAGGGAACTGATTATAATATTTTGATTTCATGAATAATATAGATAGATGTTTCTTTGTCATAAAATATATGATTGATTTTTGTAAATATATCCTGGGCAGTAGAGAAGGAGTACTTAAAATTATCATGGAATAACATTCAAAATATAATGATATAATATTCCTAATTGATGACATTACTTAATTTTTAATTTTTCTTTACTTGTTTCTTTTTGCTAAGTTGATCAACTTTGTAATGTGAGTAGTTTGTTAAATTATTCTATTATTGTCGTGTTTCTATCTGCATGTCCCTGGTGATCTGGAGAATTTGCTTCATAATGGTTTTTACTGTGTTATTTAGTGTATAGAAACAAATCTGAAATATTTGTTTCAGTCCAAAAGTGAATTTCACATTTTTGTGTTAAATGGTTTCATTTATGGCATCTTTGTTTCCTTAGAGGTTGAAGAATTAGTCAAGATGACCATATCTTCTCTCTACATCCACTTGCCTTTTATTTACTCTAAATTTTAACTACTTTAGATCATTTTGATTTAGGTATGTGTCTTGTACCTCTTTTGGTTGGGATTTTTTCTTGTGAATCAGATTGGAAATTATTCTTTGTATGATTTAATCCCACTCATATTGATTTGACTGATATTTAGTCATTATTCTCATATTTCAAAATACATTTTATTAGACATGCTATACTTCTTTTTCTATAAAATATAGTTATGTTTATTTACTAGGAATATTTTTCCCTAATGAATTTCTTTCAGAATTTATGAAATAGTAGATGAAATTCTAAGTCTTACTCAATATTAATATAAAATATTTATATTAATTTCCAAAGAACTGTAAAAATCATTGATCAATACGTGTACACATATATAAGATAAATTGTGTCTATACAGATAATGTTTAACAGTGTTACCTATGTATGTATCAATGTACAATAGATATTGGTAGTAAATAATTCTTTTTCATATGAAAGTAATTTATAGTAAATATATGTATATTCTGGTAAGATAAATGGAGACATCCTACTTGTTTCTTTTTTTACTTCCTAGTTACTGGTTTTAAATGTTTATGCAAATACTTATTCTCAGTTATTGAAAATTTTTAAACTCAAGGAACCATATAATTAATTTTTTTCAAATTAGGGTTGAAGATACTACTCAATATTTGAAAAATTGTGTCTTTAGGGAAAGGCATCAGAAAGGTGGTAGAATAGGACTGAATCCAGTTCTCATTCCCTGCTGAAACACTGAAATAACTATCCACACATAACTATCATGACAAGAGCTAAAAGAAATAAGTGATAGATTATACTACCTGGGAATAGTAGATACAAAAATGAGTGGGCAATTTTCCATAAGTGAGTGAAGGATATTTTTATATTACCTATGTTACCCAAATTTGGAGAGAGAGAACCTCTGCCTAAGAGAAGGATAGGAAATTGTTACCTAGACTTTTCCACAGGACTCCTAACCAGTCCTATTGCAGCATAAGGTAGGATAAGGTAGTCCTCTATGGCCCCTGGCTGCAACCACTGTACTCAACCTCCAGACCCAACCTCCCACTGGGTTAAATCTCACAGCCCAGGCTCCAGGCCTGCATAGAAGACTCAATATCCAGTCCAATTAACCATTAGACCAGACTTAGTGATCCCAGGATCTATATTTTCCTCAGTGTCAGGCCAGATTCAATAGCTTAAGCTCTGACTGCTCCAGTCTTCAAGGTGAACTCAGGAGCCAAAAGCACCAGCCTATTCCCCAAAACTGGTCTTGCTCCACAGTCACAGGTTTCAGATCTGCATCAGCACCAGGATGGCTTTCTTAGGTTTTCAGATCAGTACTGGTTAACCTTGCCTCCATGTTGGTCCTTTAGAGGCAGAACCCGAATGTATCCAGCACCAGATAAAACCAATAGCTCTGGTGTCCGAGAGGCTTCCAATGGCACCAGGGTCCAGATATGCTTCAGCATACTCAGGGTCTAGACCCACCTTAGTAGTCCTCAATGTCAGACTGAACTACATAAACGGAGGCTCATAAAACATCCCTGTAGACCCGGACTCCTGAAACACTCCCATAATTCTGGCTTAGGTCTTGTTCCAGTGATATAAGGCTCTGGGTCCAACTCAGTTCTAACTCAACTTCTATGGATTCAGGCTCCAGACTGGAAGCTGAAATTCTAGGCCAATTTCTATGGACCTAGGCTCCAAGTCCATCCTCATAGACCCAAGCTCCAGACCGTCTATGGAGATCCAGTCAACAAGTCAACCCCACAGACTTACATTCTAGGCCTACCCTCTGCCAACCAAATGACCAAAGCAGCCTGTTTAAGGACTCCAGAAACAGGTCTCTCCTCCCAACTTCTGCCACACCAGAGAAGCTGCCAGAATCTCTACACATGAAGAACAGTACAGGGCTTTTTCAGGCAAAGTCAGTCTGCAAAGACTGAAATGGATTTCTCCTTTAAATGCATAGACTTTATATCAAAGAAATAAGAAACATGAAAAATTGAAGCACAATACCACCCAAAACACAAAAATCTCACAGTAGTTGACTCAAAAGAAATAGAGATATACAACCTAACAAAGAATTAAAAGCTATCATTTTAAAGAAATTCAATGAACTTCAAAAAATTTCTAGAAAACAATAATAATTCATTGAAGTCAAGAAAATAATAAATGACAAATAGAATTTTAACAGAGATATTCAGATTTTGTACAAAAACAATTAAGTAAAATAAACCTGTAGATGAAAAATGTGAAGAGTTTGATGAAAAGGACAATAGAAAATCAATAGCAGAATTGATAAAGGAGAACTTGTGAACTCAAACAGGTTATTTAAAAATCTATCAAAGAGATAAAGAAATAGGAATGAATAGGAAAAAGACAGTATATGGAACCTACTTGAAAGTATTAAAAGCAAATATTTAAATTTGTGGAGTTTGTGTAGCAGAAGAGATAAAAATTCAGAATGCTTATTTAAAGAAACAATATCAGAATATTTTCCAAATATGGATTCAAATATTCAAGGATAAGATTGTCAAAGTCTCCAATCACATTTAATTCAAAGAAGACACCAAAACATTAGAAGAAGCCTGTAAAAAGACAAGTACAAAGGGAGGATTCTGAAAGTTAGAGAAAAGAAGCAAATAGCCTATAGGGAATATCAATAAGACTGGTAACGGACTTCTCAGCAGAGACCTTACAGACCAGGCGAGTGTGAGATGATGAATTCAAAGTGCTGAAGGGAAAAAAAAAAAAAATGATTCAAGTAAGAAAACAGTGCCCAGTAAAGCTGTGCTTCAGAAATGGGGTAAAGACTTTCTTGTACAAAGCAAACCAGAGGACTTTCATAACCATCAGACCTGTATTGCATAAAGTGGTGAGGAGAGTTGTTCCGGAAAAACTAAAAGAACATTGATGAGTAAAACAAAAGCATATAAAAGTAAAAATTCATCAGTAAGAAGTATATAGTCAAATTCAGAATATTCTACTACTATAATATTGCTCTGGAAATCACCTATACCTTTAACAGGAAATTTAGAAGATAAAACCCTGAAAAATAGCAATACTCCCAATAATTTGTTCACAGAGCCATTAAAATATGTAAATGGTGACAACAATTTAAAAATTTGAGAGGTGGGATTAGAGTAAAATTACAGAGTTATACATGTGATCAAAGCTACTTTGTTATGAACTTAAAAATAGCTGTTTAAGATGTGTTCTGCAATCATCGTAGTAACCACAAAGAAAAAAAAAATCTATAGTAGCTACACAAAATATAAAGAAACAAGGAACAAAAGCATACCATTAGAGAAAACCATTTAATTACAAAGGAAGACAGGATGAAAGGAGCAAAGGATATATAAAACAACCAGGAAAAAGTGAACAAAATGGTGAGTAGTAAAGATAGATAGATAGATAGATAGATAGATAGATAGATAGATAGATATAGATTAAGTTCTCCACAATCAAAGACACAGTGTACTTGAATGGGTAGTTAAAATAAAAAAAAAATTATATGTTGCCTATAAGGGACTTACTGTACCTGTAAGGGCACATATAACCTGAAAAGGAAGGGATATAATAAAATGTTGTCTGCCAGTGGAAATCAAGACAGCAGGAGTAGTTATATCAAATAAAATATACCTTAAATTAAAAATTGATAAACAAGACAAAGAAGTCATTATATAATTATAAGTGGGTTAATTCATTAAAAGGATGTAAGGATTGTAAATGTATAGGCACCTAACATTAGTGCATCTATACATTCAAAGCAGATATTAATAGATCTGCAAAGCAGTAATAGTAGGGAACTTTGATATAACACTTTCAATGATGGACAGATCACCCAGAGAAAAGCATATAAGGAATTGTTGGACATCAAGTACAGTTTATACAGAACAGCTAATTTAAGAGCAGCAGAATATACATTCATTTCAAGTGCCCTGAGAATATTCTTAAATACAGATTGCATGTTAGAACACAAAACAAGTATTAATCAATTTAAGAAAATTTAAATGATATTGAGTATCTTTTCTGAGTAAAATGGTTTTAAAACTAGAGATTGATAAAAGAAGGCATCTCAAAAAATTCTTAGATATGTTGAAATTAAACAACATACACCAAAATAGTATATAAACCAATGAAAAAATTTGAAAAGTTAAAATTGAAAATATATTTAAACAAGCAAAACTGGAAACACAATATCCTAAACTTGACATATAGTGCAAACACTTTGTAAAGAATAATTACTAGCAGAAACATCTGTATCAAAAACAAGGACCCAGTGTGATGGTATAGTGATGCACAGGTTATAATTCCAGAAACTCAGCAGTTAAGTGCCTGTGGGTTCAATCCCTGGTATTCCCCCATTCCCCCTCCCCCCCCCCCCAAAAAAAAAATCAAGTACAAGTTAGTAACAGAAAAGAAGCAATAAATATCAGAGTAGAAATTAATTATATAAAGTAGAAAAAATATAAAAAGTAAATGAAATTGAATTGATTTTGTAAATATTAATAAAATTGTCAAAGCATTAGCAAAACTTATAAAAGAGAGGACAGGAACAAATACAAACAAATGAAATAAGAGACTTTACAACCAAAACCACAGACATAAAAAAGAAACAGAAGATATTACTATGAACATTTTACTCAAATTAGAAAACCTAGAAAAATTGAAAAATGTCCTGACATGCATAATCTAAAAGAATTGAGTTATTAATAAATGAAAATATGAGTGGGCCAATAATGAGTGAGGAAATTGATTCAGTCATAAATATTCTCCCATCAATGAAAGCACAAAGTATCCTGGTCATTGCTTAACTCTACCAAACACTCTAAGAAGAATTAAATACAATGATTTCAAACTCTTCCAAAAACTGAAGAAAAGGACATATTTCAAAACTCACTTCATGAAGCCAGTATTATTACCCTGATGCCAAAGACAATGAAAAAACAAGAAATGAAAATATCCCTCACAAACATAGATGAAAAAATTCTCAGCAAGATATTAGCAAAGCAAATTTAGCATCATATTAATGAAATCATTCTCCATGATTAAGTGGGATTTATCCCAGGGATGCAAGAGTGGTTCAACATATGTAAATCAACAAATGTGATGCATCACATTAACAGAATGAATGACAAAACTGTATGATCATTTCTTGATAAATACAGAAAAAGCATTAAACAAAATTCAACATCATTTCTTTAGAAAATTTGACACAATTAAGTATAAGATAAAAGTATCTTTACACAGTAAAGGCCATATGTGACAAACCCACATCAAACGTCAAATTCTAAGTTGGGGGGAGATTGAATTTTTTTTCTAAGTTGGGGAACAAAATCATTATACCCATTCTCATCACTTCTATTTAAATACTAGAAGTCCAAGTCAAGTAACCATTCAAGAGAAAGCAATAGAGACCCACATCAAAAAGGAAGGAAGAAGGAAAATTTTTCCTTTGCAGACAATGTACTTTTGTGTTGACAAAGCACAAAGCTTCACCAACAAAACTGACAGAAATAATAAATGAACTTAGTAAAGTTGTAGGACATAAAAATTACTAGCATTTCCCCACCCTAAAAATAAACTATTAGAGAAAAACAAGAAAACAACCCCACTTACATCAGAAACCAAAATAATAATAATAATAATTAGCATAAAATTAACCAAGGTAGTGAAACATCTGTGCACTGAAAATTATAAAACCTGTTAGAAAGTAATTATAAGAAGACAAAAAAAAAAAAAAAAGGAAAATCATCCTGTGGTCATAAATTAAAAGAATTAGTAATATTAAAAGATTTACACTTCCCAAAGTGCTCTATAGAATCAATGCAATTTTTGCCAATAGTCAAATGACATTTTTTAGAGAAACAGAAAATTCAATCTTAAAATGTATATGAAATATGAAAAGATGCCAAGTTGCCAAAACAATCTTGAACAAAAAAAAACAAAGCTGTAGGCATCATACTACCCGACTTCAAAATGTACCAAGGTGCTATAGGAACCAAAGCAGCACAGTGCTGGAACACTGTGTTCCACAAATGGAACAGAATACCCAGGAATAAATCCAAATATTTGATTTTCAGTAAAAATACTAGGAATGCAATGGGAAAAGAACAGTCTCTTCAATAAATGATGTTGGGACAATTGAATAGTCACATGGAGAAGAATGAATTTAGGCCTTCTCTATCATGATATACCAAAATAATTCACAATGGATTAGAATTTTAAATAAATGATCTGAAACTTCAAAACTATTAAAGGATAATATAGTGGAAATTCTCTGTGATGTAGGTTTTGGCAATGACTTTTTTTGATAAGATATGAAACTACTAGAAGAAAACATAGGGGAAACACTTTGAGACATTGGAATGGGCAAGATATGGGCAAAGAAGTGAAAATAAATGTAGACAAATGAGATTACATCAGACTAAGAACCTGCTGCATGGGAATGAAAACAATCAAGAGAGTAAAGAGAAATCCTAAAGAATGGAAGAGAATATCTGCAGACGATGCATCTCATAGGTGTTAATACATGAAATACAAAAGAAAATCTAATAACTCAATTTCAGATGAATAAATTATTTATTTAAAAAGGGACAAAGAATCTGAGCAGACATTTCTCCAAAGAAGAGATAAAAATGATAAAACATTACATGAAAAAGTGATCACTATGTGTAATCATAAAAGAAATAAAAATGAAAACTACAAGATATCCCCTTATCACCATTAGAATGGTTGTTATAAAAAAGATAAAAGATAAGTTTCAGATAGGAAATGGAAAAAAAAAGAACTCTTACATACTATTGATAGGAAAGTAAGTTAGTACAGCCATATGAAAAACATTATGGAAACTTCTTATAAAATTAAAAATAAAGAGTCCATATGAGCAAATGATCCCCATGGAATCTATCTATCTATCTATCTATCTATCTATCTATCTACCTATCTACCCATCCATTCATCTATATCTCATGTATTTTGAAGAGATATGTTTTACCATGATTATTGCAGCATAATTCAAAATGCTAAAGAGTTGGATGAAACCAAATTATTCATTAATTGAATAATGAATAAAGAAAATGTGGTATATAAGCAGAATGGATTTCTATTTGACTTCTTTTTTTTCCTTTTCATGGATGTCTTATCATTTGTGACAACATGGGTGAAACATTTGCTATGTGAAGCAAGGCTTGCACAGAAAGACAAATGTGATATCTAAAAATTTGAACTCAGAAGTAGAGCATGGAATAGTGGTTCCCAAGACCTGGGGTCAGGGAGTGGGAGGCTTAGTTAGATGTTGGTCAAAGGATACAAATTTCCAGTTGTACAGGAGGAGTAATTTGAAGAGTTAGTTCTATTCTACAACATAGTGACTAAATAAAATGTATTATGCTCTTGGAAATTGCTATCAGGAGATTTTAAACATTGTCACCACAAAATTTAAGAAGCATGTAAAGTAATACACACATTATTTAACTTGATTTATTCATCCCACAATGTATAAATGTTTTAGTGCAATATGTTGAACATAGTAAATATGTAATAAAATTTGTATTTGCCAAAGGAATAAAATTTTAAAGATGGTTTATTTTAATTGTGTTCCAAATGTGATCTTAAACAGCATTAGCCAGGTCTAAGGGAAAAAGTACGTGAATTCAATAGTATTTTCTATTTATTTCCTCATAATGTGAACTCTGAAAAGCAAGCATGATTGCTATAAATTAGTAAATTTGTTCATTAAAAAGAAAAATTATCTAATTTGTTTTGTAATTTTATCTCATGAAAATAAGGAAATAATTTAACAGTTAAATATGATATTTCATAAAATTAAAAACATATTGGCAATTATATCAAATCTTTAATATTAGGTTTAAGTAGTTATTAAAATGAAATTCTCAGCATTGTCTTAACTTTCTTTAAAAATGATTGTACATCAACAAACTTCAACCAATTTAAAAATAAGATAATTATAAATAGGACATTTCATGTACTAACTCATTAATTTTCATGACCTGTTTTAATAATTATGAAAAATCTTTTAAAATAACTTTTCTCAACCAAGTATATTTTATAAAAAACATTGTGGTCACTATTTATGATCTAACATTTATATCTCTCAATTAACATTGGTTAGGTTATTTCATGAACATTAATACTCAATAAGAGCATAGATCTTACCATATTATTATCTAATCATTTAACACCTAACATTATACCTAAATTGAGGTATCCTTTTTTAAATTCAATTTTAAAATTATATTTGTAGACTTTTAAATTTTTTAAGGCTACATATTGTTTTCATTTGCTTATTTGTTGTTTTACTTTGAAAGATAAAAATACATGCACTTATTGTTTTAGTCAACTTTGTGTCTCTGTTATTAAAAATATCCAATAAGAAAAACTTAAAAGAGGGAAAGTTTATTTTGGCTCATGATTTCAGAGGTTCGGTTCATGGTTGACTGACTTCATAGCTCTGGGCCCAAGGTGAGGCAGAACATCATGACAGAAGGGTATTGAAGAGGATAACTAATCAGGGCATGGTTACCAGGAAGCAGAGAGAGAACTCTCTTCACCAGGGACAAAATATAAACCCAAATGGTAGTGCCCTGCTCACTTACTGCCTTCGTTTACTGTCCAGTTGATTCATAACAGTGGATTAATCTACTGATGGGGCTTCAGGTCTCATAATCTAAGTATTTCATCTGAACATTCTTTCATTGTCACATACATGAGCTTTTGGGGAACACTCACCTAAACCTTAACACTGAGTATACCATGATGTTTTGAAATGTATAAAAAACTGAAGAATGGTTAAATTAAACTAACTTACATATGTATTATCATGCATAATTATCATTTTTGTGGTGAGAACACTTTATCTCCAATCTTAGCATTTTCCTAATACATTATTAACTATTGAACTTATTCCTTTTATCTAACTGAGAGTTCACATCCTTTGGACAACATCTTAACTAATGTTCGCAAACACTGCAACACCTGTTATAACCATCATTCTACTATTTCTATGATTTCAACTTTTTAAGACTCCACGTACAAGCAAGATTAGGTGGTATTTGTCTTTGTGTGGTTCATTCATTTTACTTTAACCTACTCCTCCAGGATCATCCACATTGTCTCAAGTGACACAAAGTCCTTCTTTATATACAGAATTGTCAGGGGTGGGCTCTGAGGGCCCCAGAGCCGCACTGTGGCCTGATCTCTAAGATGGCGCCTGGCAGCATGCCAGACATAGCTGCACTCATATACAAGTTTTAGTAAGTAACTCTGGTTGGCTGTTGTACATGAGGCGATCCTGGTATCTGCCTGGAGACTGTTCCTTGATAGGCTGACTTCCCTGGTAGTCTACTCTCTGATAGGCTGATGTTCTCAATATAAGTCGGAGACTTGTGGAATAAACCCTTTTTGGTTCCTGTGATCAAGAAAAGCGTACGCGTTGTGATTGCCCACCGCCTGCGGGCGGTGGGCAATCATAAGTGGTGCCGAAACCCGGGACTTCAAGTTATAAAGAAGAAACTGATCAGGTAAATACAGGGAAAGTAAAGTACAGTCTGGCCAGGTTAAAGTTCGCTGGATAAGCGACGAGTTAAAGTTCGCAGGGTAAGCGACGAGTTAAAGTTCGCTGGGTAAGTGACGAGTTAAAGTTCGCTGGGTAAGCGATGAGTTAAAGTTCGCAGGGTAAGCGACAAGTTAAAGTTTGCTCGATAAGCCACAAGTTAAAGTTTGCTGGATAAGTGACGAGTTAAAGTTCGCTGGATAAGCGACAGAGTTAAAGTTCATGGGAAGCGACAAGTTAAAGTTCTCGGGGAGCTACGGAGTTAAAGTTTGCAGGAAGCAACGGAGTTAAAGTTGGCAGGAAGCAACAGAGTTAAAGTTCGTGGGAAAAGTGACGAGTTAAAGTTCGCAGGAAAAGCGACAAATTAAAGTTCATAGGTAAAGTTCACGGGAAAAGTGAGGAGTTAAAGTTCGTGAGTTAAAGTTCGTGGGAAGCGACGAGTTAAAGTTCGCAGGATAAGCGACGGAGATTGAGTGTTTGTAAGTGCTTTTGCTTTTGTTTTGCTAGTTAAAGTGCTTTGCATTGTTAGTTTAATAGAGAAATATGGGCACTGAAATATCACGAATGCACATGGAAGGTCCCTTAAAGGATTTGCTCCGGGCCAATGGAATTCCTCTTGAAACTAAAACAGCCCGAACCAAATGCAGAGAGGCCATAAAACGAAGGGAAGAGGTTTTGGAGAAAATAAAAGAGGAAAGGTCTAAAGCATCAGAAAGGGCATCAATAAGATCAGAGACAGACAAGGAAAATGAAACTGGGTGTGAGGAACAACTTGTTAGGAAGAGGGAAATCAGTTTAGGGGAGGTCCCCCATTAGGAGTCTGCCCTACGTTATCCGCCCTTAAGGTCTGCTTCTCTCCAGGACCTCCCAAAGGGGGCTCCAAGTTTCTCCCCAAAGAGCCTTGGCCTAAAGAACTGCCGGCTCCTCCCGTTTGCATCTCCTTACAGAAACTCACAAACTCTAACCTCCTCCCTCCCTGTAGGGCCTTCCCGGTAAATGTTAAAATGTTAGTTTAGGAAGGAATGACTACTGATAACAAATTGGCCTGTGCAGGGATGAAAGACGGCTCCATGGGAAGGTGGATTGTGGCTACCAAAGATATTGGCACACAGCTTCCACAAGCGAGCAGGCAGATGGAAAGGGATTCCTTATCTTCAAGTCTCTTCTTTCTTGCTTCTATGCTAATTCCTTCTCCTCCTCCAACTTTGCCCCACCCAGCCTACCTAGTCCTCTTGCCATGAGGTCCCACATATGCCGGTGTGGAGGGAGTAACCAGCGCAACCATCAGTGGCATGTCCTAGTAAGGAGTATGATATAGTAGCCCCAGTCCCCACAAATATTGGGAGATAATTGTTTCACAATTTTCTGCATCCAAACCTGAATTGATTACTAACCAGGATTAAGGGTAAAATGCCCTAGGCATCAAGTTTCTGCTGGAAAATTTTAGCTCCTTTCAGATCCAAATCTCAGTCAAGGCTTACATTGAAATGTAAATAGAGAAAGCCTGAAGGCTCAGTAGGAGACAGGTCTCAAACCAAAAAAAAAAAAAGAGCAAAAAAAAAAAATCTTACCTGAACTCCAGCAAAAGTAAATTTTATGGTGCTTTACTAAAGTAATTAACGGCCGTATCACTTTTCCCGTATCATTTTTCCAGGACTCTTGTTTTTTTTGAATTCTACATATTTTTTGAGCTCATGACTTTTTTGATCAGTTCCATTTTATTATTCAACTAGAGTTTTTGAACATCTGTTACATTGCAATGGAGATTGATCTATAAAGTTTCAAGGCCTTTGATTTTGTGTTATGTGTATGTCGTGCTGTCTAATGTCACGTTTTGTCTGTATCAAAATTGAGCGCTCCTAAAATTAAAATTTAAAAATGGATCCAAATATTTTTAATTCAGGTGATTTAAGGAGGTTCAATTTAAATTGGGTAAGCTAATAGAAGTAAAATGTCTTAAAAATAACTCAAGAGTCTCTAGGTGGTCAAACTAATAAAATGTTAATGTAGAGTACTATAAATAACAAAATATTTAATCTTGTTAAAATAGAGTAATTTATCTAAATTTATAAATTTCATAAGAGTTGTTTCAGAATGTGAATAAAAAGGGGTTAACAGGAAAGAGAAAATAAAGGTTCTGGGTATGGAAATATATTTAGTAAAGGGAAAAGGAAATATTTCTGGGTAAGAAAGTGCTTGTGTGATGAAATAAATGAGGGTCTAAGTAAGTGCTAAGAAAGTCTACGTAAGTAAAGGGCAAGTTTCAACAAGTTTGCATGTAACTAAGTTGGTTGTATGTATGTGAAACATTTAAAGCTATTTAAGGTTGTTCCTAAGGTGAAATACTAATGTTCTAATATAAACCAAAGTTTAATCTATATGGTAAAATGACATGGTAAAATAACAAGGATTTCTTAGAAACACTAATTTACTCTTAACTTTGTGTCTATTAAGTTTTATTCTTTAGAACAATTAGTCTTAAAAATAGGGGTTTATACAATTATGGTTAAGCAACTGTTAGAGTATTGTACTACATTATAGAGTCTAAATTTTTCTTTAAAAACTAAATTTGGTAAGAACCAATTTCTCACTAAATTTGAAATAACTCTAACCACAGGTATACCTTATAACCTACAAGGACAAGGTATTGTTGAACGTGCACATCTCACCCTCAAAAATACTCTTTATAAACAAAAAGGGGGAATAGGGGAGACCTTCAGGTCCCCTAAAGATAAACTTTCTCTTTGCCTCTTTATTTTAAATTTTTTAACTCTGGATAATGAGGGTCTCTCTGCTGCTGAGAGACATGGCAATCATAAACAACATGATAGAGTGACGGTAAAATGGAAGGATGTTCTTACAGGACAGTGGAACGGCCCAGACCCAGTGCTTTACTGGAGCCGCAGCTCGGTTTGTGTGTTTCCACAGGATAAAACATCGCCTATTTGGGTTCCTGAGCGACTAACTCGACCAGTGCCAACGCTACCAACAAGTAACTCAGACTCCTGATGACCATGATGCTTGTAGCCTTTCCCCCCGTGAACTAACTTACAACCTCTTTTCAGTCTCTTAGGAGGAACAGTTCAATTATGTACCTTTCCACCTACCCCAGTTTGTGTGTTTCCCCCTTTTATGTTTCTGAACTAAGAAACAACCGCTTCTCTCAATTGTACTTCAGATTTATGCTATCTCTCTCAATGTTGGAATGCTTCTAGGTTCCCGCTGGCAGTCTTAATGTGTGTTCCTACCTTCCTACCAGTCCCAGTCTCTGTTACAGATGCGGAATTGCCAGTGTTACTATCAAGAAACAGGAGAGAATTTGGCATCACAGAGGCTATGGTCACTGCAATAGTGGTTTCTGCAACAGCAGCACTAGCAACTGCCATACCTACAGCAACAGCAGTCAATCACTTGGCCGAAAATACAGCTGCAGCCTTACAGACTAAAGAGACCCTAAACCAACATCTAACAGCTGGCTTACTCCTTGTAAATCAAAGAGTGGACTTACTATAAGAACAAGTGGATATCTTGCAAGAACTTTTGGGACTGGGATGTGTTTATCCTTTAAGAGCAGTGTGTGTCACCCCTATTGCTTATAATAACCTTAGCTCTATGGTTATGTTATCTAAAAATCTCTCTGTCTACCTTACTGGTAATTGGTCATCTACGTTTGATACTCAGAGTCAATGCTACCAGGGTTTAAGTTGCATCGGTATCCGAGATGTTCTCTTTGTTAACAGTGGGCTGGAACAGTAGCTGTTCTGATTATTATCTGCTTAGGGACAGCCTATGTTATACGCAGCCAAATCAGAGCTTGCCAAGATGCCCGACATCATCGACGGGCTATAGTACAGACTTTGACAGCCATTGAGACAGGCACATCCCCCCAAGTATGGCTAAGCATGCTGGACCAGTAGTCAAAGACGGGTAAGATCCGTGGAAATGCATACCAACCTAAGACAGGGTTCTGACGCCTGGAGGTCAGAATTCCAATGACGGGTAAGGATGTAATTTGCCATGGACAACCTAAGACAGGCATGGTCCCAAGTCATCTTTTCTTTATTTAAAGAATAAGGGGGAGATGTCAGGGGTGGGCTCTGAGGGCCCCAGAGCCGCACTGTGGCCTGATCTCTAAGATGGCGCCTGGCAGCTTGCCAGACATAGCTGCACTCATATACAAGTTTTAGTAAGTAACTCTGGTTGGCTGTTGTACATGAGGTGATCCTGGTATCTGCCTGGAGACTGTTCCTTGATAGGCTGACTTCCCTGGTAGTCTACTCTCTGATAGGCTGGTGTTCTCAATATAAGTCGGAGACTTGTGGAATAAACCCTTTTTGGTTCCTGTAATCAAGAAAAGCGTACGCGTTGTGATTGCCCACCGCCTGCGGGCGGTGGGCGATCATACAGAATAGTGATCCATTTGCATATGTACCACATTTTCTGTATCCATTCATCCTACAAAGAACACCAAAATTGAGTGCACATATCAATCATTGTGAATAATGCTGCAATGAAAACAGGAATGCAGGTATCTCTTCAACATACTGATTTCGATTTCAGTGGGTTTATACCTACTGGTGTGATTGTCAATGATAATTCTATTTTGAAATATTGTTGTACTTCCTTAATGTTGTTCATAATCACTATAATAAATTACATTATACCAATATAGCCTCTCCAAAACTTATTTAAAATCCTTTCCAAAATTGATTTTCAATTTTTTTGAAAATACCCATTCTAACAGGTGTGAGAGGATATATCATTGTGATTTGAATTTGTGTTTTTCTGATTTTTATCACTTTTCCATACACCTGTTGGTCATTTTTATGTCTTCTTTGGAGTAATTCTAATCAGATTCTTTAACCTTTGTTAAAATCACATTATTTGTTTTACTGTTATTGGATTATTTGACTTCCTTATACATTTTATGTATTATCCCCACATTAGATGTATAGTTAGAAAATATTTTCTTCTTCCATTCAGTAGGTTTTCTCTTTATGCTGTTGTTCCCTTTGCTGTGCAAACCATTTTAGTTTTATATAATCCTATTGGTCTATTTTTGCTTGCTTTAAACTGTGCTTTTGGGTTCATATCCAAGGCCACTATATATGTCTATATTTTGAATATTCTTAGATGTTATATTTATTGTTTCTGTTTCAATCCTTGCTTTAGCTAACTTCAGTTTCCCTACTTTGTAGACAGAGATGTTAATTTGCAGATTATATAAAATTCAGATAATGAACAATAAGCATATACCCGATGCCAATCACTCAAAATAAGAAAACATCTGAGAATCAATACTCGTATTTTTTGTTAACTTGGCACGGAATTTTATTTATTATGGTTCTGTTTTGATCAACTTTGAAATAAGATAAAAAGAATAACATTACTGATTGTCAAAAAAGGAAAAACTCACTAAATTTTGAAAACAGGATTTTAGGTCTATTTCTAATAGCATTGAGAAATATAAAGATCATTGACTACTTCGGAGATAACTTAGAAACCAAAGAACTCAATCCTCCAGTCTTTCAGAAGAGGAACTTAAGATCCCAAATTCCTCAATCATTTATGAAAAATCAATGATGGAATGAAAACTTGGACCTTCATTTAAGTAATCTTTGAACTAATATGAAACCAATTCAATCATTTGTTCACATGTTTACTTCATCAATATTCATTTACCACATCCCTTCTTTATATAAAGTACTCTACTAGGGTACTAGACGCATAAGTGACAAAACTGCAATGTTCTCTTAAACTCATAACATATTTTCCTCATGCAGATTTTGACAGTTTTATTAAAAACAAATGAACCAAATGAATAATAATGAGTTACATGTCTCAAATTACTATCAAACATGCCCAGTCACATATTTAACTTGTCAGTCAGTATTTCAGTCTTTAAAAAAAAAAATTAAGTACTGAAATTGATAAAAGTTTTTATAGGTATAAATATTATAAAGGTAAAACAAATACATTAATCCATAATCAAGTCTGATGAATGATACTTCATACTGGCATTGTTCAGGTACTAATTGTAATGACCCAAAAGAAGATCCTGATGTACTCCATTTACCAAAATTTTGAGTATGTGAAAAATAATTAATGTCTATAATGATGTTCTATTTCTGCCCAAATAAATTTGGAAGCAATGAATGCAACTTCTTCTGTGACAGTATATTGTATGTTTGGGTAAAATATTTCAAAGATTAATAGGTTGTCAGGGAAAGCTCACACTGATAAGAATGATCTGTAAAATTATGTATCCCTATGTTTAAAATCATTTCATGCAAAAATATGAAGAAATGCATAGGGTGCATATAATATTTTAAATGAATATGGAAAATGTCAATTTTTCATTTAAATCTTTCATGAAGAATGACGGTGGGAAGTTAAAATAGAACTCTCCACTCAAGTAATATTTTAAAGATTGCAAGCCAAGAGTAGCAATTTGAAATCACCAACTGACAATCTGGCAAGAAGAATCAAAGGAGATCTTACAGAAAGTGTGACAACCTTGTAGATAGTTTAAATGAAAACCTATCAACATGTAGAAATAAAGAGAAGAGAAAGATTTTTCTTGACTCTAAGAGAGGGAAACTGCTAGTGAACTTTGGAAGTTAAAAATGTTGAAATAAGCAGAAAAGTGTGTAAAAGTGTTATAGGACCTTGACCCAGATTGCTTGGAATTTGAGAGATGTGTCCAGGCTTTTGAACATCTACAAAGAATATTGAATATAACAATAATACTAACTTCATTCACTCCAGTTTTATAGCAGGAGAAACAAGCTCTCTGAATTTTGTTTTGACTTATCCTTATAATCACTTTTGGGGAGTAAGAAATCAATGCATTTGGAGGCAGTGAAAATTAAAGCATAATAGGTATTGGACTAGTTCAACATTCTCTATATTCATGAGTTATAAAAAAACAAAAGAGATAACCCATAGTCAAAGAGAACAATCTTCTAACTTAATTATATTCCACAACATCCTCATAGATTTTTTATTCTCTTCACTTTTTCTATAAATTGATTACTTCACAGTGTTGATCTAGAGTCAGTTACAATTCCAAGTACAATACTGATAAATTTTAAAATGATACACAAATTTGTACTTTTACTGAAATTGTGTGCTAAGGAAATTTGCTTGTTTGATGTATGCATAGTAGGTGCAAGAATTAATTAAATTCACATTTAAATTAATATTCACACATTGACTTATGTGCTATATGCATAAAAAAATCCACATTTCATATGAGCAGCTAGAACATATTTCCAAAATGCAATGGAGCATATACATATATGTATCCATATGTTTGTACAAAGATAAACATGAAATGATTTATCAATTGGTAGAGTCACATACATGAAGAGATAAATACATTCAACTTATCACAGATCTTCTTTCAAGGAATTACTGACTATATCCACACAGCAACTGAAGGGGAAAATGTTTTAGAATTGAAAAGATAGTCCAAAAATAGAAGAAATGAGTTAGTACATGTGTTGAAAGATTGTACACAATACCAAGCAAATTATGTGAGGGAATAATTATGATTTATAGTTCAGGTTATCAAGGACCATCTCAGGATACACTATGTAGTGTATACATCTACACTAGCCAAAAATACACCTTGAAAACTAGAGAAAACTTTCAGTAGTCTGATTGGATTTTCTGTTTCCATGTAAGGGTGTAGAAATCTGTAAAGTGTTCCACTTATAGCAACAACGATAACAAAAAGCCACACCAAAAAAAATTTCAAATTCACAACTTTGAAGCTACCAACAAGCTGAAGGCCTGGGGGTGTAGCTCTGTGGATTTGCCACACATGAGTGAGCATTTGCTTAGCTTTCTGAAACTCTTGAGTTTGATCCCCAGCACCTCAAAAAATGCGGAGTTGTCAGGACAACAAATTAGTCATTGATGTATGAGGAGGTTGATGACATAATGGCGGTTTTGCTCACCTATTAAGCAGGTTGGAAGAACTCGGCATCCTGATGGAGATCTGTGGGTCTTCTTTGTTTTGCATTTGTATTAGTAATGTCTGTGGGGACAATAGAGCACTCCCACAGGTTCCTACCCCATGGGGTATTACTGGTCTTACTGTCTTACCAGAAAACAATGGGATAATCTTCCAGGAAAACTGTAAGGGTCATTTTTACTTAGTAGGTGGGTTAAATGAAGAAGAACTCTTCTATAAACAGAATGCTGCATATATTTAATGAATCTTTCTATTTTTATGTCATAATCATAACCAGTGTCTCACACTTGCTAGGAAAGCACTCTGCCACTGAGCCAAAATCCCAACCCTGGGATCCATGATTTTCTATTAAAACGTTCCCATTACACATTTTTATAAACTATGTAGTAGAATTAAATGGATCCTAATGCACAATGTTTTGTGCTTCATATTTTTTTTTTTTTATTTAAAAATTTATCTCTGAATAACACTGACGAACAGATTGGTAGAAACCAAGTTTCTTTCAAAAAAAGGAATCATGTGGTTTCTTGCCATGTTTTCTGGTCACTGGATTAAAAAGGGGGCAAGGAGATTTTTTAGAATGTAAAGCTCTAGCTATGAATATTAGGATTTTTATGCATTATTGGCTGACAATAAAAATGATCACAATCCTCCAATGGGTTGCTGTTTCAATGTATTCCTATTACAGTTTTGTATCTAATTGTTTTCATGAAATAATTCCAGATTCATCTTCTCTAACCCTCCTCACCCACAAACAACTGTCATCCATACATCTGGTACTCTTATCAATATATGGAATATAGGACATGTGTTTTGGTTCTGAATTATAAAAATAAATTCAATAAACCACAAACACAATGAAGTTGGCAGTTGGTTTAGGAAACAACCAAACCATCAGTTTTTCCATGTCATATAAAACTTGATCTTTTAAGTGTATTTCAGTAGCTTGTGGTTGATTAACACATGGGGACTTCCATTCTATCTTCATGTTATGAAATGATTTTTCAGTCAAGATATGATCCCTAGGTTTAGTCCACAATTTCTCTTTGGCCTTACTAGATGCTGCCTACTTCACATGCTCACTCCCTGCAACATTTCCTGTAAAACAATTCATTGTGTGTGTTGAGATAAAATAGCTTCCTTTAACTGATAGCTATCTCTTCCTTCCATGGTTTTTAGGAGTTTCTACTCTGTCCAACTTTCTGCTGTCAGAATGCCATCTCAGAAGGGGCCTTTGAAGTGTGAACAGAGACAGCTTCCTTCCCTGAAGACTCTCCCAAACACATGGCTGTGGGGTGCCTCTTCACTCAAGCATTGCAAATGAAAGCATACATTTTGATTTTGTCAAATCCCCTCATACTCATTATCACCTTGTCACAGTGTTGAATAAACTGATGTTTTTTAAATTATAAACTTTGACCATCTTAACAACATAAACACTATTAGAAATTCAGCAAAAT
Organism: Sciurus carolinensis; assembly: GCF_902686445.1. NCBI lineage: Eukaryota > Metazoa > Chordata > Mammalia > Rodentia > Sciuridae > Sciurus > Sciurus carolinensis. Next base: position 59,350,771 of record NC_062219.1, on the reverse strand, counting down.
TTTTATAATTTTTCCAATATTCTGTTTCTGTAGCATGTGGTCAATCACTTTTTCTGTTTTTCTTGGTACATATTGAATATTACATTGTTAGGATATATAAAAGGATAGTAATTTCATTTCCAAAGTTCCTAGAGCCAAATTTATTTAAAAATAGAGAAACTTTTAGATTTTGGAAACATAATACAGTATATATTCTATTATATAATTTCCAGAGAGATTTGGAGTAGCACATATTTAAGTGTTGTTATGGTTTAAAGGTAAGGTGTCCCCCAAAGCTCATGTATGAGATAATGCAAGAAAATTTAGAGGTGAAATGATGGAATTATGACAGCTTTAACATAATCAGTGACTTAATCCCCTGACAGGAATTAACTGAGTGGTAACTGTAGGCAGGTAGATTTTGGCTGAAAAAGGTGGGTTCCCTAGGAGTGGGCCTTTGGGTTTTGAATTTTGTTCTTGTTGAGCAGAGCTCTCTCTCTGCTTCCTGATTATCAAATCCTGAGTCACTTTCTTCTGCCACACAGTCCAATCATGGTGTTCTGACTCATCTCAGGCCCTGAGGAATGGATTCAGCCACCTATGGACTGAGACCTCTGAAACATAAGTCTCCAAATAAACTTTTCCTCCAACAATATTTTTCTTGTCAGTCTTTGATGAAAGCAGTAAGTTGACTAAAACAAGTGTTATCAAGATTTCTCACTCAAGATCCAAAGAATATTTAATAAGATAAAGACTAAAAAGGAATTTATCAGGTTGGGTGGGGTCTTTTCCATTAAAAAAGTTAAAGAAAACTGTTTTCTAGGCTTTTTTTGGTTTCTGAATTTTGAATAAAATATTTTATATTAAACTGCACTTTTTATTTTGCCAAGAATATTATTTTATAATTGAGTTTATTTATAAATATTTTTCCTGTAACTAAAGCTACACATTTATATACACACCCAAACTCAAACAGGAATAAAACATGGCTCTTTGATTAAAAAATGTTCAAAAATCATTATCTCTTAAAACACTTCCCTTTCTCTGATAAAATTAATTACAGTATCCTGCACTTTATTTATACAAAAATAATCTTAATTTCTTCTCTAAAATTCTCACATTTCTACTGATTCATTTCCACATTCCAAGCTTTAAATTAATACATATATTTAGTATAGCACATTGTAGTGGTTGATAATCTATTTAGAGAAAGAGTAAATCAATGAATCATTAAATAGTCTAGATAAATATTTTAGAGTTTTCCATGCAAATAAAGTGTTTCAGGAAATTTAATTACTATTTCTTATATCACATAAGTAGAAAATAGCAGATGGGAATAACAAGCGAAGCATCTAGAATTATGATTCAATCTTTCTTCTGATTAAATATGGGAGACTTTCAGTTTAATTTGTGATAATTCTACCTATTGCACAGAACGTAATACTTCGTCAAACAGTGTAACAAGTTACATAACAGAAATATCTCATTTTGCTTTTAAGTAGTTTATGGGTAAATATTGTATTCACTGAAATATTGAACAATTACTGTCAGTACCATTATATTTGAATTTCATATTGACACCTGAACTTTTATTTTTCAGTGCAATAAACATTTTAATAACAGTTTAAAAATTATCCCAATGATGTTAATACCTAATGTAGATTTTAATTTTTTCCTTCAGTTTTAATTAACATTTCCATGCTCAAAATTATTTCATATTTTACAAATATAAAAGTAAAATAAAGGCATTGACATATAAATTAACAAATTAAATAAAATATGGGGTGTTAAAATAATTTAAAGTATTACTTAAATGGTCTAAATCACTTCAATAATATTCTCCAAATATAGGCCTCACTTTGTGAAAAGATGCTAAACTTGCAAGTTTGAGTAGATGACAAAAAATGAATAAAGCAATTTTAAGATTTGCATGTATTTTTTAAAAGAAAGAGAAATAACTTTGATCAATTGCAAAGCAGTTATTTTCAAATGCTATTCAGAGACATTTTATGATTTTTTAAAGCAATGCTCTTTCATTTTGCTCAATGAGAATATCAATGCAAGTTAAGGAAAGTTGTTTTCCTTACTTGGTCCAAAAATATTAACATGTCAATTAATATCATATGATTTCCATTTCGAAGTTATCTAAGGATAAACACAAACACACACACACACACACACACTCATATACTTCAAAAGATAAAGGCAACCAAATTTATTTCAAATCAAATTAATGCAATATCAAGTTGTTCTTCCACTATAAATATATGGGAACTAAAATAAAAGTAAAACCAGAAATGTTTCATCTTAGATTATTCCTACATTGAATATTTTAATCTTTCATTTAAAATAAGCTAATGTTTATTGCATGTTTTAAATGTGAATATAATTATAGCCACGAAGTCAATATACATTTTAAAAGAAGTTTGCAAGTAACATAATCAGAGCATGCAGATGGAGAACCACATTGTATAGGAAGAAAATTGATCTGACATCAGAAATATAATTTTAAAATAACAGATAAGTATGTGTATTTGAATTAAAAAAGTATATTTTGTCAAAAGTATATTTTGATATTCTTGTTCAAGAAGTATTAGTTGAAATATGTTAATGAAAGACATTTATGAAGGAGAAACTATGCAGTAGTTTAAAAAAGACTGAAAAATATTTTAAAAATCATAAAATTTTGTTTGGCAGTGAATGGACCAACAAGTAAGAAGTACTTGTTGGTCAATACAAAGTCAAGATAAGGAGAAAACATTCCTACAGAGGATATATGAGACTATTGTTAAATGGAGTTAAAGTTTTAAGGATAATTATGGAAATAAGTTCTTTATATGCCTTCTCTACCAAGAAAAGAGAAAAAAAATTGAAGAATGCAAATATACTAATACTTTAAAAATAAGAAAACTTGATATGTTAAAGGTCACATAATATGTTTATTAACTACATTATTTTGACAATAGGTACAGGACGGTCTTTTTAATTTAAGTGCATTTTTTAAAGTGAAACAAAAACATTAAAATTTTACATATTAATGGAGCACCATGTGATGTTTCACAAGTATATACATTGTATTATGATTAAATATGGTTAAAAACATTTGTCTCTGCACATACCTGTAATCCCAGTGACTAGGGAGGCTGAAGCAGGAGGATCACAAGTTCAAAGCCAGCCTCACAAAAGAGAGGCACTAAGCAACTCAGTGAGAACCTGTTTCTAAATAAACTACAAAACAGGGCTGGGAATGTGACTCAGTGATCAAGTGCCCCTGTGTTCAACCCCAGTAGTCCCCCATTCCCCACCAAAAAAAAAAATCTGTCTCCTCAAACATTTATCATTGGTTAGGGAAAATATTAAATATTCAAAACCATTCCTTATAGTTTTTTTTTTGAGATATATAGCATATAATAATTATCTACAGTCACTCTACTGTGCACTACAGAACTTCTAACTTTTATCCAACTGTAACTTACTACTCAGTGATCGACCTTTTCCTATACCTCCCTCCTCCCTGCGTCTGGTAAGCACCATTCTACTCTCATTCTATGAGATCAACTTTTGTAGATTTCACATGAGTGAATTATGTGATACTTGTCTTTAGTGCCTGGTTTATTTCCCTATGAGCTCCAGTTATGAGTACATTCTTTTAGTATTCTAATATCTGAGTCTGTACAGGATTCATGATTCCAAAATGATACTTGCATAAAAAGAATCTGCTTTGATTTGCCTCTCTACTTTTCCATAGGAATTAATACTTTGTGAAGAATATATATATATATCAACCCATTGTAATAAATGGTTCTCTGCTAGGCATTGCAAATTTTATGTCAATTTGTGACAATTTAATATACACATTTAAGTCTGAGTTGAGCAGTTACTAGTCAAATGGAGAAAAGGAATGATGAGAAATGACAGGAATCAATTTAACTATGGGAAAATGTTGAAACTGACTAGATCCCTGGAGAGAGTGTATCAAAATTTAACAAACTGGAAATGTTTGCTTTTTGAAAACATTAATTCAGACCCAGTTTCAATCACACAAGTTCCGACACAGAGAAATGCCCTATTCTTGGTCTAATGCTCTGTTGTGCCATCTTGAAATACCAATAATTTTGAACAAGAAGTTCTAAATATTTCTTGGAAGTAATCTCACAATTAATCATACCTCCTAACTAAATCATACCTCCTAACTCTAGATATGAATTTAATTTTAAAAAAGAAAAATAAGAAGGGGACATTATTGTACACAAAACACACTGCCCATTTTCTCTTTTGTAGCCTGACATTTTCAAAGTATGTCAACTTGAGACATCTTTGTGTCATTAACTCAAGCCTACAAATGAACAGAGGTCAATTAAAAGAAGTTCACATATATTTGAAATTCTTCCTCACCCAGATAGCACAAACAGTCTTTATAAAACCTTTAGAAAACATGCAGTAACAGGTCCTGAAATAGTAAATTTCAGTCGTTTCGTCTTTTTGGCGAATGACCTTTAGCAAGAAACAGAGGATCTAGTAGAAAAGAGAATGCTGAAATAGGGAAAAACGCCATGTCCAACTCCTCCTTGAAATACAATATTCAAGAGACTTAGAACAAAAGCAGAAAATATCTATAGGGAAAGAAAGCCCTGATGTCTCTATAGGAAAAATAGCCACATGTTCCTACTGCAATTATTCTACACTGGAAAGAGATGACATGTGTAGACAGAGTATCTTAAAACCAAATGGAAAAAAAATAATTATCTGACATTTTCTGAGGAATCCAGGGAAAAAATAATGTGAACGGACAACAATTGTCTAGTCACTTCAAGTTTCAAGGAGACATTTATCTATAGAGTTTCAAAATATTTGATAGGTAAGTGCCACTCCATCAACCTTAAATTCTGTCCCCATTACAAAACCTATCTTGCAAACTCAATGAACTACTCAGGCGGATTTATAATCTACATTCCATTTGGGCTAACAAATTGTAGAATGGCCAAAGACAGAATCATAAACCAAAACCATTCTGAAGTATTAAAACTGAGGACTAAGACAATATATCAGTTTGGCAATTATTTGTTTCAACTTTTTTCTTTTTGTAGAAAGTTAAGCCTACAGAGCAATATGAGAATAATGAAAACTTCATTATTTTTCAAGAAATATTTGCAAAAGATAGGAATAGGTGTTTTTTTTTAATGAAGGCATCACATAGAATCTCATTTTTCATGCAAAATTTTTCAGATATTTCAAATTTTTGGTGAAGCAGTATCCACAAATCCTAAGTTGTTGTTTCAAAAATGCAAGCCTACCCTATATCTGTTTTGCTTTTTCAAAAATCGTATGTTTATTGTAGATTCTTGGAATCATCTTAAAGGCTTATTAAAGCAAAAATTGTTGTGCCTGATTTAGTAGTTCTCTGGTGGTGGTGTTAAAATATTCTGTTTTATATAAATTCTCTGGTGAAGTTAATACTGCTGCTCTTGGGGCAGAGTTTCGGGAATGAATCGCTGCTTCATTATATGAGCCAGTCTGACTCAAAGTTCTTCCATTCTTCCATCCAAAAATCTCCTAAATGATCTCATATGGAATTCCATTGGTGGAAGAAAAATGTTTTATTGAAGTAGAATTGAAGTTTAGAAAGGTTAAAGACCAATTGAAATTGGTGTTTTGAAATGGTTATAGATAGTATCTGATGCAATAAAAGAAAACTCATGATTTAATTCATTCTATCAAACCATACATGCTATAAATTTAAAAATCCACCTGATTCACAACTCCCTCAGAAAGGCAAAAGTAGATGTCTCAGAACTTTTAAAGGTATTAATAATCCTTGGATAAATTGTTTAATAATATAATAAACTAAAAAAGAATACAATTTACCATTTAATTTACTGCTAATACCTTTAGGTTTCTAGTTATCAAAATAATTTTAAACTACATTCAGAATAAAATTCAGTCTAAAATGTGTATAATGAAAAAAGGGTAGAGAAATTATAGAAATTATCAGAACAATATTTTGATGATAAGAATGAAATTGGTTTATTGAAAATATGATCATTTGATAAAGTAAAATAATGAACAAATATGTTATTCATCTGACAACTCACTTTCCTTTGAAAAAATAAGCGGTGGAGACTATCACAGCTCATGTGCTGCCATGATTTGGTCTTTGAATATGAAAGGTCGAATAGAATGATACCAAATTCTTCAGCTTATCCATGACTGGAACTTCAGCTATTAAGATTCCATAATTGTAGAAGGGAATGGTGGCCCACAACTGTAAACCCAGTGGCTGGGGAGACTGAGACAGGAGGATTGTGAATTCAAAACCAGTCTCAGTAAAAGCGAGGCACCAAGCAACTCAGTGAGACTCTGTTTCTGCATAAAATAAAATAAAAAATAAGGCTGGGGATGTGGCTTAGTGGTTGAGTGCCCTGAGTTCAATCCCTGGTACACCCCCCAAAAAAGATTCCATAATTCTAATGTTTGAATGAAACCACTGGTGTCTTTAGAACTGATCTATAGTATTTTCAAGTTACATATAGTTTATAACTATTATCTTTCATATTACACACCTTTGATTAAAATTAACCACTGATCTGTTCTGTCACTATAATTTTATGTTTTCTAAAATTCCCTATAAAAGAACTCATACAGAATGTAGTCTTTTTTATTAACTTTTTTATTTTAACAGACTTATTTTGTTTCGTTGTGCATAAATGGGGAACAACTTTTCATTTCTATGGTTGTACACAATGTAGATTCACATCAATCATGTAATCATACATACATAGGGTAATACTGTCTGTTTCATTCTACTATCTTTCTATGCCGTACCCTCTCCCTCCCCATTTTCCTCTACACCATCCAAAGTTCCTTCATTCTTCTCTTCCTCTGGCCACTCTCCCCTCATTATATATCGTCATTCACTTATCAGAGAAAACATTTGGCCTTTGGTTTTTTGGGCTTGGCCTATTTCGCTCAGCCTGATATTTTCCAATTTCATCCATTTACCAGCAAGTGCCATAATTTTATTCTTCTTTATGGTTGAGTAATATTCCATTGTGTATATATACCACAGTTTCTTTATCCATTCATCAATGAAAGGCATCTCAGTTGGTTCCACAATCTAGCTATTGTGAATTGAGTTGCAATGAACACTGATGTGGCTGCATCACTGTTGTATGCTGATTTTTAGTCCTTTGGGCATAAACTGAGGAGTGGGATAGCTGGGTCAAATGGTGGTCTATTCCAAGTTTTCCGAGTCTTATATCTAGATTTTTTTTTCATTTAACGTACATTGGAATTTTATGTACATTGTTAAATTTATTGTTCTTTTCCACTGATGAATTATTTTGTATTCTATGTATATGTCATAAATTTGTTTGACCAGTAACACTTAGTCACATGCAGTTTTTGATTTAAACTATAATAGATATTCATGTATAAGTTTTTGTGTAAACATAAGTTCTCATTTCTCTGTTATAGAATGCCTATGAGCTGATTATGGTTCAGATGGTTAACTGACTTGTAAGTTCATTAAAAATGAAATATGTTTATTACAGTGACTATACTATTTTTATCATTCATTAACAATTTGTTCCATTTTATTATCTGTACTTGGTGTTATAAATCTTTTAAATTTTAGCCATTTTAGGATTATGTATGTTGCACAATGTATGTTGGTTTTGTGTGTGTGTGTGTGGTGAGAGAGAGAGAGATATACAATTCCTTTTCATATATGTTTTGCAAATACTGACTTCTAGTGTGGAGCTTACCTTTCCATTTTCATAATAATGTATTTCTAAGTAAGTACTTAATTCCATTCCATTTTGAAAATCTGAGTGCTTACTGAACATCAGTGACAAATATTGAGAATGCAAAGATATGTAAGTTTTTGACATGTACATTTTAAAAATCTGATTTGTGCATTAATTGTGACCTAAAGGAATGTTTTTGATGGAATGAAATAAAGTATTCTTGAGATTTGCTCCAGGAGTACTGAGGAAGAAGACATAATCTTAAGAGACCCAGCACTCATACAGGAAGATTTAGAGAAATTGACACAGGTAAAGAAGCACAGGAAGTGTATGGGATGCCAATGAAAGCCAAGTATGAGAAAAGGTACATAAGGTTGAGAGGTGGGTGAGGTTCAGGTGAGTCAGAGACACATAGTTTGGGGCTTTGAGTGCCATGCACTTGAAAGGCCTTTATATTTTATTTTAAACTGATAAATGTATGGAACTTGGGAACATTTGCTAAGTGAAATAAACCATCACACTAAGAAAGTCAAAGGTAAGATGTTTTCTCTCATATGTAGAAGCTAGAAAGAAGACATATTTTTTCATGAAAATAGAAGAGAGGTCAGCAGAGTTGAACAGAAATTTATACAGAGTTTTGGATCATCATTCCTTGGATTTAAGAAGACCAGGATTTTTCTGAGATAGTTCACACTGGAAGAAACTATAGCGTGATCTGAAATAGAGGCAAGAATGAAACAAGAAAAAACACATAAACATCTTTACTGGAAAAACTGATAAGTATACATATCAGATGAGAATGGTTAGAAAGTGAGATTTGGTTCAAGATCAATTTCAGAATTAATATCTGTAAGATGGGAATGTCAGAATATGGAGAGAGAGACAAATAAAAATGTAAGTATAGGAAAATTGCAGGGTTTTAATTTATGTGCTTTTGTGTAATTTTGGCATATCTCCTACTCTACACATGGTAGCAGGAGATGATAAAATATAATCTCAATCAGGAGGTCTCTTCCTGATTTATAAATATGATATAATATGTATGAATGTCAGATCTCCTGAATCAGGATGTCTCTCATTGCTCTTTATCTTTTCACATAATTGCTCTTTATTTTTTAATCTGTGGTTATAATATCTGCCCTGAACAGTAATGTATTCTTTATGCCCACAAAATTGTTTCACTATCCATGTCACTGTCAATTGTGCCTAAACTTTCCCCAATATTGCCTTCTTTTACACCATTTCTCAGCAGTTCTTGGAGGAAATCACCTCACATTTCTCTTATACCCAGCACAGGATACCCAAGTATCAGACACTCAGTCAGGTTATATTGCTGAACTACTTATAATCACAACTGAGAGGAAATAAGGACAGATTTGGAAAAAATATGTTAAATCCAATTTTGAATATGTTGTTTGAAATAAAATTATTTTTCATAGGAACAGCATGGGAAATAAGTAAAAATACAGCAGGAAAATGTTCCTGTAACTATCTTTTCTAATATTTCCAACCTCTTTATCTCCATATGACCAGATTTTATTTCCATCACAACAATAAGCAGTATATGGAATATGCAGGTCACCTGGGGTAACATGAAACCATATTTCTCTTTCTACTTCACATCATAGCTAGAGTTCATAATAAAGTTTTCTTTTCTGTCTTCTTTATTTTTGAAATGAGTTCACAGGAGGACGTTTCTAAGGCAGTGAATGAAAACACAATGTGTCCTGTGACTCTTATGGTCACTCATAGAAAATGATACAATAACCTTAAATTATAAGTTTCAACTCATTTATAAAAAATATCTATAGTTGGAAAAATTACAGTCCTGACTAAAGGTAAACTTTCTTCACAAACTGTGGTCTTAAACGGGACAGAGCTATTCCTGCCCATTTGTATTTGGAGATTCTAACTTTACAGCAGAAAGTAAGGTCTGAGGAAGGGAATGAAGAACAGATGTTAAATGACTGAAATTTATTTTGCTTCTCATTTTTGGGGTCATGCTCATGTTTAAAACTTTTTTTTTACTCATTAATATATGAAATCATAAATATATGCACTTATGTGCATATTTTCATGTACAAAATTCTCTGTGATTTTATCATATAAGCATATGTAATAATATTTGTCATTGTAAGTATGTTTAATTCAATGTATGTAATATATGTAAACATACAATTCGTTAATTACCAGATGATTATTTTGATATAATATTCTAGAATGCAGAGGTTTTCCCTGTTCTTTCATGGATTCTAATAAATGTATGACAAATCTTTTAGCACAGAAACTTTTCAGACCAGTTTTGTGGACTAATAACCTATATTTGGAAGTTTATGATTGCAGGGTATATTTGAAAAATAATAAAAAACTCAAAAATTCTATAGATGAAATGGAATCAAAGTTCTAGGGGAAGGGGCAGGGAGCAGAGTCCATGAAGTGGACCACTGAGGTACAGTGAGTGGCAGAGATTGTCTTCTCACCTGAATGAATGAATGTTGTGAGAATGAAGATCAATATGTCAAACATCACAGAATGGCATTGATCCTATTGTTGAGCAGGAACTTAACAGCAGTATTGACTACTTGGAAAGGATTGGAACTGAACTGAAAGGGAAGCTCTCACTAGTCCTACCTGCATGAAATTAGAGTTTTCAGCTGTACTCAGCTAACAAGATGTTGAGTTTAACATCAGGGTGGATATTGATGAAGTAGGGATGAAAACATGTGGAGTTAAGTGTAGAAGTAGTTTACACAAGGTGTCCTAAGATGATTGAAAGTGGAACTGGAGTGGAATAAGAGACTTTTTCCTAGGTTACCAAATCATCAAACTGTCTGAGGTGTCAAAAATGCAGTTTGATACATTGCATTACCATGGTACTGTGTTAACTAGATCCATGTGGCAGATATAAGAGATATTGTAATCTCGATTAAAAAAAAAAAAACCTATGCATCAGGAAGAAATAAAGTTTGTTATTACTTGCTTATTTTTTGCATGCAGATTAATAAAGCACTTGGACAAGAGGAAAGAGATATTTGCAGATGTTTCTTAATAATAAAATGAGAGCAGAGAAAACAGGATTTTGAGGAGTGAGGTTAAAGGTATGAAGATGGAGGGAGAAAGTGCACAGTAGTAAGTAGAGAAAAGAATCATAGGGAATTAAAGTGTGACCACAAGTTAAAGGAGAGTGGATTGCCGTTTTGGATAGTTATAGCAAACAGAATAAGAAACAGACCTGGAATTCAGTTATAGCCATTTTCCTAACTTGTGGACAAACGGAGATTTTTGTCTTTGCAATCTCTTGTTGGTTATCTTGTGGTAAAAGAGCTGTTTCCAGATAAAGAAGACTTTCCCTAAATATTCAATTATACACCAACCTCTGTGCTGGAGAGTAAAGTAATAAAAGTCTATTTCCATTTCGAACATAGAAATAGCTTTGAATAAAAACATATCATGACACAAATATGTCTAGACAAAAGCAAAGAATAAAGTGATTTTTATATCAAACTCATTACAAAGAACTGAATAATACAATAGCATGAAAGAATAGTTAGGCATACTTAAGTGTTTAAGTATTGTTCTGCTGAACTCATAAGATATAACTGCTACATTTATTGAATTAAAAAATGAAATAGATAAAAATTAGAAAGTGTTAAGTCTACATATTGATCTTATCTATTAACAAATTAGCATATCAATTGTTATAAGTCTCCAGTTTGTACTATAGTTCCAAATTAATACATAATACAGTTAGCATTTTAAAGATTCTTGATCTCCAAGAATGTAAGAATGTAAGTAAAATTTCCAATAAGTAGATAAGGTCATTTTTAGTACTACTTTAATAGTAACCCTGTAAGTTAACTTTTATTTATATATGCATAAAATGAATTGACCTACTGAAAACTCATCCCCTGTTACCACACCATGCTGTATTATCATTTGATAAAAACATTTAATGTCATGAGCACACATTCTTATGCTTTCCAATTGAAAACCAAGCAACATTTTATTCCCCTTGACAAAGATAAAAATAAAGAGAATAAAATCCACAAAATTGAATAAAACCTTATATTTTTTGTGGGTTTTTTTTCACACTAATACAAGGTAAAACCTTTTATAACTACATTATAAGACCTCAGGTTTCTAGAAATCAGGTTTCCTACATACCTAATGATGGATTAATATAATAGGCCAATCTATTTCAGTATCAACTGTCAGTTTGCTTAGTCATTTCCTATTTTTATTGACGTCTAAGTAGATCACATAATGTATTCCTCTTCACTCTTAGATATTCATCAACTGAATACCAATATCCTGCTTATTGGTGCAAGCAATAATTGTGTGAAAAGAAGCAAATTACAATCCATGCATGTGTTACTATGTCAAAATGAACCCCACATCATGTATAACTGTAAAGCACTAGCAAAATATTTAAAAAATAAAAATAAAAATTACTTCTCCAGAAAAAGCAAAATGATTATGTTTTCAAAGCCCATTAGGCTCTTATTATTGTTCATCAGTTCTTACGCTTTTCTTTACTGATGTACCACATTCATCCAGTTAATGCTGGTGTCAAAGGTTCTCCACTAAATTTAAATTGTTTACATAACTTCCTTTGTTTTCATTGAGCTGTCAGGAATAAAAATAATCTGGTTAACTAATGATACCTAAAACCATATTTTAAAACTGTGAACAAAATTCTCTTATGAAATCAATTCTCATATTAACTTTAGGAATATTGTTTTTGTTTTTTCTATTAATTGCTCCTTCCCCTCCTGCATTTGCCTTTTCTTCTCTCTCCAATAATTTTCTTCATTCTAGGTGTGAATAAAGGTTAGAGCAAGGCACTCCAGGGAGTTCTCTGGGTGTCTCCCCAGTCTCTCTAAGCATAATTTATGAGACACATATATCTCAAAGAAAATCAATTTTAGTATAAATATCATTTTGAGAATTGTGAAACTGCATAATGGTAAATAAAATTCTCTGAACTCTTAACAATGAATGATATCAATGGATCAATTGACCCCATGAAGGAATCTATTATATGACAATATAGAATTATATGAAAATAGTAAGAAATGTGGAGAGTTAGCTTGATAAGAAGAGTACTTAACAACCCTCATTTTAATAAAATAAATTTTAGAGAAATTAAAATTGGAAATATTTATATTTAATGAAAAAATGTATCAATGTGCATAAAAGTAAATAATATTAATAGGATCTGTTTCCTGAATTTCTCATTCATATCATAAATTCTCATCCTAATTCAACAAATTGTCTCTTTGCACTCTCTTAAATCTCAGTAAACATGGTGAAACTTTTGAAAGAATCACAGATAGAAGTAACTCTGTCCATGAATGTACATAAACAAAATTTGTCAGCAAATTATATCTATGAAAATAGTTGTTGAAATATTTGCTGAAATAGTAAACATTTGGTAAGAGCATAATTAGAGTTCAGAATGTTCTCATTTAGCAGAATTTTCTGTTTCTGAGGTGCTTCAGTAATTCTAGAAAAAATGTTTTTTGGTTATTAGTATTTTGATAAAAAAAACAGGTCAACTGAGGATTCCCCAATTTCAAAGTATTAAACAATGTGAATTTTGACATTTAAAGAAAATATGAAAAGGAAAAGATCATACATTACCTGAGTGGTATAGCTTGCCATATTTCTTTTCCTCTTCTGTCTTTATCTCTCTCCCATTCCTCCTGTTTTTCCTCCCTTTCCTACATAAGAAAATGCATTCAGCAACAGATTTATATGTACATAAAATTACTCAGAACACAATACTATAAACTTGCAGATTTAAAGCTTATTTGGAGGGCAATTTCCATTTTCCCTATCATTATAAATAATGTCTTCACAACAACTTTTCATTGTTCATTGATTTTTCTCACTTTTTCTTTGCTCATTTCTAAATTTCTCTTTGCCTTTTCTGATAAACTTTAAAAGTATTTATGTAGAATATCTATAAAATGCTCATCTTCTAATATTAAGAAAAAAGATGTACTTGCAAGAGTAATTTGGTTAAATATATATGTGTGTATGTATATTAAATATATATATATATATATATATATATATATAGAGAGAGAGAGAGAGAGAGAGAGAGAGAGAGAGAGGAGAGAGAAAGGAGAGAGAAAGCTCCTCTCTTCCTTATCTGTAAATGACTGTGTTAATCACTGACCTAAAATTTGCTTCTATTTTTGATTTTTTCTTTAAATTCTACTTAATTTTATTATGATGAGAGATTTCCCACATGTGACCATTGCTATATGAAGGGACAGGTCATCTAGTATTTTTTCTCCATAAGTCTTGGGCTAATTTCAGCAAAATGAATGATTGACATGATTTCCATAGGCTACTTTCGAGAGTTAGAATTTCCTTGTAATGTGGTTTGTCTGTCACAGACTGGAATTCGAATTTCAGTAGTACATGCTCTTTTTGATACTCTATGAACAGCTTTTATAATCATATTTTCTATTCCATCTATACTTTTAAAATGTCTAATTTTTATTAACTCTCTTTGGAATATCTAAGTAAGCCATTCTAACTTTGAAACTTAACCAACTTTAATTTGTGTTCTACATTGTTGTCCAATTAACCCATTACAACATGAATTTTATGTTATTATTATTTACTTTACTTCTTCAATTGGAAGTCCACACTTCCTAATAAGGCATGAAGAATACTATCATAGTTATTCTATTGCCACATTTATCATACTGAAATCGGATATTATTATGACTCCCTTCTTTTACTATTTCTTTCTATATAGAAAGCTTTTCTCTCTCTCTCTTTCTCTCTCTCTCTGTGGTGCTGGGTATTAAACTCAGGGTCTCACACATGCACCGCAAACTTTGTCATTGGGCTGCATCCCCAGTTCTAAAATACTTTTCTTGTTAATTTCTTCTGTCTTTTCAGAAACCATTTTCAGATATCACAAAATTTCTAATATGTCTACTGAAACAAGATGATGTAGTTTTATTTTTGTTGTATTACTTGATGTACATGAGCATGTGTGTATGCGTGTTCATTTTTCAATGTTGTATGATGTTATAATTATCATTGTTTTCTGTTATGTTTCACTTACTGGAGATCTGAACTCCTTCAGAGTTTTTTATTTCTTGCCTACAGCATTTGGCTCAGAGAATAGCAACATAATTATATACCCACTTAGTACAACTGAAATAATACATAGTTTTATATTCAGTAGATATGAAATATTTCAGTGTGCCCATAAAATTAAAGTCAACAAAATTTTATTTATAAAAAGATTAACTTGTAGATTTATAAAAGTTACAATTTAAGATATTATTGGTTAAACCTAGAAATATAGTATTTATCCTCTGTTAAAACACATGAAATTAATTAATAGAATCTTCTAATTAGATCTTATTCACTTAGTTAATCAGCCCACATCTTTTTAGAATCTGCTTTCAGAACCTATACATTCTTGCTAATAGGAAATATAATGTTGATTATACTGTCAGATATGCCAGTCATAGCAGGCAGAATGATGATCTTCCAAAAGATTAAATCCATGTCCTTATCCCTAGAACCTACAAATGTTACCTCATTCAAAAAAAAAAAAAAAAAAAAGAGTATTGGAAGATATAATTGGGTTAAGAATGAGGAAATCATCTTCAATTTTCAGAATGAACCCTAAGTCAATGTCCTGTAAAAGTGTCTGACAAGAAATACACAGGATAGATACCCAAAGAAGAAGGGGAGGCAATATAACAAAGACAGAGAGACTGGAGGGATGGCCACAAGCCCAGGATGCTCACAGCCTCCAGAAACTGCAAGAAGCAAAAACAAAATGTGGCCTTTGATTTCAGGTCCTGGGTCTCCAGAACCACAAAAGAGTAAGTCTCTATTGTGTTCAGTCATGCAGTTTATTGTAGTGTGTTACAGTAACTGTAGAAAATCAATAAACTGGTATTTAAATTATGTTCTCTGTCCTCAAAGAATGAATTTGGAAGAATTCCCCATAGTCTTCTTTTTTAAAATAATTTAAGAAGAATTACTATTAGCTCTTCTTTAATTGTTCAGCAGGGAAGTCATCTGGTCCTGGGCTTTTCTTTGATGGGAGACTTACTGATTCATTCTCATTACACATTATTTATTTGCATGTGCCATTTTTACATTTTTATATCAATTACAAAATAAAATTGAACTTAAAAACTAAATCAAAAGTTTTTTTCTTCAAGTTTAATAATTTTAAATACTATAAATGATAAATAAGAACATGTAAATTCTCCTTCTAAATGCTGAGGTTATAATAAATTTTGACTTTATAAGTCAAAAGTAATTTTGTATGTTCTGCAGTACCAAGAAGTTGAAGTAATATGGTAGACAAATCAATGCTATTCTGCCATGACTAAGCACTGGGTAAGTCATTAAAACAAAAAAATAAGAAAAAATGAATAAAATAAACCTCCTTCTTCAACCTCTAGGATTTTATTTCTCATACAAATTCAGTTATTTTCTCTGATAAAAATTTAAGCAATGTAATGGTGAGGATTGCATTTGGAATTTGTAGAGTAAGACAAATTAATATAAACAGTCATGTAATGAGATATCCTTATTGAAACTGATGCATTTTCATATCCTCTTACATGTTGCAAGTGTTAATCCAGGCATCATTTTCTGCTTTCAATGCCACTACTACATCAACTTGTCACCCAAATAACTGTAATTAAGCATTCTCTCTAGTTGCTGATTAGAGTATGCTGATGAACATTCCCACTGGATTTAACAGCCTTTTTCATAACATCTACAGTAATCATCACATATTATAATGTCTTTTTTTTTTCCTGAAGACTTCTTAAATAATCTAAAATTTAAATTGAACAGCCCTTTGATTATTGCAATTTAAAGTTCAACAGGCATTTAATCAGAAAGGTGTAAGTATCATATCGTTGACATCTAAGCAATAGGATAATATATATCCAGGGAAATAAATACTTAAACTCTCTGGTCATTGATCCATGTCATTTTAAAAATTAACATCAGTATATAAACCAGATTTTTTCCCTCTAAAGTAGCAAAATAACAAGGAAATATACTTTTGAAATGAACATTTACAATACTCATATGACCCCCTATGAGGACTTTAGGATGTATATAGTAATGTGAACAATAACACCAAAATCTGAATCAAATAAAAGTTTACTAAGCATATATTGAAGTTATTATTTAATTGGGTCTTTATTAATAATAGATAAAAGGAAAAATGACATAAAATTTTCAAGTCCAGAATCCCAATGTATATGTAGATTTTATTGGATCTTTCATTAGACCTGGGTAAGAGGAACTACTCCACAAATCCCATGATTCATAAGATTGCTAAAATCACAAGCATGCATCCCTCTATAGTCATCCCCTTACTCTATAATCTTTATTACTCAGGATGCACAGCATATATCTATTGTGAGCCCAGACAATAACATTAGTTCTTATAACTGATAATATTCAGTATTTCAATCTTTTGAGAATTGATTTTTCACATCTTGATCCATAGGCTTGAAAAAAAAAAAAAGAGCTAGGTTCAAATGTTACCAAGATTTATGGTTTTCTACTCTCAATATATGAATAGATACTTATTTGTAGGATGATAAAAAGAAATTTAATTACATAAATATGCACTAATACTTGAACTACACATTTCATTATTTTACCCAATTTGCATTTGCAGGCAGGCCAATCAATTCTTTTGGCTATTCCATGAGAATATTATTCAATAGATATGAAAAACTATATCAAGAAAACTTGTAAGAGTATATGACTGAAACATAAATTTATGTGAGTATATATTTTCTACATCTTTTTTGAATACTGTTAAGAATTTTCCAAAGAAGCAGAACAAATAAAACATACTGTATATTTTTTATAAGGATTTGGCTAATGTGGTAATGGAGGTTGGCAACTCCAATATGTATGGTGGCCTGGTATGCTGGAGGCCCAGAAAGAACTGATGGTCCAATATGAAGGCTATCAATCAGTAAAAGTTCATGTGGCAAATGAAATCAGAGGCAGTCTCTTGAGAATTCCTTTCTTTGGGGAAGATCAGTTCTTTGATTCTAGTCAATCCTTCAACTAGATAAAATCACTCATTCAGAAAGACCACCTCCCATGCTGATGGATTAAAAACAACCATCAGACTTTGCTAAACAAAATGTGTTAAGTCTTGATTTCATTTAAACCAGGCAACTTATTACCTGAAACGTGTTGTGTGTGTTTGTGTGTGTGTGTGTGTGTGTGTGTGTGTGAGAGTGAGAGAGAGAGAGACAGAGAGATGGGGGGGAGAGAGACAGAGAGACAGAGAACACAAACATGTGTCTTTAGGGGAGAAAGAGTTACATATGCATATAACAATGAAAAATATTAAGGCAAAGAATGAACAATGATGCAAGAACAATTAACCAATCTATGACTCACAGTTCTATTGTGAATCACATTTATTCGTAAACTCCAACAAGTCCATGAACCTTGATCTTAATAGCAAATAGACAGAATCCCAACACATTTTAGACTAAGGAACAAATCAAAACACATTTGGGAATAATCAAGCACATTTCTGTTTTTCATTTATATTTTTGAATTTACTGATGATATTTGAAGCAAATATATGAAATGGTAATGTAAATAGCTTTTGCTATAGGTTTACATATAATTTATTCATTTAATTGGTTATTGTCTTGAAAGCAAAGGAAGTTTTTCTTTGAAGTCTATGTTACCTTACAATTTCTCTTTTCAACATCTTATTTTCTTTTTTTAAAACTCAAACTCTGAAAGCTGATCAACCGAAATCAATTGTCAGGAGTCTCAAAATATTCATTAACTCCCTCAGCTTTTATTCAAGCATTTTGGAAAACCTTCAACATAAAATTATTGTAATTTACTTGAAATATTTTATAATAATTTGTAGCTATTTATGCATTTATTTAGTTGGTTAGGAATCATAAAAAGTAAAAGTATATAAAATGAAAAATAAATTCTCCCCACACTCCTTCCTCAAAATTTCTTCTATCAAGGGTAACCAACCACTCTTTATACCTATTTAATTTATGTGTATACAATCAAGGTACTTATACTGCTTATTTGTTTTTCATAAAAGTTGAATGCATTAAGCATGTCATTAAATATCTTGGCCTTGTTGATTAAGTATTACTCTTTTTTTTTAAATTTTTTTCCTTTGTGACATAGGAGTAACTTCATTTAATGGTGACATTATCATTTCTTTATATATATGCAACAAAATTTAAAGATTCTCATAAAATTGAAATTTAATATTTTTCTCTTACTCAGAAAATATTGGAATAAATATCTCAATACATATAACTTGGCCAAATATAAGCACATTCAAATGGTATATTTTTAAAAATTTAAATGTTTGGGTCGCAGAACATATATATTCCTTAATTGCAGAGATTTTACTGAATTTCCTTCCATAAAAGTTATGCTGACATATTTTCATAAAACATTTATTGAGTTTAAATGATCTTTGAGGTAATATAATTCCATTATTTTCCATCATACCCAGGTTAAATTTTTCTTGTAGTTACTAAATACACTACTGCTTTTAAGTTTGATTTTCCTGACTTCTAAAAATTGTTGACTCCTTTTTGACCTCCATTCAATTTGTCCATGACTTTTGGCAATAATGAAAGCTAGAATTCAGGATTCAATATTGAATTGCATTTATTTAGTAATAAGTTGGAAATAATATTAGGAAATCTTATCCAAAAAAAAAAAATACTAACATTGATTGTGAAGTTATTTTGTAAAGTATACAAGATGCACCTCTTTCTTTCACAGATTTTAATATTTTCATAATTCCTTCAATTCAAAGTAATGTGCTGTTTTCACAATTTCAGTTGACCTTCAAGTCCCAGAGAATGTGTAGGTTTACCTTTTGTAGCTTTGCCCACATGAGTGACTGTGAAGTAGTGAGGGACTTAGTTCATTTCAACCCTTTCATTTCCTATAATACAACAGAAAAGAGCAGTGGCAGAAGAAATCAATCCCAACTTATCCCTTGTCGAATATCAGCAAACACAATGTCACAAAACCAATGTGAAGAAATAGAGTATGGATTTTCTGCTGACATTTGTAAAGTGTTTGTGTCAAAGTATTTTTCTAATACAGAAAAGGTTATAGCTTAGTAAATTAAAGCACATGTTTCTTTTAAACTGTTATGTTGGTCATTTAGAGTAATTTTAATAGCTTTTTTATTATAAAAATTCTAACCTAGGTGATCTGATCATTTTCAATCCCTGATTTGTTCAGTACTCAAAAATCTATTTTCATAAACATTCAGAGAACTTATAA
The DNA here is from genome assembly GCF_902686445.1 of Sciurus carolinensis. Taxonomy (NCBI): domain Eukaryota; kingdom Metazoa; phylum Chordata; class Mammalia; order Rodentia; family Sciuridae; genus Sciurus; species Sciurus carolinensis. Next base: position 59,330,714 of record NC_062219.1, on the reverse strand, counting down.
AATCTATTTTTATATTGCAGATTTATCTATTATAGTTTCAAATAGAATTTTCTCAACAATTTAGTTTCTAGTCAGCATGTTTAGTTTGTTTTTCTTTCTTGATTGTTGAAAATGTGATACCGCATTTTACATTCACTGCTGTTATAGATACTTGTACATACATGTGATCTTAATTTTGTGATTCCATATAAGAAGAGATGTGTACTTAGATATTTACCAAAGTTTTCTTTTATTTTTTATTTTCATCAATGCCATGCTATAGTATCTATGATTTAATTCAAAATATTGTGGGAATAGATGAAGTTCCAAGGATGTAGATGAAATTTTAAAAAGTAATGAGTCATTATAGAAGAATAATGGATATAGAAAAATGAACATTCCTCCTCTTTTCTTTTTGTTGGAAATGTTTAAACTCTTCCACATTGAAAAATGTCTACAGGAAAAACAAGTCTTTATAATAGAGGACACTATGAATGAATAGGAAGAAATGATTAATTTACCTGGGAGAATTTCTAAAAACTATATTCAGAGAAGATAAGTTTTATCTTGTTTAACCTTATTTTTATGATTTCCTACCCTATATTTCATATTATCTTCTATTTTTTAATGAAGACCTTATTTTATTAATGAAATTATGAGTCCTTGCTAAGCAATTAAACAAAGGTAGACACTACAGTTTCATTCTAAAGTGCCATATGTTGATAAAACAAATGTTTATGCAAATAACATTTTTATGTTACCCATGGGAAAGTGGTGGATACTATTTGATCTTCTCTACTTAGTTGGACAATTATTTGTTATTAAAGTTACAGTGTAAATGAGGGCACTATTATGAAAAGAAAAGCAAAGGAAATCATACTCCCCATAAAACTTACTTAAAAATTCTAGACAAAAATGATGAAAAAAATATAAAAGTTATTTTTACTACCTTTGTTTAGTTGGCTGGCAAGAATTACAGCAAAATTAAAAAATAATAACAGAAAATGTACAAACATTCAAGATAAGTCCACACAGAGCACATACAATTGTGGAGCTACCTGGAGTACCTGGAGTATGAAGGCAGCTGGTGGTAAAAAGCCCAAAAAACATCCACTGGAATTCATCCTGAGACAGGGAGCACCCAAGTTGAGTGGGAAGGACACGGAACATGTTGAGACCTGCTATTTTAAATAACTATCAATTAGAGGGTTAAAAAGAAAGGAAAACAGTAGTTCAGTTATAGCTGAGTGTGTCTCCCAAAGTTTCACATTCTAGAAACTTTCCTCAGTGTGGTGTTGTTGAGGTTTTGCCACCTTTAGGAGGTGGGGCATAGTGGGAGAAGGTTAGATCACTGGGGGTCATTGCCCTCTGAAGGAAATAATTTAGTTCTCCTGAGACCCGAGTCAGTTCCCATGAAAATAAGTTGTATTAAAGTAAAAGTACTAAATCTATAAAACATATAAAACAGACCAGAAGAGAACATGAGAATTAGGACTTTTCAGTAAACCTAAGTATGCAAGAAAGGTCAATCTTAGAAGAAAAAGAAAACTTTAACAAAACTTGGCAATTTGAATTAAAAGCAGTTGGAAAGCATGGCAGATTTAAAAGAACATCAAGAATAAGAATCTTCAGGGGGGAAAAAAATAGTACTCTCACCAGGACTTGAATTTAGTAAAGTTGCAGAATAAAAAAAAGAATCAATGTAAAAATTTGGCAACATTTCTACACATTAAAAAAAAAAAACTATCTGAAAGAGAAACTAAGAAAATTCAACTTATGATAGTTGCAAAAATAAATAAATAAATAAATAAAACAGGAATGTGTTTAACAAAAGAGATCAGAGATCTGTTCACTGAAATGTGCAAATAAATGGTGAAAATTTTTGAGAAAGGACATAAGTAATGGAAAACTATCCTGAGTTCATGAGTTGGAAGGATTAATATTGTTAAAATATTCATATCACCAAAATCAATCTATATATTCAATTCAATTTACATCAAAATACCAATTACATTCTTCGCAAAAAGTAAAACTACAATACTAAAATTCATTTGAAACTATGAATGACTAAAACAATTTTGAACAAAAGGGAAAAAGCTGGAGACACCATATAACCTAATTTCAAAGTATACCACAAAGCTACCGTAATCAGAATGACATGGTAGTGACATAAAAAGAAACCCATTTTATGTCACAGAAAAGCTCAGCCTACAAATGATCAATGTTACTATTTATCACAGAAATCCAAACTAAAACCTCGGTAACTTCATCTCTGTTTGAATGGTCATTATCAAAAAGACAAAAGTAAAACATAAGTACTGATGAGGATATGGAGAAAAGGGAGCCCTTTTACAGTTAGTAAGAATATAAATTGGTACAGCTCTGACAGAAAGCAAAGAGGAGTTTCCTCAGAGTTAAAAATAGAAACTCTATCTTATCTAGCATTCCCACTTTTGAGTCTACATCCCAAAACAAACCAATACGCTGAAGAAATAATTACACTCCCTTTTCAATTGCTGTGTGATTCACAATAGCCAGGAGATGGAATCAGTCGGACTATCCGTCAGTAGATGAATGAATAACAACATATAGTATCTACATACAATAGAAAAATATTCAGCCACAAGAAAGAAGAATTTCCTGTCATTTGTGACAACATGGATTAACTTGGAAGTAAGCCAGACACAGAAAGACAATTATGACAAGATCTCACTCAAGTAGAATCTATAAAAGTAAAAAGAGCAAAAAAGGGGGGAATTCTCAAAAAAGGGAAGGAAGATCAATAGAATATAGGGAGGGCACCAAAGGGAGGAAGGAGAGAAGGGAAAAGGGAACTGGGGAATTAAATAGGCCAAATTACGTTATGTGCATAGATGAAATATGTCCCAATGAATCCCTTTATTATGTATGATTATATTGCACCAATAATTTTTTTTTTCTTTTGAAAACACTTATCTCATAGAAGTAGAGAACTGATCATTGGTTACCAGGTCTAAGGTGTCTGGTTGGAAAGGGGTTGGGGAAGTATTGGTGAAAGGACACAAGATTTTGATTAGATAGAAGAAATAAGTTCAAGAGTTCTACCATACAAGAGGCTGACTGTAGTTAGAACACAATCTTGAAAAATGCTTAAAGAGTAGATGTCAAGTATTTAGACACTATGGAATTGTTGAATTATATGTTAAGAGTATTTTTGTTAGAAACTGCTGAAATGCCTTCCAAAATGCTGTAGCATTTTGCATTCCTTTCAGCAAAGAAATTTCCTGTTGCTCCACATTTTCATTATCACTTGGTGTTGTGAGTCAGTTGTTCTGGATGCTGGTCACTCTAATAGATACAGGGTCACACTGCACTGTTTTTCTAATGGCCATTTACCTGATGAAACATGTGCTTACTTGCCATCTGTACATCTTCTTTGATGAGGTGTCTGTTAAGGTCTTGTCCAGTTCTTAATTATCTTGCTTCCTTATTTTTGAGTTTTAAGATTATTTAACTTGTTTTGACAGGGAAAGGATGTAAACATGGACTGAAGTAATCATCTGAGAATTGAACCTTTTATTGAAAATGAACTAAAACTCCAGCAGATATATAAGAAACAAAAACAAAAATCATTATTCGAATTTGTAAGTTAATTGCACTCAGTTCTGCCAATACCATTGTTTTATGTGTTTTAGATGAATTAATGTTCTTAAATTAAAACTATCTATTAAATATTATAAGAACAAAATATGAACTTTTAAAATCACAATTAATGCAAGCATCCTATACTTATTAAATTTTATATTTGTCATCCATTAAAAGCAGTCTTCTCATTGTTGTTAAGGAAGTTTTTCATGAGTATGTTTTAAATATATATTTTCATTGTTACAATTCTAACACTAAAAGTTTACAATTCATTTCCTAGCAAGATAAAAACAATGCAGTAGATCCCCTTAAGGTATAATACCCATGTTCTCATAAGTTAACAAAGGACCTAAATATTTGAAAATTTGCATAGTTAGCTCACACAAGTCAATAATGACTATATATCAGCTTTTAAAAGTCAATGACTTAAGGTAATGAAATAATCTAGATTTAATTTGCATTTACCATAAAGGAAGATTGGATATCAGCCAGTATTCAGATTTATTAAGAATCAAAAATGCTGTCACAGCTCATGTGCACATGGAACATTAGTCATTCATTTTGTTAATCTAAAATAATATGGAATATAATTTATCAGGACATCAAAATAATAGCTTTTACTTCATTTCCTCACTTCTATAAGGACATGCACAATAGACTCCACAGCTATACATGCACTCTATTAGAGTTAATTGAAAATAGATGATACAATTAACCTGCTTCTTAGTAAAAAGCATTAACACTTAATGTAAAAGTCTAATCACAATAAAAAGAGGTTCACATCAGAAGGGAATGTGGTGAATAATTCAAAATGATCCAATTTTCTCTTACAAAGTAAATTAAAGAAAGAAAAAGTTAATATAACACCACCCAGAGCAGCAATTAGATAATTTGCTTTCCTATTCTTTGCTTTCTTTTTCAGATGTATTCCATTTCAGAACATTTTATAGATGATTTAACACAATGACTCTCAGTATGTAGGTGAAACATAGAAGAACTGAGCAGGTGGTCATGTAACAAATATGCTGTTAAAGTAATCCATTACAATATAAACTGCAAAGAGCGAAAATTATGTAAACTCTTTTCTAAGAGAAGCTACCTTGATCATTTTATCTTAATAAATTTTAATAAATTATTTTAATAATGTGCTACCTTTAATTCAGTAAGTTCCTAAAAGATGAAGAAAATCATTATTCATTTTTTTCTGTTAAAATAAATACAAATAGTAATCATTTGAAATCTATAAGTTTGGTTGTCTCATGAGGTAATTTTTCATGTCTAAACCTTTTTAAAAATGTTTTATGACTTCAATTTAAAAAGAAAATATTCCAAACATATACCATGTATACTTTCCACCACTATTCTCTTTTTAACTAAGAGTAGATATCGTTAACCAAGCTATACTATTTCCTGATAAATCTAGTCTTAGCTCAAGATTATTTAATGGTAATCATTACTTCCAATTGTTAGGGATTACTATGACATAGTGAATTAAATATCCCAGTGTTGTTTTTTTTCCCTTTATTGAGGACTGAAACAAATTAACAATATATTAATTTTGAAATTTCAAATTAATTACACAAATTTTTTTTCAAAGGAGGATACATGGAGGTCACTATGGGAACATTATTTTATGTGTGACATGAAAAAAATAATATCACTCATTTTAGGAATTTAAGCTAGGTGTGGTAGTGCACAGCTGTAATCTCAGCAACTGGGGAGGTTGATGCAAGAGGATGACAAATTCTAGCCCAACCTCGGTATCTAAACAACTTACGGAGGCTCTAAGCACTTAGCAAGACTCTGTCTCAAAATAAAACAAACAAAAAAAGGGGGGGGGGGCTGAAGATGAGGCTCAGTGCTTAAGCAATTCTGGGTTCAATCCCCATTACAAAAAAATTTAAAAATTTAAGTATTAACTTTTTTCTGAAAAAGGAAAAATTTTTGGAAAAATATTCTAAATTATGAGGCATGAATAGGTTTTCATCAGAGGACCAGAAGAAATAGAAGAAGGCTAATTTTAGACAAAATACTGAAAATCTTCAAAGATTATAAGAATTTGGTACTGAACTAGAATGATACTCAAACACAATAAGATCTGAAACAATTTTTAGAATATATGAAACAATAAGAGAATCAAAGGGAAAAATCTCTTCAAACTATAACCACAGCTCATTTCCTCCCTCTTCAGTGGTAGGTGAACTTTTTGACATTAACTAGACCTCCATTAAATGCAAGTATAAATCGACTATCTGGAAGTTAAGGGACAGCTATGTACTTATTTACTTTAGAATTTTTTTGTAAATAGATTCATATATTTGAATGTATGAACCTTAAATATACTGGAGACTAGACATCATTTTTGTAGCTTTTTATCTATACCTAATGAAATGGATCTCAAAAACTAAGTAACTAGAATGACCTGAGTCTGCATTTTGCTCTTTCTAAACTTAAAATGTTTCCTGATAAGGAAGAGCAGCAGACTTGGGAGCTGAATCTGGTACATTTGGAACCTCACAGACACAATGAAGAATTTATTAAGTATATGGTCACAACTTCTTTTTGTAATCTTTGCTAATCATCAGTAAAGCTCTATACAATGTAAACTTTGTATTTTGTGTATATCTGTGTGATTACACAGGATTTTGAATTTGCTAATGATTAAAGATTGATTAGACTAGCTCTAAAATGGCAGATTAACAGGTGCAGATTTTGTGGTTGGTATAGCTATTAAAAATAAAAAAATTTCATCTTGAAAAAATGTTTAAGATGCTACACACTTTAATACCCTAGAGATTGTAATGAACATTCAAATGCTAGAACCTTGCTGATGCAACGTAACACATTCTCCAAAAGAAATAAAAGATAGCTTATCGTGAACCAAATATGAGTGACCAATGCCTGGGAATAAAGATTTGAGTGTCCCTGGAAAATGTACTGTGCCATGGAAGAGGTTGTATGAACTTTAAAGTTGAATAATAAAGAAAATCATAAATCAATGCATTTACCAAAGACTAACGAGCTCATCAAGCATACAAATTACATACAACACTGAAGAAAATTTTTTTCTATAGGTTTCAAGTGGGATCTTATGGCATTCTCAGCTTTAGGGTTGGTGGAAGTCAGAGGTCTGCACAATTCACCAATATTCCAAGAATTTTATCTAATAATCACTGGAATGTTCAATCATTTACAGAAATTGAAAGTAAATGGCTATTAAAGGGAACAAGACAGTCCAAGATAATTTTGACTCTTAACCTGCTGCATTCCATCTCTCCAGTCACAATATTCTCCTCAGCCAAAGTCAGTCTATAGGATTTTTCTTATAGATGTAGCTTCTTCAGAGAACTTTAGTTACATAAACTCAAGAAGCACTTTTTCTGGATTGAGAGAGAAAGCCTACATTTCCTCTTAAGACAATGCAACTCAAACACATTTCACCAGGGGAAATTTTTTTTTCATATGAATACCAGAAAAATTTTTAAATAAGTAAGAAAAACCATATGATGCTCTCGGTAAATTAAGAAACTTTGATAAAACTCAATATATACGCATGATAACAATCTCAGTCAACTATAAGTAGAAGGGAATTCACTTAATATGTTAAGCTCTTTTAAAAAAAAACAACAGCAGGGCTGGGGTTGTAGCTCAGGGGTAGAGCTCTTGACTATCATGTGTGAGGCACTGGGTTCGATTCTTAGCACTGCATATAAATAAATGAAATAAAAGTCCATTGACAACTAAAAAATTTTTAAAAGACTACAAAAAAGGCATACTTAATGCTTAAATGTTAAAAGTTTTTGTTAAAATAAAAAAAGGAACAAAGATACACAATGTCACAGATTTTCCTCATTACAAGCGCATTAATGTAATAGAAAATAGAAATTATAATTGTTGAAGAGGGATAAATAAGTGCTGTTCACAAATTGCATGATTATATATACGGAAAATGCAAAAAAGTCCCAAAATGTTAGAAGTAATCAGGGAAACTAGCAATATTTCTGCATACAAGATCAATCAATGTACATAGTCAATTTTGTGTCTTCTTACCAAGTTAAAAAATAAGTTTGAATTACCATTGAAAATTGAATATTATTCAGGCAAAATAAAGATAAATAAAGTATGGAATATATGATAACTGATGATTGGAAATTTTAATATAGTGAAGATTCTCTGTGTATTTCCAAATGTATTTATATATTCAGTGTGGGCTCAATTAAGATTTCATTTGGAATTATCTGGAAAATATGAATTAATTATAAAATGTATATGTACATTCAGGGATCCAAGACTATCTAAAATGAAACTGAAAAGGAAAAGCAGTGGTATTTTATATTATATACCAAGTGTAGGTTTAGGCAAAGATATACATAGACTGATAGAAGAACAGAATCTAGAGTCAGATTTATTTGTAGAAGATCTCAATAATAATCCATTGAAAGAAAAATGTCATTTTTTTAGTCATAATTCTGTAAATGTGTCTATCCTTAGAAAAAAAGAAAATTAAATTTACCCTGACCTCAGACATCAAAAAATAAATTCTACTGTACTATCACTCAGTAGTAATGATATAATAATAACTCTTCCAGTTAACATGGAAGTATAATTTAAACATGAAAATTGAAATAAGAGAGGGAGAGGCTAGATTTAGGTAGATTATTAAAGATTTTGAAAGTCGTTAGCATGTTGAGCATGAAAGAGGACAACATGATTTAAAATAATTGGATATGTTAGATGAATCAATAAAAGAATCAAAAAGGAAAATCTCTGGTAACTTATAAACCCAAAAATTGAAACAAAGGTTATATAACATGGACACAGAAATGACTGATTATTTTTTAAACTGAAAATAACAAGTGTTTACAAAGATGTAGAAAAAATGGAATTTTCATTCACTAGTTTTCAAAATATAACTTGACTGTGAAAAACAGTTTGGCAATACCTACAAAATTTAGTATATTCATGCAAAATGGCCCAGCAATTCCATTCCAAGGCAGATATGCATTAGAAGTGTATTTGTATGTGCATGAAAAGTCCTGCACAAGAATGTCTTTAACAGCATTATTTGTAATAACCTTAAAATGGAACCAATACACACATCCAGTTACGTAAATGGATAAATTGATTTTTGCATTGATATGCAATGAGATATTACACATTCCATTTAAGCAAATATACTACAACAATAAGCAACATCAGAAGTAAATTTTTAAGCATAGTTTTCACTAAAAGAATCCAGATGCAAATGAATAGTTTATGCTGTATAATTCTATTTAAAGCCAACAAAGCTAGGTTACAGTACCAGAAGTTAGGATAATATTTATTTTTGGAGAAAAAGGAAGACTGTTGATTGGAAGATTGCATGGGTTCAGGCTCTGAGGCATTATAATATATTGGGTGATGATTCTATCACTGTGTTCAGTTTGCAAAAATTCAACAAATTATACATTTATGGTTTGTATACATTTCTATGTGTAACACATGCACTTCGCTTATAAAATTGTTTTTAACAATTCTTTCTAAAACACACTCATGACACCATATTATGTTTAAAGTAATATCTTCAGGAAATAAATCATTATAATACTTCTAATGATCAAACATTGCCAAACATATTTTAACTGAACTAAATGAATACTTTTTAACTTTTTAAAAAATTATTCTTGCTGATAAATAAAACCATAAAATTGTACATATTAGTTGGGTATCATGTAATAGCTCAATACATGTATACATTGGATAATGTTTTAGTACACTAACATATCTGCTCAAATATTTATTATTACTAACACTCAAAATCCTTTCATGTATCATATTGAAATATACAGTACATTATTACTATCATTACCCTACTGTGAATTAGCATACCAGAACTTCTTACTCCTAACTCTACCTAAGTAGCCATTGATTAACTTGTCCCCACCCTTCCCCACATCCTACTCTCTATGGCCTCTGGGTAGCTCCCTTCTCTCAACTCCAGTGAGATCAACTTTTTAGATTGAAGATATAAGTGCAATCATGAGGTACTTGTCTTTTCTGTTCCTGACCGATTTCACTTAACATAATGGCATTCATTTCCACTCTTCTCTTAAATGACAGAATTTAATTTTTATAACTGAATAGTGTTCCATATTGAATATATACCACATTTTCTTTATCCACTCATGTTTCATTCATTTATTGATGAACATTTAGGTTGTTTCCATTTGTTGGCTGTTATAAGTAGTGCTGCTATAAAAATATCAATGCAGATGTCTCTTTGACACATTGATTTCAATTCCTTTGGATAAATACTGAGATTTCTGGATCATCTGTTAGGTTGATTTGTTTCCATAATGGTACCAATTTGCAACTCCATTCTATTGCCCACTTTTGAAACTGGGTTAATGGGTATTTTTTTCTATTGAAGTTTTGGATTTCTTTATGTGTCTATATATCAACCCCTTGTCAGGTGCATATATTGAAATATTTTCTCCATTTCTGAAGGTTGTCTTTTTACTCTGTTGGTTATTTCTTTTACTAAGTAGAATTTGTTTTCTTTAATAGGATAATCATCTTTGGTTGGCAAGTAGTTAATAGAATGCCTTTTAAAGCCATGTTTTCATAATATATTTATGTTACAACAGACGAGAGTATTTTGATGACACTATTTGATAAATCTTTGTGCAGAGGCAGTGGAGAAAGTGGTAGCACACACAGGAGAATGAGATTTCCAAACAAATCCTTAGAAATAGGCCTAAATACTTGTTCCTGACTTCATTCAAGTTTATAACTTTGAAATACATCAAAAATGCAGTGTGTTGATTTAACTTAAAAATCATCAGTGCCAAGCATATTACTTGGAAATCAAATTTCCCTTTGTAATTATTCAGATTCACATTTTATACTTATTAAATAATTATTTTAAATGATAACCACCCATTTCTAAAGTTAATCTCATCTGGATCAAATCATGGCAGAACTGATATTTCTAAAAATTTCAATTTATTAATTCATCGGTGAAATGCACTACTTGACAATGCCCCAAAGAATGAAGCTTCTATGTATAAGATGATGATTTTCATGTTATATCTACTATTAATTAAATTAATCAGGTAATCAATAATACATCAATTTTTTGGCACTGACATTTCTGCTTGAGCATAATCTTACAGAGAGTTATTATCATACCTATCCTGAAGAATTAATCATTTCTGAAACAAGAACCATGTTTATGTTAGTACTGGTTTATACTGTTTAGTTTTGATATGATTAAGCACAATTAATTTTTCAGGTTAAAGCAAACAGGATATAATGTTTTCCCCTCAGTAGTTTATATTCTGTCCTATTTAAATTGTTGTTGAGGTCATACAAACTTCAGACCTGCTGATTGGAAAGGTACAAGTTGTTCCTTGACAAACATGTGACCTTAAAAGGACTTAAGAGCATAAGATTAAAATCTTGTTCTTCCAGCATCTCTTCTAGATCTACCACTAAGACTATTCCTCAAGTAGGGTGATGCCTCCTGCTGTGTTTAAATGGTTATTTTATTTGTGCATTTAACTCTTTGTGTTTAAATATTTAACATGTGCTTTATGGTACATTATCTAAATTGATGTATTGCTAATAATATATACACAATTTAATAGTTCTGGAAGTATTTAAGAAATTGAAATTGAGTCAAGGCTAGTGAAATTAAAAGAAAATATTCCCAGTCCAGTAGATAGATATGCATCTGTTTATTTTTATTATAATTAATAACTCATTACTGAAAAATTTTTGATTATTAAAAAGATATAAATATTTAAGTCCACTTTATCTTTGAGAATTATATAGTTAATATGTAATGAATATGACATTTCCAAAATAGTTCTGTTTTTGGAGTTCTCATAAATCCAATATAATAATGTCTTATAAAGCTTGTAATGCAATTTTCAATTAAATTCTTAAGTTGAGGGAGATCCAATTATGATTTGCCTTCAGAGTTGTCTTATTCCTTAGATCCAGTAATTACATCTTAATACTTCTATTCAATTTCTAATTCCCAGTGATTTGGGGTCTTATTTGGAAATAATCTTCTCCAAATCAATTGCCTTCTGGTGTACAATTTTAGGCTCTTTTCCCCCCTTAAACTATTTGTCTTGCTCTTCATGATATTTTTTCTTTAAATATTAATTGTTTATAATAATTGTTTTTATTATGTTTTAATATTTTGACTATAATTTTATATTTTATTATCCAGGAGTAAGTCATTTTTTAACAATGTTGTTTACAAAATATATATTTCATATATTTAAAAGAATCAAAATAGTTATATTTAAAGCTAACTTCCAAAATCAGTTATATTCTTAGTCTGAACTGTATTACATGACAAGTAAATAAAAAAATAATGAAATATGAACACAATTCTCATTATTACATGATAACATTAATTTTCACTTATTAATTTTCATTCATTGTATAAAGAGAAGTGCTAAAGATAAAGAGAAGAGCAATATGGCCTCGGAGATGTTGATATATAAGAAAAAAGGACTCACCTGGCTGAGAAATACTGAGTGTAGAAAAGAAAGGGTATACTTGGGCCACCTGGTTTGAGGGCAGAAGCCCTTCTGGAAATGATTCCATTCAGTTAAGCAGAGAATTAACTGCACAGATGAGCTACTGCAGAGCCAAATGGTCTGGTTCTACTACAGTAGTAAAGCTCCTGAAGGGTGTGAAACATGATGCCTAAAAAATGGTGACAAGGAAACTCTTGCAAATAGCAGGTTAGAGTCACAGTCATTCCATTAACAGTAATAAATATGAGTCATAATCTGGCTCAACATAAATACAAGGACAATGAGAAAGATAAGGAAATTTGTATGAATAGTGGCCTATTTATATTATGCTAAGGAATACAAAAAATAAGATGAAAGAAACTGGGACAAAATCAGAGGATGAAATATGAGATATTAAAATCCAGGAAATATTTTAGAAGACAAATTGCAAAGTAACACAAAGAAAAAAGAGTCACTGACTTACTGAGTTCTGTGATATTAACATCTATCTTACAAAATCATGTATATGACAGTTATTAATGAAAAAAGTTAACAGCATGAAACAGAATTGAAGAAATTTTAAATAAAGATTGCTAAGAGTTGATAAAAGTTTTCCAAACTATACATTTACATTTTGAGTTTTCCAAATACAGAAGATAAAATAATGAAAAGATCAAATATTCATATATGACTTAATAATGAAGTGTTTCTTTTTAAATAAAAATGTTAAGTATATATCATAAGAGCAAACATGTACCAGAGGAAAAAATTGTTGAAATGAAAGTTTATACCAGTGATGCTACTGGATTATTAAAATACAAAAATTTATAAGAATATACTGGATGTGGTGTCCTATGCCTGTAATCCCAACAACTTGGAAAACTGAGGCAGAAAGATCACAAGTCTGAAGCCAGACTGGGTAACTTAACAAGATTGCCTCAAAATAATATATGAAAAGGACTTGGGATACAGATATCTCAGTGGTAAAGAACTCCTAGGTTCAATCTCTCGCACTGGAAAAATTTATAATAATATATAAATAAATTATAAAAGTATATTTATTAGAGTGATCAATGTTGGGTGGGGTGGGGTGGGAACAATAATGAAAGAAGTCCTTGGAAAGTTTTGAGTCTGACCTCAGAGTTTCCTAAAACAACATTTGCTGTTATAAGAAAGAAAAAACCATATTATAAAATATGAAAAAAACGCTTTAAGCTATACAAGCTATCCGACTGACTTAAAGGCTATAGCTCAAACAGCCTTGAGTGTACAAGATGGTAAAGAATATTGTTGACCAATCTTCTTGAGGTTAATAACAAGTGGTGTGTGCTTTATGTATTGCCTTGAAGAATTATTGCAAGTACCAAATGTAATATTTCTTAAAAAGAGACTTTTGGGCAAGTTTTCATCTCATTGAAAATATGAACTGAAAGTACAGACAGTTCCCACATATCTCACATTCACACAACACCCAAGCTTCCTCCATTAGACACATTGTCACCACAATGGTTGAGTTTTGTTTTTATCCATTTCAGCCCGTTTGTATCTGTTAATTGGGTAATTTTAACTCACTGATGTTCAAAGCTATAATGAATAGGTAAATACTTATTCCTGCCATTTTGTTTAATTTCTTTTGTTTGTTTTGAAAATCTTTTGCTCCATTCCTTCTCTATTGTTTAATTTTGTGGTTTAGTGGTTTGTTATAATAGATAAGATTTGATCATTTTCTATCTCTCATTTGTTCATCTGCTTTTCTGGTACAATTTATTCTTCTATGTGTTTTCAAGATGATAGTTATCTATCTTCTGCTTCTGGATGTAGAACTCCCTTAACCATCTTTTGTAAGACTGATCTGTTCATTCCCTTAGTTTTTGATTGCCCTGGAAAGTCTTTATTTTTACTTTATTTCTGAAGGATATCTTTTCTGGATATAGTATTCTTGGTTGGCAGTTGTATTATTTCAGAATTCAGAATATGTTATTTCATTCCCCCTTGAACTGTAAAGTTTGTATTGAGAAGTCATATGTTAGTCTAATGGGTATTTCCTTTCAAGTAACTTGAACTTTTTCAATTTTTAGGATTCTCTCTTTTTCACATACTTTTGACAGTATGAATGTTCTATAGGTCACAGTGTCAACTTAGAGTCCTATTGGTCTCCCACCCCTGAATGTCTATAGATATCCAAGATTGGGGACATTTTAGGCTGAATATGCTTTCTATGCCTTTCTCCTTTTCTTTACCTTCAGTTAGTCCAAAATATGAAAATTCACTTATTGAGTCATGTCCCTATGTCTCGGACGCTGTCTGCATTCTTTAATCATTCTTGATTTTTTTTTAAAGCAATTTGTCTTACGATTATAGAACAAAGGAACTGTTTTCAGATTCAGATTCTTTTACTTGATATAGTCTGTTCTTGAAGCTTTCAACTATTATTTTTTGTTTGTTTGTTAGTTTTTTCTTTATTTAATTTTTCATTTCTAAGATTTGTTTGGGTTTTTTTAGAGAGCTTTATCTAAGAGATAAATTTCTGAATTTCTTACTCATTTCATTGTTTTTTTTTTTCCAATTTTGTTCAACTATCTGTCCATATTCTTTGAATATAATTGAGTTTCCAATCACACATTTGAAATCTTTATCCAGTAGAAATTCCATCAATATCCCTTTCTTTGGGCCTGTTCTTAGAGAATTATTATTTCTTTGGAGATGGCATGCTATGGGTTTGTTTATTTGTTTTTCACCCCCAATCATTTTTGTGACCCTACATTGAGTTTCAGCATCTGGTGGATAACTTATCTTTACCACTTTTATAAGATCATTTACATAGTAAATGGCTTTCTACTGAACAAGCGTCTTAGGATGTTAGTTTGTTACATGATAGTTTTGTTCTAGCTGGGCCTCACCTCATAGTACAGGCTTCCCGTAGCTCTTTAGGTATAATTGATGACTTTGGGTAGAGTACTTTTGGCAGAGGGATCAGAGAAGCCCACTCTCTTCAGAAGCACACTGGAGGGGGATGCTCTAGCAGCTCAGGTAGGTATGATGCACACAGCAGTGGTGGTGTGGTATCAGCTGCATAGCCACTCCAGCAGTGAGAATGGTGGTGTCAATAAGGCAGTGGATGTTTCCTAAGGCACTTGTTGTGGTGTGCTTTTCTCTGGCAGACTGTGACATTAGCAGTGATGAGGCTGAAGCACCTGACCTCAGTCTTATCAGTGGCATGGGTTCACAAACGCCTGTTAGAATTCAGAATTCATGGATTGCAACCTCTGCTCTCAGATCTAGCAGTAATATAGCCTCAAGTGACTGGTTACTGTGTTGGGGGGATGGTAGCAGCAGAGGAGTGTGACACCCACCCTCAATCCAGAGATAGTACAAGGCTAGTGGTGGCCACAGGGGATATAGAAGCCAGGGAATGCAACACCTCCTCTAAGTCACAATGGTGGTTTTCCTGGGAGAAATAGCAAAACAGATGCAGAGACAGCCTCTGTGCTGTAGTTCCTGAGGGCAGGAACCAGGAAGAGAGAGAAGGCACAAAGAGAAGTACAGCTGCCCAAGCATCAGCCTTCTCCGAAAGTACTCACAAATGTTGCAAAAATACAAGTAGAGGGGGAGAGAAAGCAAGGCATTCTACAAGCCAAAAAATATGAAGGCCAACAACTGAGCCAGTCATTTCTATAGACCCAGGATTTGGCTTTCCCATTTAATGCTAATGATTTGAAATTGGAATTCTTCCCTCTCTCTTTTAGTTAATCCCATCCTGGAAAACAGCTACCTGATAATCTGGCATGTTCCACTAAGTATAGAAGGGATTATCTTAAAAAGCATATTTATAACTATCTTCAAAAATACACACTTGGTTATATTCATTGGTTCTTCACTCTCCAACCTATTTCCTTTTGTGATCCAAATTTTTCTCTCAAAACCTTGACTTTCATTTTACAGAAAGTAGGCAGATTTTAAGCATGAATGTATTCCCATTTTAAAAAATAAAGGACTTCAAGAAATTATATTTCAGCTAAATTTTTAAGAATTTATATATCTGAAATCATATCCTCAAATGTCTACATTAGCATTTAATGAATCATTTCATTTATTTTGGTATTTCAGGAAAACATACTATTTTGAAAGTCTATTTATTGATCTAAAATTTTCAGATTTTTTTTGTTATAACTTTGTTAAAATTTTATTTCTTTTCATGACTTCCTCTTTTTCTTTTCCTGGTAGTATATGATTCCACATAATAAATGATGCACATAATTGTGGTCTTTGTTCACTGAACTAAAGCAAAAATCAAATAGAATGGTTGGCTTAAACAACATGTTTTTTAACAGTCCTAAAAGCTACAAAGTCCTGGGATCAAGATCATGGCAGACTCAATATCAACAAGGGTCAACTGCCCAGGTCCATAGATATTTTATCACTGTTTCCTCACAAGGCAAAAGGGAGGAGGAGGCTGTATTGTGTATCATTAAAGGACATTAATCTCATTTATGAGGGCTTTGCCCTGATTACTTAGTCACCTACCAAAGACTATACTTTGTAAGACTATTGATGTGCGGTTAGGATATCAACATATGGACTTTGAGGAGAATACAAACGTTTAGAACATAACAACCATATGTGTTAGATGATGATGTATTTAATATATATAAGTATATATATATGCATATAATAGAGTTATGAATGATAGCATATATTTGTTTATATGCTACTCATGATTCATGTCAGATAAAATATAAATAATTCTTATAATAGAAAGAACAATAATATATAATTTTCTCCAGTCTATATGCTTAATTTGTTATTTCCACAATCCCACAGTGCTGGAGATTCGAACCCAGGCCTCCAGCCTGAGAGGCAGGCACTCTACTAGGTGGGCTATTATATGCTTAATTTGATAAAGGCTCTAAGTAGAAAACAGATTTAATCTTGCTAACTAATTTTCAGAAGAATGTGCAAAGAAAATTTAGGGAGAGAAAGAAAACAAAGAATGTAATAATTCTCTTCTCCTCTTCCTAGAAGTCCTTTTTGGGCAGCCTCTTATTCTTTTTCTCTTTCTACCTTCCGTCTTTCCCTACTTTAAATTAAAGAGAATATAAATTCAATTTGAGTTAGAAAATTGTATTCTACCACACACAGATGGTTAGAAACAGAGGTAAGTCAGCATCAGTGTTTAAATACAAGAAAGATATTGAGCAGTGTTAGGGTGCATTTTCTCTTATCTTAAAATAAGGACATTCAGTTTTTCACTTGTAGTCTGAAATGTTGTACTGGTAAATTACTGCATTTTCCACAAAACATTTTCACAGAGTAGATTTTATCATAACTTCAGCTATTAAAATAAAAGAGTTTATATTTAACAATATCAACATTTTATTTAGAAAAACAATTTTATAATCAATTATTCTATCTTTCAACAAACTTGTTTTTTAATAGCTTGGAAGTCAATCACGGGTTATTTTTTTCATGAAACAGAGTATGAAGATTTTTACTTACCTCCTACATTACTAATATTAGTGGTACTTTATTATGTTGCTTTCACTTTGAGCTATATGTTATTATTTTACAACTACTTACAATGTTTATTATATCTGAATTTATGAGTATTACATTTACTAAAAAAAACTCAGTTTTAACCAAAAACTCATGGAAATATAAGGAATTGGATGTATGTAAAAAGGTAATAAGTGTTAGAGTTTCAGAGGATAAAATAAAATTTATTATTTCTAGCAATAGTGACATGTATTACATCTCAAGAGCCAATTTTTCAATTGTTTTTGACCCATTTCTTTCTTTGAATTAGTATGAATAGTTTCTGACTAATTTCATTGCAAACTATTGCCTCTGCTCTTCAAGCATATAATCAATATTTATGAAAGAATCAGAAAAGCAAGAAATTGCATGAGTTGAAAATGAACTATTTTCCTTTTTCTCCCCCATTAGAATATGTCTCACCTGGACTTTTCAAGCCAGATGCAGTGAAAAGGGGTGAGGTACTTATGAGGCAACATTTCTACTTCCCTAAGATTCCTGTTTTGTTCAGAGGTTGCTTTGGTGACATGTTACAGTTACAGTTGTATGCTCTTCAATTCTTCATTTCAAAGAATTGCCTACTGAACATCTCAGCTCAGCCCAGAAGAGTTTTCAAAACAGGACTTCCTCTAAACTCTCTGTAACATCTACTCTGACTTAGTTAAAGGGGCTAAAATCTAAGTAGACAGCATAGGAGAAAAAAAACTAGGTGAGTTTGGCTCAGAAATGTTGAGTTTTATATTTGTGTCATACAAGGTGTTCTACCGTTCCAATTTTGGGCACTGCCTGAAAATGTTGGGTTACTCATGGTCTGACCCTGGGAACTTATCTCCTCTACCACTCTCACTAATAAATGCCATCTTTTCCCAAAGATGTAAATATAATCTTTAAACAGATGATTTCCAAATTCATATTCTCAGCCAAAACAATTCTTCTGAACTCAAAAGTTGAATATACAAATTACTACTTGTTATCTTCAATCAGATGTCTTCTAGAGATCACAATTCAAATATCACGAATTTAACATATGTAAAATACAAATCTTGATTTTACAACCAATCTGTTTCCTACTTCACATCCACACTATAAAGAAAATGCTACCATGAATCATTCAAGAAAGAAAGCCCAAAATTATCCATGAGTCTTAATTTTCTCTAACCATATATTCCTAAGAATAAGCAGTATTTTTTTTCTAAGCCATGGAGTTTAAGGAAATGTATGGAGATTTAAGAAGGTTGGTGGTACCAGGGGGAGGAATTATTCTTATTTTGTGCATCTGGAAAGAAAATAATCAATGATTGGAAGTCATGGTGAGGCAGATTTTGATTTAGTCTATTATGGTGAAAAACATAAGTCATCAATGTCAAAAACACTGTTTTTGTGTAGATCTTATTTTAAATTGTATTTCAAACTCTATTCCTCTTTCCTCTTCATTATTATTGCCATGTATGACTTTGAGAATTGATCAGTACACAAAATAACAACTCTCCAAATTTCCATGTTTATTCTTTTCTAGTCTAATATTAGACAATAATAAATCCAGCCTTCTCAAATTTTAATCAAGTCATACAACAGCCTCCTAATTAAACATTTTTAGTGGCTCTTCAATTGCCCTTATACGTAAAATAAAATCTCTTTTTACTATGGCTTATTGTATGACCTATTTTAACAAAACTCATTTTGTTAATTCTCAACTTAATTATCAGAAATCATGTTGCTCTTCATTAATTGCTGTGGGCACACAAAAATAATGCCTAGTATATATTTTGCACAATTTTTTTTTCATGATTGAATCCTTCTATTTCTTCAATTTCAGTTTAAATGTCACATTCTCTAAAAGGTGTTCCCTGAAAACCTAATAAAAATCTGTCTCTATTGTTTTCATAAGCTTTTAACAATGGAATGGCTAGAAATGGCAATTATTTTAGCTTTATAATAGGTGATCTTTACTTCTTCCTCTATCCCCACGTAAGCTTTTCAGTACAGAGCTAGTGATGTCATGTCCATCTTTGTATCTCCAGCACCTAGAGTAGGGTCTTGAGTATCTTGCTCTGGGTAAGAAAAGTTGCTTTTGCTTTACTGTAGGGTTTGGAGTCAAACAGTGCTTCATACATACTAGGCAAGGGCTCTATCCCTATGCTGTATTCTCATCCTTTAGGAAGAGTTTTTGAATAGTCTATAAGATATGCCAAGAATTTGGGGAGAGTTTTCTAGGTCAGAGATTTACATTTCCTGAGGTACTTAGAGATTAAATAATATACTGAAAAGAGAAAAGTTTATCTTATCAGCTAGTTTATCATATCTGGAATTAGAACAATACATTATTCTTAAGTAAGTGGATCCCAGATAAGGTCTTATAAGAGGCCTTACATTGACTGATGTTCTATATGTTCCTTAATAATTGTGGCCTCCAATTTTAGAATTTTGTAATGAAAGTCAATGTCTCAAGCAGAGTTGGAATAGCTGTTGCACAGAGGAAGTGCAATCTGTTTGGGCTATAAGCGCTTCAGGTCATGAGCAATTGTACCCTGCTACCTCTATCAGGTTTATCTCCATTTCTTCCTGGTGACTTCCTCTGCTTGACATATAACATATTTTGGTTTCTAGAGACTAAACCCTCTAAAAATGAAGGGTCTGAAGGGTCTTCCTTTTAACAGTGCAATAGTTATTTTTAATTATATTTCTTTCAGAATTATACATACTATCTCATTTGCAAGATACATAGATAATTTGAGATAGAGATTAGAAAAGGACATGAACCATGTGAGCTATAAACTTTGAATTATTGCACAGAACATGTGAAGCTTGACAAATGCCTTATTCACTTACAGTAGAGACTTTTACTTCTTGCCAACTCTTATACCTGCTCACCCACCCACTTACCCACAATGTGTCTTCTATAAAAGACATCCATAGAAGGTGATCAAAATTATGAGTAGGCTGAAAGGTATAGTTTTTAGAATAAATGAAAAGGCAAAATGAAAAGAAGAGAAATTTCACACTAGCAAAGGTATTTTGACATATGTGTGTATGTGTACATATATATCTTTAAAAGTGGATATGTATAATGTGTATATAATTGTTTTCACTTCACATGCATATAAAAATTACACAAATATTGCATTTATGGCTACTTAGGACACTAAAAACTTGAAGTAAGATATATATTATAGAATAGAAAAATGAGAAAAGAAGGAGAAAATCATCACAAGAAAGATTGAATGATAAATTGTACAACTGTACACAAAACAGAATTTCTCATGAAAAGGGAAATATTGTTGCGCAAGTATATGAATACAATTTTGAAGTTGGGCAAAAATATGAATAAAATACATCTTCCCTAGACCATGGATGCCTTATGACAACTGTGGAAGGGTGAGGTTACTTGTCCTTTATGTGTCTCCAAAGAACAGGATCTGTGACTGGAGATACAAAGAGGTTGGTTTCGGCTAATTTGGAGGAAGTCCATAAGTCAGCACTGTCCTAACAGCCATGAGCACATACATACTGCAAAGGGCTTACCCCTTTTGGAAGAATTCAGGTCTGTGGATGAATACTACACTAGGAAAACACTGGAACAGATGAGATTCTCAATGATTCATTTATTGGTTTCTTAGTTCACTACACATACAGCTTACTTATTAAACACTGTACTTCACAATGTATATTCTGTATCAACAAATCTCTGCTCTTGGGCTAGCTCTCTTTCTTCAAAACTTTTATGTGGTATAATAAAATGAAGTGCTGCATTCCATTAACCTAGGAACATTAAAAGGTATCTTTGGTGAATAATAAAACAGGCTTGATTACCCATTTCAGCACAGATTGTATGATTTCACAGTCAAGTGGTCAAATAGTGAATTAACTTAAAACAAAGCCATAAGCAAAAGAAAACCTCATGCAAAGAAAAGTTTTTAAGTGTTTATAACAGAAGGTAATTTGGCTACAAGATATAGTCTCCTAACTCTGTTGATAGGAAATTTCCTATTTTTTAAAGTACCTCTATGCTTGTTATATTTTTAAATAGGTTGTGTTTTCTCACCACTACCTTGTGAGTTTATCATTGAGATAGTTATTAATTAGCACTTATATACCATTCAAGAGCACTTTTATTTTGTATGTTTTCATCAAAAAATTAAGCACATGCCTAATCATATGAAAGAATTAAGAATTATTTGGAAAAAGTATTTTCATTTCATTATGAAGCACTAATCCTATAATAAGATGCAATTAAGGAAATCCTAGAATATGCAAGATAAATTGAATTAAAGACAACTTTTAGTCTGGCTCTCTGCCCCTAAAAGGGATTAAGGCAATTTATTAATCACAATTCTTGAACCATTCCTAGGGGAAATATTTAAATCCTCTTGTTTGGTTAGCCTAAAACTTCAATAGTTATAGCAATGTTCCAATTTGTGTTCATGGCCAACTTGGAGGTAGGTACTTAGTCTTAGAGACAGCTAAGAAATTTCTGAATCCTTTATGTAATTTAAAATCCCTACATAATCACATGACTACAAAAGTCTCCTGGATGGAATTTCATTTAAGTAAAGGAGTTTTTCCCTATTACCTATACTCTAAATATACTAGATATTTTCAGGTTATAGCAATGTCAAGTTATTGATACACCTAAATTTTTAATCAAGTTTGATTTTTAATCAAACTTCACACTGTGCCCAGAAAAATCAGGTCAAGTTCCTTTTTGATAAAACTCATCCTGAGATCTGACTCAATATTAATGTCCTTTCTTGTTAGCTGCAAATTTTCCAAGAGGTTGAATTAGAGTGATTGATGCAAAAATACCAGTAGAGTCATGCAAACTTTCCTTAAAGCAGGTAAATATGTTTTTTTGCTTATTTACTCACAGATGCCTACACAAAATAAGAAGCACTGTGGTATACCTTTATTTATTTATTTGCAGTGCTAGGGAATAAACCCAGGGCTTCTTGCATGTCAGGAAAACACTCAATCACTGAACCACATCCCCAACCTGGTACTGTTGCAAATCTTGTTGAGTGAGTCAAGTTGCAAATTGTTTCACTTGAGGTCAGGATCATCATGGCATCTTCAAAAATATCTCTAAATTACTTTCTGATGTGTGTTTATGTCCTTGTGGCTCATTTGAAATGTTTGGGAAACTCTGGTCACATGCTGGTGACCAGGGAACTCTGGTTCCCTGTTTGGTGAAACTAGATGAATCAAGGGATAACTTCCCAGGAATACTATCCATTTAACAAATTCATGTTTTAGTATTTTCTGATCTTCAGTTCTGAAGTATTCTAATATATGAAATATATAGATATGTTATCTCTATCATTAAATATATTACATTTTCTAATTTACATATTTTTTTGTCCAACTGAATGTCCATTTGAAGGCAAGATAGGATCTTTGTATCATCAAGGCCTATCAAAGTGAGCAGCACATAAATGTTATTGATTTTTTGTGACTGGAATATATACTGAAAATCACATTATTTGCATTATTTTAGGAACTCATCTGTATTTTAACATGTAATCTTTTATCACTGTTTATCTTGAAATAACTAGTATACTAAAAAAAAAGTGCTCTTTCCATATTATTTAATGGTCACCCATCTATCCTTATAATTCCACTCACTTACTTTCAAAGATTTTGTAAATTTCCATATTTTCTGATTTTCCACAGCTTTCCCTTCTCCTGTCCTATAAATATATTTTACTCTCTTTTCCATGAATGTACTCACTCAGTCTATCAACAAACAATCAATAAGCTACCTCATGGATTCTAAAATTAACCTAACAAGTGAATTAACAATTTTTAGGTTCAGTCCCCACTTCTTTTCAATGTTTCAGTCTTAAACTTAAAGACTACCAATTTCATATTAAACTCTGTATATCCCACAGGCATATAAAATTCGATTATATAAAATAAAGACTTTCATACCCCAGTATTTCTATTAATAATACAGACATGCTGTTTCAGTCATTTTTGTGCAGAGGGAACATTCCTTAAGCTTATCTGACAGCAGTCACTGACACCATGGTCTAAGCCAAACAGTCTGAACAGAGAAACTGAGGTAATGGTGAAGACTCGCCATGGAATGAAGGTTTTTGTAGTTGTTGAGGCTGAGTTTGAGCTGAGGGGAGGCCTTGTTCTGTCAAGCATCCCAGCAAGCTGTGATGTGAGTTGGTCCGCACTGCCTTGCCTCATGCCATGTGCTGGAGCTTGCCATCCCCCCAGTCCTTTGTCTCAGACCTGTTGCTGGGCAGAATTGCTTAGGCATGCTTGGTTTGTTTACACTACCTGGACCCTCGACGTATAGTTCACCTATAGGCTGACTCTGTAATACTTTAACAAGTGTGTTAACCTGATTGGATAATGTGCCTATATATGTCCTGTGCAACCCTAAATAAAATTAGATCTGTGCCTTCAGAACTCAATCTCCGATGCCTGGGTAAGCGCTGGGTAAAGCTAGGTAGGGTAGGCATCGTTTGTCCTCACCCTCAGCAAACCCGTCTCTGAACATCTACAATTGTGTACTGTCTTGGATTTTTTTCCCCTTATTCCTACATAAAAGTAGTTGCTTTTCGTCATATTGTACAAAGTTTTATTGTCTTCTAATTAAGCCTAAGAACTTTTGTGGTTAGACGTTTTATTACGGTAATATAATCTCTTTATTTTGCTCAGAGAGTCCATGACAGAAGGGTTTGGAATGATTTACATTTGTGGTGTGGAACAAGTGTAACTGGACTTTTTATATGGTAGCTTGGGACTCCAAAGTTAGGGTTCTAGGAAACAAAACGAAAGTTACATTACCATTCATGACTAACCCATGACACACAGCAGCATTTCTCCAACATTCTCTTGGGTACAAACAAGTAACAAGATTACCCAGATTCAAAAGGACTGGGCATCAGGCCACCTTAATGGGAGAATGGTAAAGGTCCTATTATAGGAAAGCATCTGGTATAGTAGAATTTTTTTTTTTTATATCATTAAGGAAAAATGCAATCTGCTACAGTCTATTCATTGGCCACAATTCACCTCATTTACAAATGCAAAAGAGATTCATTCTTTCCCCTAAGTCCAGCAAAGTTCTGGGCCATTAAAAATTAGCTCAAGGACTGTTCGCCCAAGGTTTAGATTTCCGTGATCTATATCAGGTCCACATGTGGAAGTGACTCCTCATGGGTATTTCATCTGGTAAACTGGAAAGACAAGATATCTACTATTCCTACTCCCACATGCAATGGTGCAAGAACATGAAGAAACAATCATAGACAGTCTATTAGTTGGCTCTGGATGCCATAATAAAATACCACAAACTGGTTGGTTGTGCTTTAACAATAGAAATGTATTTTTTTCATTGTTTTGGAAACTAAAAAGTTCAAGATTTGTGTTAGCAGGTTTCATTCTGGTGAAACCCCTTGCTGGCTGGCAGAAGCCTGCCTTCTTACTGTATCTTCACAGGCCTTTCTTTCTATTAATCATTCACTCCCAGTGTCTCTCTTCTTAACAGGGCAGGAATCCTATTTGATAACAGATCCCCACATATGACTTGATTTAACCTTAACTACCTTCATAAAGTCCCTGTCAACAAACACAGTCACCCTGGATTTAGGTTTTCAATATACAAATTTGTTGTGGGAACAATTCAGACTCCCTTTCAAAAATGAGAAAAATTAGAAACAGAGCAGTCACTGGCCCATAGCAATTCTAAAATCCAGCCAAGATTATATTATAGATTTTCCCATGGAGTTGCTCCATGTCTTCTGAATCTGTCAAATCTCTGTGTAATCCCTCCTTTTTCTGTGTAGAGGGACCAAATCTGTAGTCAGTAACTTTCTAAACGTTAGTCCTATATACATGACTTCTTTTTACTGTGAATCATTTGATAATCCATGGTATTAAAGAAAGACACATACAAACATTGCACAATACCCCTCAAAAAATAAAAGATTTTCCTCAAATCCAGGTTTATCTAAAACCATATGACTCGAGCTCACCAGAACAGAGATGACTAGACTGGGGTCGTCCTACTATACAAAACAGAATAAATCCCTGAAACGTCACAACCTGAATAAATTATTTGGCACAAATGTAAATTATGATAAAATACACAGAAGTTCTAGTCATTTAACCCTAGATGATTAATCCGAAAGACAATCCCAGAGTAAGGCATGTTAAACCAAAGTCATATGCAAGTCAAATTAGGATGAGTGGCTACTATTTCTCAGGCAATAAATATAAAGTCTGGGTAATCCTGCTGGAAGAAGAAAATAAAGCAGCAGAGGACAAAAAAGAGAAAAAGGGGGAAGAAGGAAGGAAGGAAGGAAGGAAAAGAGGGAGGAAGGGAGGGCGGGAGGGAGGGAGGGGTGAAGAAGAGAAATATGCATCTAGCCACATGTCCGAGATTTCCAATTCCCATTAGCACAGTTTATATTACTGCAAGTAGATTCCATGATATTTCCATGTAGGTCTATCTACCCATTCTTTGTAATTTCATTTGAGTAATTTTATGTCTCCCATATAATGTCAACATAATCTCTAGAAAGAACAAATTCCTAAATACGTGGTAGCTTCAGAGAATTGTCAAATTTCATTCAACATAGTTGGTTAAAATGGTAACTTTAAAGCTAGACTAAAGAGACTAGATTATATATTATACTGAATGGAATTCTTAAAGCAAATATCATTTTTAAAATTTTTGAAAATAGGAAATTATTAGTGTCCCTAAGCATGCATTACAGGATAATGTAAAGGTGAAAATTAGTTCTGTAGGGAAAACAACCCACAAAATACAAATAAAGGAAACCACAGCAGGCCAGATATGGTGGTGTAAGCCTACAATCTCAGAAATTTGGGGGATATAGGCTGGAGGATCACAAATTCAAGGCCAATCTCAGTAATTTAGTGAAATTATGTTTCAAAAATAAAAAGGGAGGGCTGAGATTCCCAGTACAGAAAGAAAGGAAGGAAGGAAGAAAGAAAAGGATGGAAGGAAGAAGGAAAGAGAAAGAAAAGGAAAGAAAGAAAAAGAAAAGAATACATTGGGAATAAAGGAGTAAAATTGAGATTTGGGCATTCATGTATTTGTGATTACATTTTTAAAGCTAACTCTGCTGATGAAGTTTTTTATGACTTAATCTCATTTTGGTTTACATTCACTGTGCATATGTTATAATCTTATTAAAAGTATTAAAAACTTAAAGTTCATACAAATAATGTTATAAAATATTCCAAAAGGATATGTATGAATAGAAAGTTAATTTAGATTTTTAGAGTAGTTTCAGTGATTCTGAAATGCTAGACCTATTAATTCAGTTGAAACCCCAAAGTAGATATTAATATCTTCATTATTTTTATTTGAATAATCAGATAATGAATGCAAAGATCTTTTTTCTATCTCATAATAAGAATCAGCTAACCAACACTAAAATAATTTAATTGAAAAACCAAATAATCATTTCTCCAGGGTATCTTAACCAACAGACCTTGAGAATTGTTGAAACTAGAATTAATTATATTCAAACTTATAACTAGGGTGACACTGTTTAAAATTTTTATATTAAACTTCCTGATTTTTAAAATTTGTATATTTTCTTTTAACCAAAAATGCCAGAATACAATTTAATACCAAGAATGCACAGAGTTAAGCAAGATATTTTTTTCTGAAAAAATTTGTAGCATTCCAAAAATAACTGATATTTCAAAACTCTAAAAAAACCACGTTCCTATAAAGTTAATGCCTAACTAATCTAAATCAATAAATTAATGAGAGATGCACAATTTCAAAACTATCATATTTTTAACTTGTCCAGCTAGCTCAATAAACTTTGCTGATGGGGAATTAGATTTTAACTAGCTGCTCATTGTTGATTAAAAGTCATGATGATACTGAATCCTGAACCCAACAACATTCTTAAGTCTTATTCCCCTTCCTCTGGTTTGGTGATCCTCACTGCCCCTAGAGTTACCCTCAATAATTGTCTTTATATTTACAAAGACAAAGGGAAACTACCTGATAATTACAGGCATGAATATTCCTAGATGGCTGCATATCAAGTTAATGTCTATATAATTTAAATAATAAAACCCTGCTTTAGTATATTACATATGTGGCATATGTATACATATATATATACATATATATGTATCATAAATATATATGTGGCATGTACATATATATTTTACACATATATTTGCAGCATATATATATATTTTTTTTAAAACCACCAATGAATCTCTCATTAGATGACAGATAGCTTGACCTATATTTTATATATGTATTAGATATACTATATAGTTGCATAGTAATACATACTAGCATATGCTATTAAAGAAAATGATCTGCACTTTCAAATTATGTTGCTTGAACTTTCCTAGATAACCATCTTTGAAGCAAACTTTTAAATATAACTATTGAGAATTAATAATATGAAATAACATGAAAACAAAATACCAAGGCTATTAATCAATGTATACAAACTATCTCAAATATACAAATGCTTATTTTTCCCTAGATGTTTATTAAATGTTTATCTGAAGCACAGCTATATATCAGGATCTCTGTTCCACTGAATAAAATTAAATGCATTATGTATTTTCCAGGTTGTACTGATATTTCAATGTAAATTGAGGATATTTTGTTCTAAGTATGGCTTAAGGTAATTTTTATACAGAAGTACATAGTCTGCCAAAAAGAGAAAGGTACTGTACCTTTAGATAACATGGGTAAATTGATGCATTATAGAAATTCTGCACATCATTTATACATGTCCAAATGTAATAGCATAAAATGCATCACCATAAATCATTTTTCTTTCATTATTTAAAGTATAGTAAGGTCACTTTCAAAGTTAAGACAATATTAGCCATTTTATTTATTATGGGGTCAAAAATAAAACCAGTAATCTCTTATAGTATTGCAAGTACATTTTTCTCTTGAATTTTGCCTTTTCTTCCTTTCTTTTATGGTATTTTGATGCTGGTTTTAGCAGACAAACAAAACACATGATAATGTAAAACATAAATTTTCGGAGCTAAATGGAGTCCATTAAGTGAAACACTGAATGCGGAGCTGTTAGATAAGAAATGGCAGGTTACCATAAATTAAGCAATAGCCATTCAGGAGAGTGTGAAGTAGAATTTTAAGATTCTCAGTAGCTCATTTATCAACAGCAAAGAATATTTCCTGTTTGCAAAGATCAAATATTAACCAGAGTGTAAAATATTCTTATAAAAATCTTTCTTTCCATTTTTGTCCATGTATAAGAACATATTTTAATCAGACAGCTATTGAGTCTATACTGCGAGCTAACAATTTGATTATCCAAGGACAGGAAACTTGGATTCCTTTTAATTTATATTCTATTAAGTTAATCTATTTAGTGGTCATTTTGAAGGCTTAGGTGATTATGAGAAGTCAAGGGAAAGTTCTTGTTAGCTAATATCGAAAATGAGCATCTAGTTTTCACATATATTATGACAAAAATGGATGCAAAGTGACAGTAGGTAGATGCAGAGACAAATAGCCAGTTCCACTTTCTTTTTCATACCAAACATGAAATTTATATCCTAAAAGATATGTGCATTAAAACTAAGACAATGCCCATTTAAAGATCTCACATTCATAACCCAGAATGGAAATGAAATTCACCTGCCTTTAAAGTTGATGCTGATGTTGATGATGAATTTCCTTAAGACGTGCTTGCAGACATTGTTACCGCATGTACTAATACGACTGCATGACCGATATGATCCTACAATATGTATAATCAGAATAATGAGAAATTGCACTCCATTCGTGTATGCTCTATCAATATGTGTAAATGTATTCTACTGCCATGTACAACTAATTAGAACAAATTAAAAGATTAATGAAAAAGTATACATCTATGTGTGTGCTGACATGTATTTATATAAATATATATATGTATCCTTATTTTGGGTAAGACAAGAGGTATATGCAGGATCTCCACTTTTCAAAGTTGAGATGGATATAAGACACATACAAAAATTGAAGAATGAATTACAAAACTTGGTTCACAGCAAACAGATAAGTGGTTTCTTTGAACTAGTTGTGGCATAAATGCTTGCTTGTATTCAGGTGTTATGCCCTAACATATGGGTGGAGGGGGAACAAAAAGCTCATCTGTATCACGTGTGCTTTTATGACACCTGTTGACTAGTTAAAATGATCAGTTTCACAAATTAGATTCTATTTTATGGGTTTTGTGTATTACTTCACGAGCACAGTCTATCCTTCTCTCATTTGTATCTAAATCTACATTTTTACTTAATGGTCAGAAATGTACTAAAACTAAAATGTGATTCAACTTATCCCACTTTAGTTCAAGTTGATATTTGATTAGAATATATAATAGATGGTAGTTGCTGTTATAGAATTGTGTGATTGGAACAAAATTTGATAAAAACGCATTGTGTTTAGAGAATAGGCAGGATGTGGCATCCAAGAGTAATGTTTGACACTTAGCACAAGGATATACTTGAATTAAGCCAACAAGCTCTTTCCAAAAATGCAAAATTATAAGACATATAATTGAATGAATTGAATACATTGATTGAATATGTTGTGTTTATTTTATGAAGCCAAAATATATTGAGTTAACTAAAAGATTAATAAATTCTAGTATGTAAATTAAATAAAGTTCATAAAGTTGGACCAAAAAAAAAAAAAAAGAAAAAGAAAAAAAGAAGTGCTTGCTTCCCCAGACACTAAAGGAAAAGGAAAAGAAACTGCAGAGTTGGGTAGGGGGCTGGATTTAAGTACATGCAAATGCTGTTTTCACTATTCCTATTATAATTCATTTCTGCCACTCCCTTCTGTTTTAAGTGTCATGAGTTTTTAGGTTACTACAGCTCTCATTTCCCATATTTAGGAGTACTGACTGAGGACACATGGGTACCTTAGCCCTCATTTGCTTATAGTTTTGACACCTGGTCTCTAGTTAATGAGCCATAACCTCACAGAAAAAAACTATTACACATAACTTTATAAAGAAAGAGATTCATCATGGCTTTCATATCATAAAAATCAAATGTGCTATTACTAAACATTTGTAGCAATGCTTGTTTCATATCTTTGGCAGGAATTATATAGTTTGTGGATTCACCAATGGGTCTCTGGTTAGATAACTTAGAGCTTGAACTGTATTTCATACATATCAGAATCTTTTCCTTCTGTTTATTTCCATTTTTTCTCCTTTCCTTTCCTTCCCCTCCCTCCCTTCCTTCCTCCCTTACTCTTTCTTTCTTTCTTCCTTCCTTCCTTCCTTCCTTCCTTCCTTCCTTCCTTTCTTTTCTTTCTTTCTTTTCTTTCTTTCTTTCTTTCTTTCTTTCTTTCTTTCTTTCTTTCTTTCTTTCTTTCTTTCTTTCTTTCTTTCCCTTTTTGCATCTTTCTGTCTTTCCCTCTTTCTTATTACAGTGCTAGGGATTGAATCCAAAGCTTCATGCACACTAGGCAAGCACTTTACCATGGAGCCAAATCCTTAGACCCCTTATTGTTTATTTTTATTAGATTAGAAAATGTCAACACCTATAAATCATTAGGATTACATTTTTTCTGACTTTCATCTGAGAATTTATAATTATCTTGAAAAATGAATTTGGATGACTTAAAGAGAATTCTTAACTGAAATAGCCATTGTTTGCAAAAGTAATAACCGTAACAAAAAACAAAAAACAAAAAAAAGTAACACCAAAACAGAAAACTGAATGTTTTAACTAAGCAAAAGAGGCATGCGTCTCCATTATAAGTTGTAAAATGATCATTAATGGTATGTATTATCTTAATTGATCTCCATGCTCTGCCTCAAAAGCAGATTCTGAGGGAAGAATTAAGCTCATGGTGTTAACATGGGAGATAAAGGACACTGCAGGAGAGAAGGCAGTGACATAGGGCAGCAAAAAGAGCTAGTAAGGGGAGGACTATTGAGCCAGTTATTGCAATACCTTACCAAGCTACAGTCTTTGAGAAAATCTTGGAAATAGAATAAAATGTATGCTTTAAAATGATTGTGCAGTGAAAGAGTTTAGTTAATTATAGTAGTATATCCTTTAGTCATTTCTGGTCCAGGACTGCCTCCAAAGGGACATTAAATCCTAGTCGCTTCCACACAACTGTGCTTGTAAACACAACATAGTCTGCTAACTCAAAGATCACAGTCTATCCATGATTAGGTGTCAATCATCATGAGTCAGGCGGATGAAAACAGAGATGTTAGTGGATCCGACGGGACACTGGTGGAGCACAGAAAGCATCTGCTACATATCTCCTCACCAGTAGAATTCACATTCCACGTCAACCTGATGTTATGTTTGTTGTCAGCACTTACAAAATTTTCTTACCTTGCTTTGTGCAGGAGAACCTGTGTGCGTATGTGCGTGTATATGTGTGTGTGTGTGTGTGTGTGTGTGTGACCATGGTTTCATTAATTTTGCATTTCAATTATTCAGTTTGGAGACATTTTTAGAGACAAATTGTACAAAACAATACTAATGTTCAAGAAAAGTTCATAGAAATTACATGAAAACAATAACAAAGCACATTACTTTTTAATAACAGGGTATGCATTGAGTAAATTAGTATCTTATTATATAACAGTTTAAAGAGGAACTGCAAGTTCTGTACTATTTTTTGCAGCTTTTCTGGAAGTTTAAAATTAAAGATTTTTTTTTAAAAATTAAAAATGACATGGTCTTAAGTGGGATAAATAAAACTATGAGAAAATATAATGTGAATACTATGTATTTAATAATAAAAATTAATCATATTTTATAATTGTAACATAAATGTGTCTTTTCACCTCAGAACTGACATCTAATAGATTTTCAGAAAATGCCAGTTTTTTTATGGGCTTTAATATGAGAAACACATTCTCAAACATACAGTATGCAAGGCCAGCCATAAGGCATCTTTAGGCTGAAATTGTAGCTGAAAAAATGAGTTGTTCTGTGTTTGCTACTCTTCCAGAACTAAGAACTAAGATTAAAAATAAAAGAAATCATGGTAAACCAGAGATAAAGAAAAAAAAAGAAAAGAAAAAAGAGTCATGGTAAACCACAGATCAGACATGGACTGTTTATAACAGCTGTTATTAATTACTTTCTTCCCTGATGACTGAAAAGCAGATGTTATAATTAAAAGACAGAAGTGTCATACTTCAGGCAGAAGGAATAATATTCTCAGTATTACTCGTTAGCAAGTGAAAATGAAGGCATTGTTCAGAGGAAATTGGAAAAGCTTATTTGTGCAGACACTCCTAGGATGAAAGAGCCTCCTTAGCAGGGACCCTTCTAGTGTTGTCCTTAAGTCCTACCTTATACTGACTGCAGAATGCCCTATCTGCTTCCCCTTCTGGAGCATTCCAGGGAATGAACTAATATGTTGTGAGGGTTTTTACAAGGCCTGTAAATGTCTGGATTTAAAAATCTTACTTTTATTATGCATCCCTGTATACATCAGAGTAGCTAAGACTTTTAATAAAGAAATAAAAAAGAAATAAAACTAAAAATAACAATACAATTAACTTCAGAAAAAAAAAAATAAGGATTCTTCGCAACATAACCTCTTTTCCCATATGTATCACCATAGGATGAAGACAGGTGGTACAGCTATGATAGGAATGAAATATTATGTTAGGTGACCAACAGTTTATATATTGCTTGATAATATAAGGATTCATGAGCTTATATCTACTTATATAATTTACAATATAATAAAATAAAAGTAAATAAATCCCCATTAGCTTATTTAAAATAGACTTGTCAGCGTGTTTAAAACTGAAGTATGTGATGCAGCTCTTGCAAGGTATAAATCACTCTTTGACTGGTGCTCTTATTTTTTTCTGTCACAATACATTATCTAAATAAGGCATAATGTTTATAGTAGTGGAATATATGAGTCAATAAATAGCTCTTGAAGGTGATGGAATGCCAAAACAAAGCAGAGGTGTTTGATAACCACCAAATCATTTGTTTGTAGTACTTGTCAATATGATGGACATTATTCCAACTAGTGTAAATTTTCATACAATAAATAAATCAACAATTTAATGTACTCAACTCCAAAACCCTACTGCTATTTTGAGCTGCTTTGATATTCTGTGTGCAAATAAAACAACAAGCAAAATATGTTATAGCAAAATTCAATATAAAAAGATATTTTATTGTGAATCTATAGAGAACTGGTTCTTTATTAATACCTAATATTGAAAATTTCCATCATTTAAATAAATGTACTATTATACTACTTGCTATTACACAGGTACCTATCCATTCCCTTTGATTCCTATTACCACATTTTGAAATTCCATCCGTGAACATTTAAGTGACAATTCCTGCCTTCAGGACAAAAAGAACAATGAAAAGTGTTAGTGTAAGTCAGCAAATGTATACAAACCATTAGAAGGTATTCAAACCAAAATGGTATGTTTTTTATCTTACTTAAGGGTCAAAAGAATAAATGCCAATTAAATAATTTTTAGATTTATTAAACTTCAATTTTTTTTATTTTACTTTAAAATTTTTAATGAAATTTTAATATACTTTATGCAAATAAATATTCTACAGATTAAGTTTTAAGCAATTATTTTTATACTTTACTTTGGTAGTATCAAGTATACATTTGTGTTTTATATATACATAT
This sequence comes from Sciurus carolinensis, assembly GCF_902686445.1. NCBI lineage: Eukaryota > Metazoa > Chordata > Mammalia > Rodentia > Sciuridae > Sciurus > Sciurus carolinensis. Next base: position 59,296,412 of record NC_062219.1, on the reverse strand, counting down.
GCGCTTTTTCATTGGTAAAGTTGTAGATTAATGTTGTTCTTTCTAGAGCTAAAGTGGAGTATGATCAAAACTTACTGGTCCAAGAACACTACATGTATTTTAGGGTTTATACAACCAATATCTGCAGCATTTTTTCAAATAAACTAGAAAGGGAAGAATAATAAATATATCTCTGAATAGTGAATCTCAGAGAAATGAAACAGAATTTAATTCCATGTATAAAGTGTGGAAAGTAAAGATATAAAAAAATACATATATTTTACTAGAAAGTTGTTTCTCTTTTCAAGCAATGCAGTATAATGTGTGATAACATAAACTGCAGACAAACAAATAAATAATATGAAAGTAATAACATAATTCAAAAACAAAAATCAGAAAACCATATAAAAATATTGTTAGTAAAGTGTTCCATACTCTGTCTTAAACTTTGGAATTACTAAGCCCATAAGACAACCATACTGGTATTTTAATTTTACAATTGAGAGACTAAGGTACAAGAGAAAATGAGTTTGTTTCCAATAGTAATATTAGAATCTTTAGATTATCAAAATATATATCATATCTCAAACTCTTTTTTTATTTTTATTTGTTCTAATTAGTTATACAGATGGAAGAATGCATTTCCACTCATTGTACACAAATGGGGCACAACTTTTCATTTCTCTGCTTGTGCATGATATAGTCACACCATTTGTGCAATTATACACATACATAATGTGATAATGTCCATCTCATTCCACTATCTGTCCCACCCCTATATCCCCTCCCCTCCCCAACCCCTCTCTCCTCTCTGCCCTATCCAAAGTTCTTCCATTCTTCCCTTGCTATCCCCCATTATGGATCAGCATCTACTTATCAGATAAATCATTTGAACTTTAGTTTTTTGGGATTGGTTTACTTTGCTTAGCATGATATTCTCCAACTCCATTCATTTACCTGCAACTGCCATAATATCATTCTTCTTTAGGGCTGAGTAATATTCCATTGTGTATATATACAACAGCTTATTGATCCTTTCATCTGTTGAAGGACATCTAGGTTGGTTCCATAGTTCATCTATTCTAAATTGAGCTGCTATAAACATTGATTTGGGTGTGTCACTGTAGTATGCTGATTTTAAGTCCTTTGGGTATACAGGGAGGAATGGGATAATTGGGTTAAATGGTGGTTCCATTCCAAGTTTTCTAAGAAATCTCTGTATTACTTTCCAGAGTGGTTGCACCAATTTGCAGTCCCACCAGCAATGAATGAGTTTATCTTTTTCCTCACATCCTTGCCAACACTTATTGTTGCTCGTATTCTTAATAATTGCCATTCTGACTGGAGTAAGATGAAACTTTAGAATAGTTTTGATTTGCATTTCTCCAATTGCTAGAGATGACAAACCTTTTTTTATATATTTGTTGATCAAATGTATTTCTTCTTCTGTGAAAGCGTCTGTTTAGTTCCTTAGTCCATTTATTGATTAGGTTTTTTTTTTTTTTGATGTTAAGTTTTTTGAGTTCTTTATATAGCCTGGAGATTAAAACTTTATCTGATGTGCATGTGGTAAAGATTTTCTCCCACTCTGTAGGTGCTCTCTTCACATTATTAATTGTTTCCTTAGCTGAGAAGAAGCTTTGCAGTTTGAAACCATCCCATTTATTGATCCTTGATTTATTTCTTGCGCTTTAGGAGTCTTGTTAAGGAAGTCTGTTCCTATGCCTACATGATAAAGATTTGGGCCTGCTTTTTCTTCTATTAGGCAAGGGGCCTGTGGTCTAATTCCTAGGTCCTTGATCCACTTTGAGTTGAGCTTTGTGGGGGTGAGAGATAGGGTTTTAATTTCATTTTGCTGTGTATGTATTTCCAGTTTTTCCAACATCTTTTGTAGACTAGGCTATCTTTTCTCTACTGGATGTTTTTGGTGCCTTTGTCTAGTATGGGATAACTATAGTTATGTAAGTTTGTCTCTGTGTTCTCTATTCTGTACCACTGGTCTACATGTCTATTCTGTTGTCAATATCATGCTGTTTTTGTTACTATAACTCTGTAGTATGATTTAAGGTCTGGTATTGTGATGCCTCCTGCTTCACTCTTTTTGCTAAGAATTGTTTTGGCTAATCTAGGTCTCTTTTTTTTTCCAAATGAATTTCATGATTGCTTTTTCTAGTTCTATGAAGAATGTCATTGGGATTTTAATTAGAATTACATTAAATCTGTATAACACCTTTGGTAGTTTAACTGTTTTGACAATATTAATTCTACCTATCCAAGAACAAGGGAGATTTTTCCATCTTCTAAGGTCTTTAATTTCTTTCTTTAGTGTTCTGTAGCTTTCATCATATAGATTTTTTACTCTTTTGTCAGGTTGATTCCCAAGTATTTTTTTTTTTTGAGGTTATTATGAATGGGGAGTTTTACTAATTTCTCGTTTGGAGAATTCATCACTGATGTGCAGAAATGCATTTGATTTGTGGGTGTTGATTTTATATCCTGCTACTTTGCATGATTGATTTATTAGTTCTAGAAGTTTTCTAGTGGAATTTTTTGGATCCTGTAAGTATAGAATCATGTTGTTGGCAAATAGTGACACTTTAAATAATGAATCTGGCAAGAAAGAAATCAACAAAGATATTCCATTCACAATAACATCAAAAAATATAACTTAGGAATTAATCTGCCTAAGAAGGTAAAAGACCACTACAATGAAAATTATAGGAGACTGCAAGGTGGCAGAGGTGAGCTAGACAGAGAGCTCTGATCTCCTCAGCACAGAAAAAATGAGGCCAAAGACAAGCAGACTTGAGAAGTGGATGACAAAATAAATGCTTTAAAACTCAATATTACAAAGTATGAGACCTAGAGATACTGAAAGAGAGGTTACCAGAGTAGAAAGTAAGTTCAGAGACCTTAATCCCAAACCTGAACATGGATATGGGAAGAGGGACGGGGAGGGGCAACAGAAAGAAAAGGCAGGGGTGAAAAATTTCTTAAGTACACCCCCTTAAAAACATTTGGAGAGGCAGATAAAATTTAAGGTATGACAATAACAGCATGGGCCTGAAAACAGCAAACAGCTTAAAACCGAATCATGAAATCAGCTGGGGATCCACAGCTACCTGATGGAGCACTCAGTCGACCAGTCACCCCCTTAAATCAGCATGGGATCTTCCAACGTTCAGATAGCCGCAAATTAAACGAGAGGGAATTTCCCTGCAGTGGGACTTCCCAGCCAGAAAGAACTTCTAGAAGAACCACAACTAGCCAAAAATTGCTGAAAACCCCTCTTCTTCCCCCTCACCATGAACAAGGGGAATGGGCTAGTGGGGAACTGTTCAGGAACTGTGCCTAACTTTGCTCAGCCTCTGCGACATAGGCAAGGGTGGAAAGCTCTGCACAGCATCTGCTCCTTCAACTCAGAAAGAGTCAACAATGAAGCAGCTTTGGCTCCAAAGAGAGGGAAATGAATTCACCAGACTCCAATCATTGACATTAAAGGGAGGAACTGTGGCAAGCCTAGGGCCAGTCCCTGGGGTCATGGAGCAATATCAGAGTAAAGTTGCCTGAATATCCAGTGACATAGAGACCTGCTTCTGGATGTTGGCAACCATGAAGAGAAAGCCACTAGTATCAGTTCCCTGAATATCTCAAGAAACTTAAGCTGAAGTCACCTGAAAAGATAGCCAGAGGGAGATAGTGAAGGCAGAAAATTACCAGAACCTATGCAGAGGAAGGCGGCTGCTACCAGCCTTAACTGGTATCTAGCCTGACCTGTGATTATGACTGGTGAATGAAAGAGCACTGTTTGTATACTTGTTGGAACTTGAATCAGAATTAGTAACCAGAGGGAATGAATGTTCACCATTCACAACCTGGGACAGTGGAAACTAGAATCTAGGTGAGCCACCTGAGTCCCTTCGCTCCAGTACCTCAGAAAGCAACATCACGGCAGAATACTTCTGTATTCTAAAGACACGGATCATAAACCCACAACCAGAGTTCCTGCAATTACAGACACACACCAGGATCTTCAGTACCACAAAAAGAATCCTGTATAGGGGATCAGATACATGGTAACCCTCAGCAATAATAGGGATATTCCAGATCTTTCATCCTGAGCTCACACATAATAGGAAGAGTCAATCCACAACACTGAACCCTCTGAGCAGTCAACTGCAGGCCTCTGAGCTGTCAAACCAGAAGCTATTGGTAGGAGGTTCATAGCAACTATTGAATTGGCTCTTGTGCCCCTGCAACTCAGAATAGATCCACAGCCAAATACTGATGGACATCTGTTAAATGTCCAACAAACCCAAACCAAGATTCATCAAAGATTTTCATCACCTTGAAATGGTTCACTATAAAAAACTTGAATGTGAATTTTGGTCATATAAATAACTGTTCAATTGAATGATAATTGTTAACCAGATAACAACATTGTACCCTCAACCCATTTGAATGTTTTTTATCTAGTAGATCGAAGTGTTAATTTGAATTAATGTTCCTATCTTTGTTTTCCTAGTTCTGTTTCATACTTACTCTTCTTATGCTCTACTCATCCTCTTGCATTATCTGCAACTACTTCCAATACCACCCATTCATCTATTCCTCCTTTTCATCTTGCTGTAAATTATTCTTTTATATCTTTCTTTCTTCATTAATTTCTTCCTAGTTTTATTTTTTTCCTCTTCTTTTTGGTCAATCTTTCTTCCGCCTCCTTTTTAGCCTTCACTTATGGTAACAGTAAATTTACTAAATTAAATGACTAATTATTTGACCTATTCTAGAATATTATGATGTGAATTTGAGTCACCATGGAGAATAATAACATGTTTTGGTTTCTTATAAGGTAGAATGCAATGAGACATGACTCTGAAGTGATTATAATAAATAGGTATTAGTGGCAGCCCTTAAAGTGGTGTTGACATTGGGAGCAGCAGAGGTCATACATTGAATTAAAATATTATTACCTGGAGACCCAGCCAACCCAAGGTTCTTAAGAGAAGAAAGATTAAAAAGTAGTTCTTTTCTTAAAAGAAATAGTAAGAACAGTAACAATAGATGGGTTGACATACAAACGAGATAAAAAAGCAAGGGAATGAACTATCCCAAATGTCCCATAATGCTTCAAAAACTGACTTCATTGACAAGACAGTGGAGGAAATGTCAGAGAAGAAACTTAGAAGTTTCATGGTTAAAACCTTCTATGAGTGCAAAGAAAATGTAAAGAGTGACATCAGAGAGAAAATATAGGAATTGAAAGATCATTTCTATAAAGAAACAGAGATTTTATAAAAGAATCACATGGAAATCTTGGTAATGGAAGACTAACCAAATTAAAAATTCAATGGAAAGCATTGCTAATAGATTTGACCACTTTACAGATAGATTTTCAGACCTCAAAGACAAAGTATACAATCACAAATATAAAATTAACCATAAATAAAAGAAACCATGAACAGAATATTTAAGAAATCTGAGATAACAGTAAAAGGACAAAAGTAAGTTTCATTGTGATAGATTAAGACTGAAATACAAGCTAAAGGATTGTACACAATTTCAATGAACTAATATCAGAAAATTTCCCAAACTTTAAGAATGAGGTGAAAAATCAACTACAAGAGGCATATAAGACTCCAAATATTCAAAGTCACAATAGATCCAATCCAACACACATTATAATGAAGCTGACTAACATACAGAATAAGGATAGAAGTTTAAAAGTCACAAAAAAACAACTGATCACATTCAAGGTAAAAATACCTGGATTTGGACTGATTTCTCAACCCAGATCATGAAAGCCAGGATGACTTGGAATAATATATAATAAACATTGAAGGAAATGGATGCCAACCAAGATACTATACCCAGAAACATAAAGCTTCAGAATTCAAGATGAAATTAAAAACTGTCCATGATAAACAGGAACTAAAAGAGTTCATAAGTAGAAAGAATGCAGTACAAAACACAATTAATAAAATATCATGAAGAAAAAATACAAAAATAAAATGAAAACTAGCAAAGGGGGAATTACAGGAATTACACTAAAAGAAGAGTCAATTAGAGAATCAATTTGAATTTAAGTATTAGAAATAAATCAAAAGTGCAGGAAATAAAAAAAACCTCTTAATAATAATATTGAATATAAATGGTCTAGAGTCTTTAATCAAAAGACAGAGTTCAGCAGACTGGATTAAAAACAAGACCCAACAATATGCTGTTTGCAAGAGGCTTACCTCACAGGCAATGGCATCCACAGACTGAAAAGATGGGAAAAAATATATCATTCCCATGGGAACCATAAATAAGCAGAGGTAGCTATTCTCATATCAGATAAAGATTAGTGCTGAAGATATAGCCCCTCCCGTAGGGTGCTTGCCCCCCAGGCGGAAAGACCCTTGTTTGAATCCCCAGCACCGCGGGATGGGGGAAAGAAAAAACCAACAAGATAAAGATTAGTCAGAAGAGACAAAGAAGGTCACTTCATACTATTTACGGGAATCATACATCAACAATAGGTAATAATTATAAATACTTATGTCCCAAACAATGGAGCAACTATGTACATCAAACAAACCTTTCTCAATATCAAGAATCAAATAGACCACAGCACAATAATACTAGGTCCTTTTAACATGTCTCTCTCACAAATAGATAGATCATCCAAAGACAAACTAAGTAAGATCCTGTAGAACTAAAAAACCCAATTAATAATATGGATCTAACCATCATCTATAGAATATTTCACCATCAATGAATGAATTTGCTTTCTTCTCAGTAGCACCTGAAGCACTGTCTAAAATATGCCATATTTTAGGCCACAAAGCAAATCATAACAAATGCAAAAAGTTGTGATAATACCTTTCATTCTATCAATCACAATGGAATGAAATAAGAAGACAGCAATAAGATAAAAAGTAGAAACCACTCTAACACCTTAAGATTAAATAATACACTCTTGGATGATGAATTGATAGTAGAATAAATTAGGGAAGAAATTTAAAAATTCTTAGAAATAAATAAGAATATTGATATGACATATCAAAATCTCTGGGAAAGTATGAGGACAGTTCTAAGAATAAAGTTAATAGCATTCAGCTCATACATTAAAAGAATAGAAAGATATCAAATAAATAATCTAACACTACATCTTAAGACCCTAGAAAAAGGAGAACAAACCAACATCAAAATCAATAGAAGGCATAAAAGAATTAAAATCAGAGCCAAAATCAATGAAACTGAGATTTTAAAAAAATTTAAAAATTGACGGACCAAATTAGTTTCATGAAAGCATAAACAAAATTTATAAACCCCTAGCCAAACTAACCAGAGAAAGAAAGGAAGGAAGGAAGGAAGGAAGGAAGGAAGGAAGGAAGGAAGGAAGGAAGGAAGGAGATAAAGAAAGAAAAAAACAAAGAAAAATAACTCAGATTAGCAAAATCTGAGATGAAAAAGAAATAGTACTAGATGCACTACTAAAGTCCAGATGATCATCAGAAATCATTTTGAAAATTTGTACTCCAATAAGTTAGAAAATCTTGAAAATATTGACAAATTCCTACAGATGTATGACCTATTTAAATCAAACAGGAAGAAATAGAAAACTTAAACAGGTAAGTCATTTCAAGTAATGAAATTGAAGAAACTTTCAAAAGGCTTCCAACAAAAAAGCTTAGGATGGATTCTTAGCCAAGTTCTCTCAGATCTTTAAGGAAGAACTAATACCAATCCTTCTCTAATTATTCCATGAAATAGAAGAGGAGAGAACACTGCCAAACTCATTCTGTGAAGCTGGTATCATCCTGATTCCAAAAACAAAGACATATCAAGGAAAGAAATCTTTAGACCAATGTCCTTGATGAACATAGATGTAAAAATTCTTAATATGCAAACCAAATAAAAAACACACGCACACATTAGAAAGAGAGTTCATCATGACCAAATGGGTTTTATGCCAGGAATGCAAAGCTGGATCAACACATGAAAATCAATTTATGTAACCCATCACATAAACAGATTTAAAAAACAAGAATCACATGATTACCTCAATAGATACAGAATAAAGCATTTGACAAAGTAGAGGATGAATTTATATTTAGAACACTAGAAAAACTAATGCTAGAAGGAACTTACCTCAACATTGTACAGGCTATTAATGACAAATCCAAGGCCAACATTATCCTGAATGGAGAAAAACAGAAAGCATTTTCTCTAAAAGTAGGAAGAAGACAAGGATGCACATTTTCATCACTCCTATTAATTACAGTACTTAAAATTTTAGCCAGAGCAATCAGGTAAGAGAGGAAAATTAAAGGGATATGACTAGATAAAAAAAAAGAGAATTATCTCTGTTTGCTAATGACATGATCCTATAGTTAGAAGACCTAAAAAACTACACCAGAAGCCTTCTGGAACTCATAAATGAATTCAGCAAACTAATAAAATACAAGATAAACACTAATAAATCAATCACATTTCTATACCCAATGGTGGAGCTGCTGAAAAATAAATAATTAAAAGTATCACATTCACAATAACCTCTTTCTAACAAAAGAGGTAAAGAAACTATATAACGAAAACTAAAGAAAAAATTGATGAGGACTTTAGCAGATGAAATGACCTCCCATGTTCTTGGATAGACAGGATTAACATTGTCAAAATGGTCGTAATACTGATAGTGCTATACAGATTCAATGCATTCCGTATTAAAATTGCAATGGAGTTCTACACATAACTAGAAAAAAGAGTTATGAAATTCATTTGGAAAAATAAGAGATCCGGTATAACCAAGTAATCCTTAGCAAGGAAAGCCAAGCAGGAAGTATCACAACACTGAATCTCAAGTTATATTACAGAGTTATAGTAATAAAAACAGCATGATACTGGTACCAAAACAGACATGAAAACCAAAGGAATAGGAGAAAAACTCACATAAATACAGTTATCTGATACTAGACAAAGATACCAAAAACTTACGTTGGAGAAAAGATAGCCTTTTTAATAGAAAGTACTGGGAGAACTGGAAAACCTTATGTATTGGAAAGAAATTTAACCCCTTTCTTCACCCTGGACAAAACTCAACTCAAAGTCTATGAAAGACCTAAAAATTAGTCCAGAACTCCTGCACCTGCTAGAAGAAACCATAAATCTAGCACTCCAACACGTCAGTTCAGGAACTGACTTCCTTAACGAGACTCCTAAAGTGAAAAAGTAAAATAGAAAATCATTTACTGGGATGACATCATATTAAAAATCTTCACAGTCAAGGAAACAAGAGTGTGAAGAGAGAGCCTACAGAATGAGAGAAAATCTTTGCCACCTGCTCCTCAGATAGAATGTTCAGATCCATACTACTCAAAGAACTCAAAAAATTAACCCTAAAAAAACTAATAACCAAATCAATAAATGGGCAAAGGAACTAAACAGATGTTTCAGAAGAGAGGAAATATGAACAGTCAACAAATATATGAAAAAATGTTCAACATCTTTGGCAATTACAGAAATGCAAATTAAAACTACCCTGAGATTTCACTTCATTCTATCAAGAATGGCAATTATCAAGAATACAAGTGAAATATACATTGGCAAGGATGTGGGGAAAAGGGTAAACCCATATATTTTTGGTGGGACTGTAAATTAGTGCAACCACTCTAGAAAGTAGTATTAATATTCCTCAAAAAAACTAGGAATGGAACCACCATATGACCCAGCCATCTCACTCCTTGTTATATGTCCAAAAATTTAAAATCAGTATATTTCAAAGATGCATCCAAAACAATGGTGATAGAAACATACTTTCTGGGTCATAAAGGTAGTTCAGAGTAAGATGGGTTATGTCCAGAAACCTTGAAACTGCTAGAAAAAACACAGGATCAACACTCCATCATGTAGGTGCAGCCCCTGCTTCCTCAACAGATCCCATAAAACTCAAACAATAAAACTGAGAATCAATAAGTGGGATACTATCATATTTAAAAGTTTCTGCACAACAAGGGAAATAATTAAAGGAGTGAAGAAAAAGCCTAGTAAATGGGGTAAAATCTTTTCCATCTATTCCTCTGATGAGAGATTGATATCCAGAATGTATAAAAAAAAAAATTTAAAAACTCAATGCCAAAAAAAGAAACAGTCCAATCAGTAAGTGGGCACAAGAACTAAACTGAAATTTCTCAAAAATAAAAAAGACCTACAAATGAACAAGAAATACATAACTAGCAATTAGAAAAATGCAAATAAAAACTACACTAAGATTTCATCTCAATGCATGCAGAAAGACAATTATCAAGAACACAAACGATAATAAATGCTATTGAGAATGTGGGGGAAAAGGTACACTCTTACATTGTTGGTGGGACTGAAAATTAGCATGATTACTCTGGAAAACAGTGTGGCAATTTCTCAGAAAACTAGGAATGGAACCACAGTATGACCCAGCTATCCCACTCCTTGTTATATATCCAAAAAATCTAAAATCAGCATATTACAGTGATATAGCCACCTCAATGTTTATAGCAGCACAATTCACAATAGTCAAATTATGGAATCAATTCAGATATCTGTCAATGAATGAATGGATTCAGAAAATGTGGTATATATATACACAATTAAGTTTTACTCAGCCATAAAAAATGAAATAATGGCATTTGCCAGTAAATGCATGGAAATGGATAAAATCATTCTAAGTAAAATAAGCCAGACTCAGAAAATCAAGAGTTGAATGTTCTTTCTCATATGTAAAAGCTAGAGCAAAATTAGGGAAAGAGGGGGATAGGGGAGGGAATCAAATATAATGAAGATACATTGAAGATCAGTGGAGCACAGGAAAGAATGAGTGAGGGAGAAAGGAAGGGAGAGGGGAAAATAAGTGAAATTAATTTTAAAAAATCATGTTATATTTATAATATACAGTTAGCAAAGGGAATTTCACCTTTATGTATTTGTAGAAGAAAGAAAGTTTAGTAGAAGAGGAGAGAAGTTAGGGGGAGGGAGGAGGGGAGGAAAATGGACATTATTGTAATCAAATTCCTCACATTTATTATTTTTCTCAAAATGAACACAAGTACTATGTATAATTATAATGTTCTAATAAAAAAGATGAATCATGTAAGGTACAAACTATCTGAAGCAATTATCACACAGATATTAAAAGGGTATTTTCATCAATTAGATTTTCAAACCTTTCACAGAAAATCCATATCTTTTCCAACTACTTTTTCAAATAACTAAATTTTCATTTCAGAGACAGCAATGTATCTTACATTTTTTAAACTTTCTTTTGTAGAACTGTTTTTAAGGAAAATATTGTTCAAAGCAAAAGTGAACATCCTGAGTAGGATTTTTTCAGCTTAATATTATTGAGTGATAATATGTAAGAGTGTTTCAGACTTTTTCATAATATTTTCTCTTTTGTGTTGTGGGTTGAAACATAAATTTTTAGTTTCTCATATATGACTTATGTTTTAGAAAAATGAAAAAATAGCCAAATAATTGGAACACTTACTAACCACGTTCAAGAAAGACCTTTAAATTACACAAATCACTGTATCCTTAATTGAAAAATGGGAATATTAGTATCGAATCTGTCTCCATACCAGGAATGCTTTAAGCTTCAAATACAAACTATAATTGCAAAAGAACTTTGTGAAATTTGTTATTTTATTAACGCAAAAAAAAATCTTATTATAATTGAGACTATTAGATCATTGAAATTGCTCAAGATCCTACTTACTCGTTACCTAGTATCAACCATGTTATTTAAAGTATCTCATCTCATAACAGGATATGAACTTGGAATCAGACTGATCTGAGTTCAATTCTGTTCCTGACCAGCTGTGTCATCTTTAATATTTATACCACATCTGAAAGCTACAGTTTGTTTATAGAGTGAATGAAATAATGGTCCTTATCTTAGAAGTTTGTAAAGAAAGTGATTACTGCTATTCTTTACATGTCCAATTTACGTCTTACAACTTTGAAAGACAAGGAACCCATTCCATGAAGTGAAAAATAAATTCAAAAAATGGATTGAGGGTTCCATATCCTTCGCTCTCCACTGGAGCTCTTCGGTCCTCTGCCATCCAGGAGCCATCTTGGGACTGCTGCGTGGTGGAGCCTTCGAAACTGAAACCCAGATTTGTGAGGTACTGGAAACCTTCAGGGACAGTATAAATCTACAGGATAGAAACTGTACTACCTCAGATCCCCACGGCTAAATGGGAAGACACACAAACAAAATGAAAAAAAAAGGGAATAAAGCACTCCAAACAAACCAGGATGCTCCAATTATAGACTCCATTGACAAACCAGTAGAAGAAATGTCAGAGAAGGAGTTCAGAATATACTTAGTAAAACTGCTTCACCACTTTAAGAAGGATATGAAGAGTGAAATCAGAGCTATGTTTCAGGAAAGGGAAGATATCTTAAAGAAAGAGATAAAGATCCTGAGAAGAAATCTAGAAGAAATCTTTGAAATGAAAGAATCAATAAACCAAAATAAAAATTCAATGGAAAGTAGCACCAACAGAGGAGACAACTTGGAAGACAGAACTTCAGGCAATGAAGACAAAATATATAATTTTGAAAATAAAGGTGACCACACAGAGAAGATGATAAATTGCATGACGTTCCCTCACCCAGACACAATGCCTGAACAGCAGATGCTGAAGCCAACGGAGTGGAGCTACTGTGACTGCTTCTGGGCTGATAAGAAAGACCCCCAAGGCAATGGCACTGTGGCGGGTTTCGAACTGCTGCTCCAAAAGCAACTGAAGGGCAAACAAATGCAGAAAGAGGACAAAGATTGAAGAAGAATATGCAAAGAACTTGGCTAAGCTCTCTCAGAACTCGTTGGCTGCACAAGAGGAAGGCTCCCTGGGAGAAGCATGGGCTCAGGTGAAGAAGAGCCTGGCAGATGAAGCAGAAGTTCATCTCAAGTCTCCGCCAAGCTTCACATCAAGGTAGAGAAGCCCCTAATGAACTTTCGTGAGAACTTCAAGAAAGACATGAAAAAGTGTGACCACCATATTGCTGACCTCCGCAAGCAACTCGCCAGCCGCTATGCATCGGTGGAGAAGGCCCGGAAAGCCCTCACAGAGCGGCAGAGTGACCTGGAGATGAAGACCCAGCAGCTGGAGATAAAGCTGAGCAACAAGACAGAGGAGGACATCAAGAAGGCATGGAAGAAGTCCACACAGGCTGGCACATTATAATGAAAATACCTAACATACAAAATAAAGACAGAATTTTAAAGGCTGTGAGAGAAAATAACCAAATTACATTCAGGGGGAAACCAATATGGATTTCAGCAGATTTTTCAATCCAGACCCTAAAAGCTAGAAGGGCCTGGAACAACATTTTTCAAGCTCTGAAAGAAAATGGATGCCAACCAAGAATCTTATACCCAGCAAAACTTACCTTCAAATTTGACGATGAAATAAAATCATTCCATGATAAACAAAAGCTAAAAGAATTTACAAAAAGAAAGCCAGCATTACAGAACATTCTCAGCAAAATATTTCATGAGGAAGAGATAAAAAACAAAGAAGCAAATCAGCAAAGGGAGGAATTATCCTAAAGGAACTGTCAAATAAAGGAGGAACCAAGATGTGTCAAAAAATAAATAAATAAATAAAATTTTAAATATGAACCAAATGACCAGGAATACAAATCATATCTCAATAATAACCCTGAATGTTAATGGCCGAATTCATCAATCAAAAGACATAGACTGGCAGATTGGATTAAAAAGAAAGATCCAACAATATGTTGCCTACAAGAGACTCACCTCATAGAAAGAGATACCCACAGACTAAAAGTGAAAGGATGGGAAAAAATATACCATGCACATGGACTCAGCAAAAAAGCTGGAGTATCCATCCTCATTTCAGATAATGTGGACTTCAAGCCAAAGTTAGTCAGAAGGGATAAAGAAGGACATTTCATACTGCTTAAGGGAAGCATAAATCAGCAAGATATAAAAATCATAAACATCTATGCCCCAAACAGTGGCTCATCCATGTATGTTAAACAAATCCTTCTCAATTTTAGAAACCAAATAGACCATAACACAATAATACTAGGTGATTTTAACACGCCTCTCTCACCACTGGACAGATCTTCCAAACAAAAATTGAACAAAGAAACCATAGATCTCAATAACACAATCAATAATTTAGACTTAACAGACATTTATAGAATATACCATCCAACGAAGAGTGAATACACTTTCTTCTCAGCAGCACATGGATCCTTCTCTAAAATAGACCATATATTATGCCACAAAGCTAATGTCAGCAAATACAAGAAGATAGAGACACTACCTTATATTGTATCAGATCATAATGGATTGAAGTTAGAAATAAATGACAGAATAAAAAACAGAAAATACTCCAACACCTGGAGATTAAACAATATGCTATTATATGAGGAATGGATAACAGAAGATATTAGGAAGGAAATTAAAAAATTCTTAGAGGTAAACGAGAACAAGGAAACATATCAAAATCTCTGGGACACTATGAAAGCAGTACTTAGAGGAAGATTTATTTCATGGAGCGCATTTAATAAAAGAAGTAAAACTCAAAAAATAAACGACCTAACACTACAGCTCAAAGCCTTAGAAAAAGAACAGACCAACACCAAAAGTAGTAGAAGACAGGAAATAGTTAAACTCAGAGCTGAAATCAACGAAATTGAAATGAAAGAAACAATACAAAAAATTGACAAAATAAATAGTTGGTTCTTAGAAAAAATAAACAAAATTGATAAACCTTTAGCCACACTAACAAAGAGAAGACGAGAGAAAACCCAAATCACTAAAATTCGGAATGAACAAGGAAATATCACAACAGACATGACTGAAATACAAAACATAATTAGAAGCTATTTTGAAAATCTATACTCCAACAAAATAGAAAATTTCGAAGACATCAACAGGTTTCTAGAGACCTATGAATTGCCTAAACTGAAAGAGGAGGACATACACAATTTAAATAGACCAATTTCAAGTAATGAAATGGAAGAAGTCATCAAAAGCCTACCAACAAAGAAAAGTCCAGGACCAGATGGGTTCTCAGCCGAGTTCTACAAAACCTTTAAAGAAGAGCTCATTCCAATACTTCTCAAAGTATTCCATAAAATAGAAGAGGAGGGAACCCACCCAAACTCATTCTATGAAGCCAATATCACCCTGATACCCAAACCAGACAGAGACACATCGAGGAAAGAAAATTTCAGACCAATATCCTTAATGAACATCGACGCAAAAATTCTCAACAAAAGTTTAGCAAATCGCATACAAAAACATATTAAAAAGATAGTGCACCATGATCAAGTGGGTTTCACCCCAGGGATGCAAGGTTGGTTCAACATCAGGAAATCAATAAATGTCATTCACCATATCAATAAACTTAAAGTCAAGAATCACATGATTATTTCGATAGATGCAGAAAAAGCATTTGATAAAATACAGCACCCCTTCATGCTCAAAACACTAGAAAAAATAGGGATAGTGGGAACATTCCTTAACATTGTAAAGACCATCTATGCCAAGCCCATGGCTAATATCATTCTAAATGGTGAAAAACTGAAAGCATTCCCTCTAAAAACTGGAACAAGGCAGGGATGCCCCCTTTCACCACTTCTATTCAATATCACCCTTGAGACTCTAGCCAGAGCAATTAGACAGACCAAAGAAATTAAAAGGATACGAATAGGAAAAGAAGAACTCAAACTATCCCTATTTGCTGATGATATGATTGTATACTTATAGGAACCAGGAAATTCCACCAGAAAACTTTTAGATCTCATAAGTCAATTCAGTAAAGTAGCGGGATATAAGATCAATGCACATAAATCTAAGGCATTTTTATACATAAGCAATGAATCTTCAGAAAGAGAAATTAGGAAAACTACCCCATTCACAATAGCATCAAAAAAAATAAAATACTTGGGAATCAATCTCACAAAAGAGGTGAAAGACCTCTACAATGAGAACTACAGAACACTAAAGAAAGAAATTCAAGAAAACCTTAGAAGATGGAAAGATCTCCCATGTTCTTGGATAGGCAGAATTAATATTGTCAAAATGGCCATACTACCAAAAGTGCTATATAGATTCAATGCAATTCCAATTAAAATCCCAATGATGTACCTTACAGAAATAGAGCAAGAAATTAGGAAATTCATCTGGAAGAATAAGAAACCCAGAATAGCTAAAGCAATCCTTGGCAGAAAGAGTGAAGCAGGGGGTATCGCAATGCCAGATCTTCAACTCTACTACAAAGCAATAGTAACAAAAATGGCATGGTATTGGTACCAAAATAGAAAGGTGGATCAATGGTACAGAATAGAGGACATGGACACAAACCCAAATAAATACAATTTTCTCATACTAGACAAAGGGGCCAAAAATATGCAATGGAGAAAAGATAGCCTCTTCAACAAATGGTGCTGGGAGAATTGGAAATCCATATGCAACAGAATGAAACTAAACCCATATCTCTCACCATGCACGAAACTAAACTCAAAATGGATTAAGGATCTCGGAATCAGACCAGAGACCTTGCATCTTATAGAAGAAAAAGTAGGTCCAGAGCTTCAACATGTCGGCTTAGGACCAGACTTTCTCAACAGGACTCCCATAGCACAAGAAATAAAAGCAAGAATTAATAACTGGGATAGAATCAAACTAAAAAGCTTTCTCTCAGCAAAGGAAACTATCAGCAATGCGAAGAAAGAGCCTATAGAGTGGGAGAAAATCTTTGCCAATCATACTTCAGATAGAGCACTAATCTCCAGAATCTATAAAGAACTCAAAAAACTCTACACCAAGAATGCAAATAATCCAATCGACAAATGGTCTAAGGAAATGAATAGACACTTCACAGAAGAAGATCTACAAGCAATCAACAAACATATGTAAAAAAGTTCAACATTTCTAGTAATAAGAGAAATGCAAATCAAAACCACCCTAAGATTCCATCTCACCCCAATTAGAATGGCGATTATTAAGAATACAAGCAACAACAGGTGTTGGCGAGGATGTGGGGAGAAAGGTACACTCATACATTGCTGGTGGGGCTCCAAACTAGTGCAGCCACTCTGGAAAGCAGTGTGGAGACTCCTTAGAAAACTTGGAATGGAACCACCATTTGACCCAGCTATCCCACTCCTTGGCCTATACCCAAAAGACTTAAAATCAGCATATTACAGAGATACAGCCACATCAATGTTCATAGCTGCTCAGTTCACAATAGCCAGATTGTGGAACCAACCTAGATGTCCTTCAATTGATGAATGGATAAAGAAAATGTAGTTTATATATGCAATGGAATATTACTCAGTCATAAAGAATGATAAAATTATGGCATTTGCAGGCAAATGAATGAAACTGGAGAATATCATGCTAAGTGAGATAAGCCAATCTCAAAAAAACCAAAGGAAGAATGATATCGCTAATAAGTGGATGATGACACATAATGGGAGGTGGGAGGGGTTAGTGTTAGGGTTAGAGTTAGGGTTAGGGAGGGGGGCAAGAATGGAGGAAGGAAGGACTGAATAGAGGGAAAAGAGGGGTGGGAGGGGTGGGGGGGAAGGGGAAAAAATAACAGAATGTATCAAACAACATTACCCTATGTAAATTTATGATTACACAAATGGTATGCCTTTACGCCATGTACAAACAGAGAAACAATATGTATCCCATTTGCTTACAATAATAAAAAAAAAAAATGGATTGAGGATGCATACCTAAAAAGTGGAAGAGAGAAAACTAAATCCCAAGAGTGTGTGTCACCACGGTCTATAAAATCCATTAAACTTTTCTAAGGACAACTTCATATAAATAAAAATTAAGATGAATCCAAATACATTTGACATACGTTACAATGGGATAGCTCTGGTTGAAGGTGCTACTTCTGGGGTCTTTGGAGAAATATTCACATAGGCCCATCCTGTGGACTTGTGGGCCTCACCTGCCACAGCAGCCTTTAATAGGCTCTACATCACCCCAGGAGCCCTGTAAAAGAGCTAGTCATCTACTGCATGTGCTATAACAGTGATCAGCAAAAGTAAAATTTCCTAGAGTTCCCCTGATATCTATGACTTCTTAAATTACTTACATAATCTTTAAAAATAAAAAAAAAGCTTCCAAAAGCAGCATCAGAAAGCTCCATAGGCCACATATAACTTTGATGAGAATGTTTATCCCTGAGCTTCTGTTTACTGAAAGGAGACAGAATGGAGAACACAGCACCATAAAATGCTCCAAGGACTATTCATTTTGTCCCTCAAAATAAATTTTAAAAATTTCTGGAGGCCAAGTTGTATATAGTTTTAAAAATATATGATAGACTGGTGAGAGCTTATCATAGCTTAGACATCATTATAAATAATAATTAGGAAGGTGATGTCTATTTCCACTTCATATTGTGAAGTAAGAAACAAGATCATCTTTGGATAATGGGGGGAAAGAGGTGTGGAGGAGTCTTCAGAGCACAGAGAGTTTGAATCACCACCAAAAGGAATTCTAAAGGATCTCACTAGTGACCTGCAGTAGAATTGCTAAGCAGTATGAACTGGCAACTGACATCGGACATTAGGAATTTCTAATGACTCTAGCGGTTTTTTTGCATGTGACTTTTCTTCAGCAGAACTCAGGAGTATAAGAAGTATAAGCACAGACGAAATGATATTGAGATTAATCCACTTGGCATTTTACTGCATGGATCCATAAAATGACATAGTGAGAAGAGTAGAGAAGGCAGAGTAGATAGAAAGACTGAAGATTCTTGGTGATTATTGTTGAGGGGAGGAAGAGAAATAAGGAAAAGACTAATTTGGAGAACAGATAAAATAATAATAAAACAATGATGTTGTGAATAATATGTTTAAAGAGTTACAAATTATTTAATGATTGCTGTGTGCTGGGAACTACTCATCTCTGCTGAATTCTTAGAATAAACATGTAAAGTTGATTCCATTGTTAACTTGTCTTAGCGAGTTAACCGAAACACAAAAAATTAATAGCTCATGATCACTCAAATAGCAAGTGGTTAAAACAAGCTAAAGAGACTGAATGCCAATCTGGTTTTGAAAACACAGTGAAATGAGAGTCAATAAGTATAAGGATAAAGATATACTAATTGTAAGGTAAAATACTAGAATCTAAAATTTCAAAGTAGAGCACTTCAGTTAACAAAATGCATGCATACCCAAGGGATTGCATTGGTAAAATAAAAAGCATTAATAAATTAAAAAGTCTTAATACTTACTGCTTTGAACCTTATCATTCAAAAATAATTTATGATAACTGCTGTTAAGATGATTGCTTTTTAAGTTATATCTTCTTTTCAGTCAAACCAGATTTCTTGGGGATTTTCCCTCAACCTGTATGTTTTTTAATGGATTTCCACATATTGTATTTTTTGAGGAGAAAAAATAAGGAGTATGTGAGGAACATCCTTATTTAGTTTAATAGAGCAGTGAAATTAACATTGGAAGTGTCAAGGAATTATGGATGGTAAATAGAGGAAAGCTCATTTGAGCATTAAGTTCCTTGTTCTAATAGTTGGAGTTTTCATGTAATTAGAAGATAAACCAAATATTAAAGTTATCAAAACTCAGGGAATGGCCAGGAGGTAAGCAATAGTAATCAAAAAGTGTAGTGATTGGTAAATAACACAGCAAGGGATGAAAACAGAAGAGGTTTACAGGAACAATGGGTGTAGATTGAGAATTGTTTTTAAAGCAAGATTTGATTACATGATGCCACCAGATTGAGTATTCCCAGGAAGCATTTTCACACAGATGAGCCAGAATTTGTTTAGACAGAGAATAGTGAAAATGTTCTTTAAAAAAAAAAAAAAAAAAAGGAGTGTGAGGGAATACAGTTTAATGGTTCAATGTACCCATAGCATCCCATGAACATGAAGATGGCATTAAAGAAGTAAGATAATGTTGACTTGAGACACAACCAGAGAATCTCACCCAGGTATACAAGTTATTATCTGTATATTTAGGTGGTTTGAGATCAAGAAGATTTGTTCTCCAGCAGAAGTGAAAAGATGATAAACAGGAAAAAGGACTTCATTATTTTTTTTGATATGGAGAAACATGACAGAAATAAAATAATATATAATTAACCAGTCCAATATTTTTTCTTTTTGTTCTTTTAATGGTACTATACTATTTTCTCATTTAAATCAGGGAAGGTGGTAAGAATTCCATTAAATCTGATTTTTTCAGGCATCCTCATGGCTGTAGGAATGCCAGAAATGAGGTTAGAACTCTGGCGGTACTAACCCCAACCTGGTGAAATAAGTAAAGATTTTAAAGATACTCAACACTGGAACAAAAGAGAATAACTTGTACACTTCAACATTTTCTATGCAATCTTAACAAAATATTGTAGTCCTTGATAAAACATGACAATAATGATCAAATCTGTGCTTTACAACTATGCAGAGAGTTTTAAAGTAATTTACCCAGACTCAATAAGCAATGCAAATTTGGGGACTGCAGATATGCATAAGTAACATAGAGCAAGTCATTAGTAAAACAAAACTAAACAATAGCTTTACTACAATCACACGTTTAACACTTGAATTATATGAGCATAGATTTTTACTTTCATTAAATAAATATTATTTATAGTTCCATTGATATTTTCAAGGGTTATGATGAAATATTGTAATTGATGCATCCTTGGATATCTAGATCTCATCCTCCCTATAAAAGGTTGGGGTCATTACTAGGCATGGAGTCATCTCTGAATTGTGATGCTGTTTCTGTGACTTAACTGTTGGGTGATCCTAGACCACTGTTCTTACTTAAGAAACACAGGCAATATTAACACCTATTTAATAGTAGGTATTAAAATAAAAATATAAATTTAAATTATATAACAGTATTTAGTACATGGTGGACTCACAAAAATGGTATTTCATAGCAATAATGTTCTTCTAGTTTATTATGGGTGTGGCTAGAGAAACACCACAAAATGTAAAATGCAGCAAAATGTAAGCCAAGTGACAAGTTTCTTTATGAACTCAACTAGACTTGATAAACTACTATATAAACATCAAAGCTCTAGGAGGACACTCTCTGGTTGAAAGAATTTAACAGCGCTCAGTAATAGGACCAGTACTTCAGAACACATGGGAAGGGAACTCTGGGAACTGTTCAAATATAACATTATATAGCTCCCTTTTACTCTTGGACAAAAAGACTGTATAGGGCACTTTGAGTATGTTATTATAGTCACTATAAAGACCTTATTGTTTAAAAAGTTATAATAAAAATTGATATTTTTTTTCTTAAAGTACAATAGAATTCAATAATGAATGGTTAGAGAAAACTTCAATAAAGGTAAAATTAGGCCTGTAGAAAAGTTTGCTAGAGTAGGTAATAGAATCATCATTATGGGAGATTATAAAGTAAAATAATATGGAATGGATTTAAAAGCAGCTTCTTAATTAATTATTCAACACAAACCATGTAATTGTAACCTAAGGTAAAGAGTGAAATTTTAAAATCTGAATATTAATTATACTATAAAAACTAGAATATCTGATATTCTAGATAGAACCACTAATGCTGTATAATGATGAAAGGAAAGTGAGTGTGTTTATGTAGACTATTAGACTGAGCCTAGTTCTCCTTCCTTGATTTTTGGAGGATACTAGAAATACTCCCTCTTCAAAAGAGATATGTGTACTCCTCAAGATACAATAATATTATGTCCCAATAAACACATTTTAAAATGAAAATATCATAAGTTGAAAGGGCACTTAATACACTTAGCCTATGGAAAGTCATAGTTTACCAACACAGCACGCAGTAGAGTATCATTGTTCACTTTTGCCCTGTGGCTGATGGGAGCGGTGGCTCATGGCACTGCCCAGCTGGCATCATAAGAGTCTCTGAATGTACATGTGGAGTACAGTTTCTCCTGAATATGTTCCACTTTTGCAGCATCATAAAGTTGATAAATCCTAAGTCAAACTTTTGTTGCCAGAGAATATTTCGATTTCATTTATAATTTTGTCCCAGATTTCCCCCTTATTACTATGTTTAGTTGAATATAGGACATAATAACTGATAAATATATTACAAAATAAAGGCATAAAGAATAATTAGAGATTTGGAGGAGAGATTTTCAGAGACAGCTGAAATATTCTAGAAGAATACAATCTGTTTAGATATAGAACATTGGTTTTAAGTAACACTTTCTTGTTAAAATCTTCAAATACATATCATTTCTAAATAAATCATTATGTACCAAATACTCTTCTCTGGATTTAGTGATATAACAGTGAACCAAAGCTCTTGATTTCATAATGCTTTCTGTTTTGGAAGCTAAAAAATAAATTAATGCATAATGTATAATCAAGGGATGATTTTAGCATTTGATAATCCTCAGTCTTATATAGAGAAATGCAGACAGGTAGACATGAAGACAGCTACAACTTTTTTTGACGATGGAGCATTTCTCAAATATGAGCGAATATAATCAGTGAATATCAAATAATCAGTGAATAGCAGTGAATAATATAATACACATTGTATGATAGATACCTGAGATTTCATGATCATTTGGTGTTTTATGAGTAACCATTCACTTTGTACAGTAACCTGAAGCAAATTAAGAGCAATTTCCTAAAAGAAAATAATTATTTAATGAAGGAAGACATGATCACACATCCTAAAACCTAGAGGTTCTTCTCGAGTTTCTCTCATCAAATCATACACCTTATTTACTTAAAAGGCTCATAAGACATGGATCCTTGCAACTTAGTCTGAAAAGCTTTAGATTTTTCAAGGCCCAGAGTGAATTAGGGAGATTTTGAATTTACTTAGTAAAAAGGCCCCAGAAATATACTCAAATATGTCACAGTTAGCATTCAAAAACCCATAAAAACTCCCCCAAAAGACCTGTCTCTCTTTAAGAGACAGTGAAACAAGCTATAATGATATGTCATTCAGATGATTTTTATGAAGTCATTTAAAGTAACTGAGGTGTTCTCTGCCAAGCCTGTCAGCATATCTTTACATTTCTCCAGATTTGATTCTCAGTTCATAATTATGTCATTCAAGGAAGTAAATAAGATTAAATAAGGTCAAACAATTGGATCTTATATCAAGATGATTGTTGTAGTTATACAAAGAAACAATTTAGGTGCAAAGAAACTCCAGGCAAGCCTGTGAAAAACCAAAGCTGAGTGAGGACCAACCAAGAAAGCATTCTTTCTGCAATTCAAGGGGTGAGGTCTCAGTAAAAACCAAACCTGCTGAAACCTTGGTCTTGATTTCCAATTGAGGACAAGTAAATCACTTTTGTTTAACCTAATCAGCCCATGGTATTTTGTTATGGCAGTTGGTGTAGTCAGTTGCATTTTTTTTTTTTTTTTTTTCCTGCTGTGACCAAAAACCCTGACAAAAACAATTAGAGGAGAAAAAGTTTATTTGGGGGCTCATGGTTTCAGCCATCTCAGTCCATAAATGACTGACTTCATTCCCTGGTGCTCAAGGTGAGGAACAACATGGCAGAAGTGTGCGGTAGAGGAAAGAGGCAGAGGACATTGCACTAGGAAGCAGAGAGAGAGAGAGCTCTACCCAACAAGGACAAAAGATATACAGCCCCAAAGTATGCCTCCAGGAAACCACCTCCTCCAGCCATGCCCAACCTGCCACCCAGTTAATCCCTATCAGAGGCTTAAACAACTGATTGGGTTAAGGCTCTCATAACCCAAATATTTCACCTCTAAACCTTCTTGCATTGTCTCACACATGAGCTTTTAGAGGACACCTAATATCTAAACCCTAATAGTAGCCCCAGAAAACTAATACAGATTTTGATACCAAAAAGTGGGGTGCTGCTGTAACTAATGCATAAAAATATAGCAGTAGCTTCAGAACTAGGCAATGGATAGAGGTTGGAAATCCTTTGTGGTGAATATTAGAGAAAACCTGGATTGGATCAAAGCAATTATTCATTGTAATAAGGATATTAAAGGTGATTCTGTTGATGTTTCTGAGAGAAATAAAGAATGTGTCATTGGAAATTGGGATAAAAGTGACCTTTTATACAGATGCAAAGAACCTGGATGAATTGTGTTGTGTTTTTTGGAAAGTAGTGAAAATGCATCCTGATTTCCCTTGCAGTTGATAGTAAAACATGAGAGGAAAAATAACTCTAAGAAGAAATTGTTGCCCAAAAATGAAACATAATTTGAAGACTTATAAAATTCTTAGATGATCCATATTTCAAAACAAACAAACAAACAACACACACACAAAAAGGAGAAAATGTGTTCTGGAGAGAATACCATGAGCAAATTCTTGTTAGATGGTGAGGGTGAACCTGGGTCTATTCAGTTATTTCAAGAGTCTGGGCAAAAGAATGGAACTGTACACAGAAACAGTGCAAACTTGGATAAAATGACACAAAAGGAAGGTAAGACTTCTGGGATTCTATAAGATGGAACAGTGTAGGTATATGTCTATGAATATGCATATTACATCAAGGAAAAAGAAGGACCCCAAAGTTGATTCTGCGGTTATCAGGGTTACCAATTCTAGCCTGGGTCCAGAGAGTACAAAAACATGGATGGAGCTGCCTCTCCCTCAATTTTAGAGGTATTGGCTGCCCCTGCCCAGGGTTGGAGGGATGAAGCTGCCACTGTTATAGGCCTGAATGATAAGGCATTGGGCCAAAAAATATTCCTAAGCCTTAAAATAAAATAAAAATTTCTGTGTTAAGTTTTGGACTTGCTGGGACATATGATTCCTTTCTTCTTTCTCATTTCTCCCTTTTGAAATGGGATGTTTCACCACTCTTTTGAAAACAGATAACTTCTCTGGTTTCAAAGTTACACACCTGGAGTAGAATTTTGTCTTAGGATGAGTTAAACACTGAATCTCATACACATTTGATAGAGTTGAGGTTTGGGAGTTTGCATGGATGCTGAAATCAGTTAAAATATATGAGTAGTTGGGAAGTGGCTGGATGTGATCATATGTCAGAAGGACAATGATTTGCATCCTTCCCCAAATTTACATATTGAACTCCTAGCTCCTTACAGGTCATACAAAATCACATTGACTAGTCTTGCTTTAAAATCAAAACCACAGTTGTCCCAGTACTTCAGAAGGTAACTTTGTTTGGAGATAGAGCCCTTAAAGAGGTAATAAGATTAAATTAATCCTGACCATTGTCCTCATAACACAAAATTCGAACACATCAAGAATCAGCAGAGATTCATGTATACAGAAGAGCAGGAGAGAACATAGTAAGAAGGTGGCCATCTGTAAGTTAAGAAGAGAGGGCTCGGGGGAAACCACACCTGACAACACTTTAGTCTTGGATATGTAGCCTACAGAATTATGAGAAAATACGTTTCTATTGTTTAGGACACTCACTCAATGCTATGGTTTATGCTAAAAAGCTCATGTGTGAGACAGTGCAAGAATTTTCAGAGGCAAAATAATTAGATTATGATAGGTAAACCCAATCAGTGGATTAATTCATTTGTATGGTTTAACTTAGTAATAACTGTAGGCAGGTAGGATGTGACTGGAGGAAGTAGGACACTGGGGTGGGAGTGTGCCTTTGGGGGTTTACAACTTTTCCCTGGTGACTATGGCTCTCTTTGCTCTCTGGTTGCCATGCTCTGAGCTGCTTCCATCTCTCTGTGAGCTCTTCTGCCATGATGCTCTGCCTCAGCTGTGGAGACAGTTCCAGACTGAACTTCTGGAATCATGACTCAAAATAAACTTTTCTTCCTCTGAATTGTTCTTGTCAGGTCTTTTGGTCACGGGGACAGAGCTGACTAAAACACCCAGTCTGTAGTACTTTGTTATGTCAGTCCTAGAAAACTAATACATACGGCAAATCATTAAAATTATTTTACCCACTTTCATTTCTCTTTAATCCTTACACTTTCTTTTATTTGCTTTGCAAAGCTACACCTGGTTAAATCCAATATCTGTCTATTCTACACATGTAACACATATCCAAGTATTTCTGGAAGAAAAATAAATCATACAAAACCACACTGACTGATCTTGCTTAAAAATGAAAACCACAGATGTCAAGTGGGTCTTTAATTGCATTGAAGTTATGCCATATTCCCTAATGCATTGACTTGCCTACTCTAAGATATTATTTCATTTATTCTCTTTTTAACTCAAAGTTTTAACCCTTAAATATCCTTACTGTAATATTAATAGTTTCTTCTTGTTTTACTGAAAAACTCAGAAGCAATTTAAACAATTTCGACCATTTTCCATCCCCAACATTTCCTCACCTACTAGAATTTATACCCAAAGCACTTATCAGATGGACAATCCTTGGGGAAAATGAGAATGCAGGTTTTAAATGTATTATTTCATTATTACTTTGGTCATTATAACTTGTTTCATTTTAGTTCTTGCTTGTCTAATAAGATAAAATAAATTTTAAACAGTCAATCTGTTATAAGACCAATTATTTTTTATTGTTTTATATTTGTGTAGTGTTTGTAAAAAAAAAATAGAATACACATGTTATCTTCCAGTGCAAAACAAAAGAAAAAAGAGGGAAGAAAACTAAGAAAAGAAAAATGGAAATTTGTCCTTTTGTATCCAAGTTGGGGTCATTTCCTTTTTTTTTACTTTTTCTGTATATTTTAAAGGATTACATATTAATTTTATATTATGGAAAATATCTTTAAAACAATAAGCCAGGCACAGAGGCATGCAACTCTTATCTCAGCTACTTGGGAGACAGGCAGGAGGGTTATTAATTTTAAAGTCACCCTGGACAATTTAGTGAGACATTGTCTCACAGTAAAATAATAAGTGCTGAGAGTGCTCCTGGTTTCCTGGGTTCAATTACCAACAACACCAAACAACAACAACAACACCAAATTATGTAATCTGTCTGACCTTCAAAAAGCAAACCAGTCCTTCCCTCAGTCTCTTATACTTGACCCACCTAATTCTTATACAATCTATTTCTTGTTTTTTCAAAAGCACTTACTATCTTCTCACATATAGATTACTTATTTTCAGTTTTTCATCTGTATTTGCCATTCTATTAATACACACCCCAAAACACTGACATGTTAGTACTTAATTGATATTATTGAATTAATTTAAAATGGCATGTCATTCTCCGAGACTTGTTTGTCTTTTGAATTGGAAAAAAACACACAAAAAAGAATTAAATAGTAGTGTAAACAGATCACTACTGCTGCTGCATTCCTCCATTCTTTGATGATTTGCATTAATTCTGTTTCTCCCAGACATACGTTACTGCATTGAGTTTACCAAGTTGGGGGCAAAGGGAAGTTCTAGGGTTTTACTTTAAATGTCCCTTGTTAAAAAGGTAAGATACTGAAATGCATCCCTTTAAGCCATACTATCAGGGACTTGAGAAATGCTGATGCTGCTCTGCTTGTTTCTCTGCAATACTTTCTTTGTAATTACTGCTCCTGTTCTTCCATTTGATTACTCTACCCTGAACTTCAGTTACCTTCTTGGGACCCAGATCCCATCCAACATTTAAAAGGCAGTATTTCTTGAACTCGACACAATTCTGATTAAGCTCGTTTTCCTAAAACTAGTCTATACAGTACACTTCGTTTTTGATTACTATGCAATTTGTGGAATATTTATGTCATACAAGGCCTTTTGAACCTGTCCTACTTTGGTATCTGTACAATAACCTGTTGGGACTTCCTTGTTTCTTTCCCTGTAGCACCATCAATCTAGCCTAGCCAGTTTCCCAAACTCCATTCTAATCTGGACCTTTCCTTCTTTCCCTAAAAATCAATGTTTTTAGTTATGCCTCACATTGACACAGTTTCTGTCCTAAGTGTAAGTTCATTTTAATCAAGTATAATTTATGTTTGTTTATACTGGAGATATATCCTCAGCTGGTAGGGCCTGGAAGTGAAAGGGTTATTGTCTTCCAGGTGGCTAAAATGTTTTCTTGAGCCCAAATATATACATAATTGTAATATTCTTTCTGAAACTTGAATGAGGAAAAAGATAGCATGGGATATGTGAACATGGACTATATTTAATTTTTGTCATTACTATATTATCAGGTGTTTCAGAATCTTCATATTCAAAAAGTTACTGATAATTACATAATTGACTCAAGTTGGTGAGTTCACAAATATTTAAGCATAAATAAAAATATGAATGAAATATTTTGTACATGTCCCAAGAGAAGCCATTATTTTTAGAGATTTTTCAATATGGATACTATAGCTTAACAATATAAATTATTTATTTTATTTTATTGGTTATTCCTATTTGTAAATGACAGTAGAATCCTTTTGCTAAAATTATACAATCATAGGATATATCTTATTCTAATTAGGGCATTTGCCAGTAAGTGGATGGATCTGGAGAATATCACAAATTATTTTATGTACAATTAATATATACTATATCTGTATCATATACATAAATAAATAAAATGAATGTAAGGCTGATATTTAGCTCATTTTTTTTAGGTTGCAGAGAAACTAAAGAATAAGAAATTACAGACAAAACACTCTAGTTTTCTGATTCTGCTGACAATTAATAACCAAATATTACTTAAAAATTTAAAATATCAATTTAAAACACACAGCACCATGAAAAAGGATTGATATAAAATCATGTGGTTGAAATACATTTGTAATACTTGTTTGATATTACAGCGTTTCCAAATCCAGATGGATTTCTATAGTCAGATTTGTCTCAGAAAAGGATAATTTTTCTTTTCTTGAGAGTATCATAGTCTTTAGAGTGATTTTCATTTTTGTAGGATATCATATGTAGGTCCATTCATATGTTATTTAAGAACATTCACAAGTGAAATTCTTAAGGAAATCAAAACAGAAAGTGAATTTTTATAGCTAGAAACATATTAATGATTTTTTCCGATGATTTAAGGGGAAGAAAAGGAATTTGGAGTAGTTATATATGTAGACATGTATAGAGTTTCAAATTTTAGCACATTTAAAACTAAAAGAAACTACTTGCATTATGGTGTGTGCTAAAATTCATCCAAAACTAGAAATATTCAAGAAAAACAAGAAATAAAATTTAAAGACTAAAGAGAACAGTAAAATGAGTTAGAGAGATCTTGTACAGGAAACAAGAAAAATAGATGAAATATATTTGATAGGATTGATACCCAAACTCACTAATTATTATTCACATTTTATCCTCTTCTAATATAATCATTCCAAGTGAGCATCAAAAGCATAGCTCTATATACTGATTTGAAGTGTTTTCCTTTAAATAAAACAAACAGAATTAGTTTTTCAGCTTGACAAAACAAGCTATCTATTTTAGCTCTATAGGAATGCTGCCATTTTAATAGGATCAGAGGCAAGTGGGTTTATTCTCAATCCTTTAAGCTTCTACTTCAGGAGACCAAAATGTGCAAAAAAAAATTTCTGATCTGATCCAATTTTAGAAAACATTTCAAATCCACTGAGATTCTCCATTCTCCACATCTCTGGAACATGATTATTCTGAGAACATCTGTACTTTCACATGGCTGCCTGCTTCTATGTGAAGATACGAAAACAAGAAAATTGAGCAAACAGATTTATGTGGTTCATGAGAAGAAGAAAAAGCAAGAAGCAAGATGATTTTAGGGTGCTAGCTACTCAACTGAAAGGTACAACCTCATTTGTTAATGAAGTTAATTGATTTTACATGTAAAAAGTTAAAATTTTGTTGAGAACTTATTAAAGAAATTCTATAAAATATCCATAGTTTCCTAATAATTTTAACTGAATATGAATTTTAATTTTTGAAGTTTTGAAAACTTTCCTTTAATTTTTTCTTCTTTTTTATCCACCTTATTTTCTATACATTTGACTTCAGTTTTAAATGAGCTATTTTATTTTAATTATGCTATATTCAGAATGCTTACATTAACACGATTTTATTCATTTTATTGTGCAAAAATGAGGGTTTAATAGCAAACTCCAACCAACCAGGGTACAAAACCTTTGTAATAAAGGGAAGGAAAAAACAGATCAAATATTTGACAATGAGAAACATGGTCACAACCTTCTTGGACTTCACTTCCTATGAGAAGGTCAGGCCAGGTCTAAGTTTTCCCTGGAATTCTTCCTAATTCTAATATATAGTCATAGTTTTTCCAATGATTATTAAAATTTTATTTAAATTTTGAAAGTGAAGAAGTAATCTACAGTTGACAGCATATTAGAAGAGAATGTCATGCATGAGAAGTAACAGGGACATAAGAAGAAAACCAAAATAAACTTCCATGGAAAAGTGTCAAAGTTTGTTAGCTCTCCTCAGTATTTTCTGAAGTTGTAAAGGTACCCAATAGTTAATATTCCTTTTTAGGTTCTGTAACTATATGCCACAAAAAGGATAAGTGAAAAATACCTTGAAAGAGTGTCCATTATGGCGATCCAAGATGGCGGACTAGAGGGTGACTGCATCCCCAGTCGCTCCAGAACCCAGGAGTTAAGAAGGGGAGGCATTGAGAGACTTGGACAAAAATAGAGCCACGGGTGAGTCTGCCCACTGGGTAAAGCTCGGCCCGGGTGGCAGGCCCAGATAGAGGTGGCTTATCAGAGCAGGGCAGGGCAGCTAGAGTCTTTCACAGGCAGCCCTGCGCACTCCTGCAGTGGGCCCCTCCCACACAGCCAGCTTCTCCAGGTTCTCGGAGCAGGCCCCCTACTGAGAGCCTTTCTGATCAGAACAAGCTCCAAGTCCCGGAGCCAGCGTGGCATACTCTGGCCCGCAAGCAGCTTCAGGGACCAGGACAGGGCAGCCAGAGACCTCCCCAAGTAGCCTGGACCCCTGTGGTGGGAGGCACCTTTCAAGACTAGCTTCTCGGAACAGACCGCCCAGTGAGAGCCTTTCTACATAGAGCCAGCCACAAGTCCCCGAGCCAATGGAGAGCTTCGATCTGCAAGCAGCCTCTGGGATCAGGGCAGGGCAGCCAGAGACTTCTCCAGGCAGCTCTGCCCACTCAGGCCACAGGCTCTTTCCACGGGGCGATCCAAGATGGCAGCCTAGAGGGTGACTGCATCTCCAGTCGCTCCAGAACCCAGGACTCAAGAAGGGGAGGCATTGAGAGACATGGACAAAAATAAAGTCACTGGGTGAGTCTCCCCCACTGGGCAAAACTTGGCCTGGGCGGCAGGCACAGATAAGGGTGGCTTATCAGAGCAGGGAAGGTCAGCTAGAGTCTTCCCAAGGTAGCCTTCCACACTCCGGCGGTAGGCTCCCCCCACACGGCCAGCTGCACGGTGCAGGCCCCCAGTGAGAGCCTTTCCGCACAGAGCCAGCTCCAAGCCCTGGAACGAGTAGGGGGCTAGGGGCAGCTTTCTTCGGAAGCACTGCATTATCAAGTTCCTCCAAGACTTCAGGCTACTGAAGGCTGGGAGGTGATACACTGGAAATCTACCAGGACACTATAAGCCAATAGAGGAAATATGCAATATCTCAGATTCCCACTGACATCCGACCAATATGAGAAAACAAGGGAAGAAAAGGTCCCAAACAAACCTACATACTACATCAATAAAACCGAATGACAGCACAGCAGAAGAAATGTCAGAAAGGGAGTTCAGAATGTACATAATTAAAACAATCAGAGAAGCAAATGAGGAGATGAAAGAGCAAATGCAGACATTAAATGATCACACCAATCAACAGTTAAAAGACCAAATACAGGAAGCAAGAGATCATTTCAATAAAGAGTTAGAGATACTGAAAAAAAACCAAACTGAAATACTTCAAATGAAGGAAGGTAAGAAATCATGAACAGAATCTACAAGAATTATGGGATATCATGAAAAGGCCAAATTTAAGAATTATTGGGATTAAGGAAGGCTTAGAGAAACAAACCAAAGGAATGAACAATCTATTCAATGAAATAATATCTGAAAATTTCCCAAATCTGAAGAATGAAATGGAAAACCAAGTACAAGAGGCTTATAGAACTCCAAATATACAAAATTACAACAGACCCACACCAAGGCACATTATTATGAAAATACCTAACATACAAAATAAAGACAGAATTTTAAAGGCCGCGAGAGAAAAGAATCAAATTACATTCAGAGGGAAACCAATAAGAATATCAGCAGATTTTTCAATCCAGATCCTAAAAGCTAGAAGGGCCTGGAACAACATTTACCAAGCCCTGAAAGAAAACGGATGCCAACCAAGAATCTTATACCCAGCAAAACTTACCCTCAAATTTGACGATGAAATTAGATCCTTCCATGATAAACAAAAGCTAAAGGAATTTACAAAAAGAAAGCCAGCATTACAGAACATTCTCAGCAAAATATTCCATGAGGAAGAGATGAAAAACAACGATGCAAATCAGCAACAGGAGGCGCTAGCCTAAAGGAATAGCCAAATAAAGGAGAAACCAAATCATGTCAAAAAACAAATATGAGTCAAATGACTGGGAATACAAATCATATCACAATAATAACCCTGAATGTTAATGGCCTGAACTCATCAATCAAAAGACATAGACTGGCAGATTGGATTAAAAAGAAAAATCCAACAATATGCTGCCTGCAAGAGACTCATCTCATAGAAAGAGATACCCACAGACTAAAGGTGAAAGGATGGGGAAAAATATACCATGCACACGGACACAGCAAAAAAGCTGGAGTATCCATCCTCATTTCAGATAATGTGGACTTCAAGCCAAAACTAGTCAGAAGGGATAAAGAAGGACATTACATGCTGCTTAAGGGAAGCATAAATCAGCAAGACATAGCAATCATAAATATCTATGCCCCAAACAGTGGCTCACCCAAGTATGTCAAACAAATCCTTCTCAATTCCAGAAATCAAATAGACCACAACACAATAATACTAGGCGATTTTAGCACACCTCTCTCACCACTGGATAGATCGTCCAAACAAAAATTGAATAAAGAAACCATAGATCTCAATAACACAATCAACAATTTAGACTTAACCGACATATATAGAATATACCATCCAACCAAGAGCGAATACACTTTCTTCTCAGCAGCACATGGATCCTTCTCTAAAATAGACCACATTTTATGCCACAAAGCTACTGTTAGCAAATACAAGAAGATAGAGATACTACCTTGTACTCTATCAGATCATAATGGATTGAAATTAGAAATAAATGACAGAATAAAAAACAGAAATTTCTCCAATACCTGGAGATTAAATAATACACTATTATATGATGAATGGATAACAGAAGACATCAGGAGGGAAATAAAAAAATTCTTAGAAGTAAACGAGAACAAACACACATCATATCAAAATCTCTGGGACACTATGAAAGCAGTACTTAGAGGAAGATTTATTTCATGGGGTGCATTCAAAAAAAGAAGTAGAAATCAACAAATAAATGTCTTGACACTACAGCTCAAAGCACTAGAAAAAGAAGAGCAGACCAATACCAAAAGTAGTAGAAGACAGGAAATAGTTAAAATCAGAGCCGAAATCAATGAAATTGAAACAAAAGTAACAATTGGAAAAATTAACAAAATAAACAGTTGGTTCCTTGAAAAAATAAACAAAATTGATAAACCCTTAGCCACACTAACAAAAGAAAGAGGGAGAAAACTCAAATTACTAAAATTCAGAAAGAACAAGGAAATATCACAACAGACACGAGTGAAATACAAAACATAATTAGAAGCTATTTTGAAAATCTATACTCCAACAAAACAGAAAACCTCCAAGACATCAACAAGTTTCTAGAGACACATGAATTACCTAAACTGAACGAGGAGGACATACACAACTTAAATAAATGAATTTCAAGCAATGAAATAGAAGAGGTCATCAAAAGCCTACCAACAAAGAAAAGTCCGGGACCAGATGGGTTCTCAGCCGAGTTCTACAAAACCTTTAAAGAAGGGCTCATTCCAATACTCCTCAAAGTATTCCATGAAATAGAAGAGGAGGGAACCCTACCAAACTCGTTCTATGAAGCCAATATCACCCTGACCTGATACCTAAACCAGACAGAGACACATCGAGGAAAGAAAATTTCAGACCAATATCCTTAATGAACATCGACGCAAAAATTCTCAACAAAATTTTAGCAAATCGCATACAAATATATAATAAAAAGATAGTGCACCACGATCAAGTGGGTTTTATCCCAGGGATGCAAGGTTGGTTCAACATGAGGAAATCAATAAATGTCATTCACCATATCAACAGACTTAAAGTTAAGAATCACATGAATATTTCAATAGATGCAGAAAAAGCATTCAATAAAATACAGCATCCCTTCATGCTAAAAACACTAGAAAAAATTGGGGTAGTGGGAACATTCCTTAACATTGTAAAGGCCATCTACGCTAAGCCCATGGCCAATATCATTCTAAATGGTGAAAAACTGAAAGCGTTCCCCCTAAAAACTGGAACAAGGCAGGGATGCCCTCTTTCACCACTTCTATTCAACATCGTCCTTGAGACTCTAGCCAGAGCAATTAGACAAACCAAAGAAATTAAAGGGATATGAATTGGAAAAGAAGAACTCAAACTATCCCTCTTTGCTGACGACATGATTATATATTTAGAGGAACCTGGAAATTCCACCAGAAAACTTTTAGAACTCATAAGTGAATTCAGTAAAGTAGCAGGTTACAAGATCAATGCTCATAAATCCAATGCATTTTTATACATAAGTGATGAATCTACAGAAAGAGAAATTAGGAAAACTACCCCATTCACAATAGCTTCGAAAAAAATAAAATATTTGGGAATCAATCTCACAAAAGAGGTGAAAGACCTCTACAATGAGAACTACAGAACACTAAAGAAAGAAATTAAAGAAAACCTTAGAAGATGGAAAGATCTCCCATGTTCTTGGATAGGCAGAATTAATATTGTCAAAATGGCCATACTACCAAAAGTGCTATACAGATTCAATGCAATTCCAATTAAAATCCCAATGATGTACCTTGCAGAAATAGAGCAAGCAATTATGAAATTCATCTGGAAGAATAAAAAACCTAGAATAGCTAAAGCAATCCTAAGTAGCAAGAACGAAGCAGGGGGTATTGCAATATCAGATCTTCAACTCTACTACAAAGCAATAGTAACAAAAACGGCATGGTATTGGTACCAAAATAGACAGGTAGATCAATGGTACAGAATAGAGGACATGGACACAAACCCAAATAAATACAATTTTCTCATACTAGACAAAGGTTCCAACAATATGCAGTGGAGAAAAGATAGCCTCTTCAACAAATGGTGCTGGGAAAACTGGAAAACCATATGCAATAGAATGAAATTAAACCCCTATCTCTCACCCTACACAAAACTCAACTCAAAATGGATCAAGGACCTCGGAATCAGACCAGAGACCTTGCATCTTATAGAAGAAAAAGTAGGTCCAAATCTTCAACTTGTTGGCTTAGGATCAGACTTCCTTAACAGGACTCCCATAGCACAAGAAATAAAAGCAAGAATCAACAACTGGGATAGATTCAAACTAAAAAGCTTTCTCTCAGCAAAGGAAACTATCAGAAATGTGAAGAGAGAGCCTACAGAGTGGGAGAATATTTTTGCCAACCATACTTCAGAGAGAGCGCTAATTTCCAGAATCTATAAAGAACTCAAAAAACTCTACACCAAGAATACAAATAATACAATCAACAAATGGGCTAAGGAAATGAACAGACACTTCACAGAAGAAGATGTACAAGCAATCAACAGATATATGAAAAAATGTTCAACATCCCTAGTAATAATGGAAATGCAAATCAAAACTACCCTAAGATTTCATCTCACCCCAATTAGAATTGTGATTATCAAGAACATAAGCAACAATAGGTGTTTGCGAGGATGTGGTGAAAAAGGAACACTCATACATTGCTGGTGGGGTTGCAAATTAGTGCAGCCACTCTGGAAAGCAGTATGGAGATTCCTCAGAAAGCTTGCAATGGAAACACCATATGACCCAGCTATCCCACTCCTTGGCCTATACCCAAAGGACTTAAAATCAGCATACTAAAGAGATACAGCCACATCAATGTTCATTGCTGCTCAATTCACCATAGCCAGATTGTGGAACCAACCTAGATGCCCTTCAGTTGATGAATGGATCAAGAAACTGTGGCATATATATACAATGGAATATTACTCCGCAATGAAGAATGATAAAATTATGGCATTTGCAGGCAAATGGATGAAATTGGAGAATATCATGCTAAGTGAGATAAGCCAATCTCAAAAACCCAAAGGAAGAATGATATCGCTAATAAGTGGATGATGACACATAATTGGGGGTGGGAAGGGTTAGTGTTGGGGTTGGAGTTGGGTTTAGGGAGGGGGACAGGAATGGAGGAAGGAAGGACTGTATAGATGGAGGGGAGGGGTAGGAGGGGTGGGGGGGAAGGGAAAAAATGGCAGAATGAATCAAACAACATTACCCTATGTAAATTTATGATTACACAAATGGTATGCCTTTACGCCATGTACAGACAGAGAAACAACATGTATCCCATTTGTTTACAATAAAAAAAATAAATAAATAAATAAAAGCTAAAAAAAAAAAAAGAATGAAGGAAAGAAGGACTGTATAGAGGGAAAAGTGGGGTGGGAGTGGTGGGGGGGAAGGGAAAAAAAATAATGAATCAAACATCAATGCCCTATGTAAACGTATGATTACACAAATGGTATGCCTTAACTCCATGTACAAATAGAGAAACAACGTGTATCCCATTTGTATACAATAATAATAAAAAAAAATGAAAAAAAAATGAGTGTCCATTATGACTCACATGTACAACTTTCTTATATATTTGTGCATATATGTTTGTGTGTGTGTATACATACATATATATAAAACATATAAATATTCCTAAATATTTATAGCATTACTGTATTATTTCTACAACGTCTAAGCAGCATTAAACCTTCCACTCCTTTTCTGAATTTTCGTATCAGCTTTTGACTAATGCTTTTTCCCTGAAACTTCCCATGAAGTCCTGCTCATATAAAAATGTCCTGGAGTTGGAGTTAGGGCCCTCTTCACTCTCCATTGCTGCTCTCAGACTGGTTTTCTTCCTTCCTTTCTGTGATAAACAATATTGCATTTAGTCATTGATCCATATTACTATGCCTCATTGGTCCGTATCACTATGCTTAATTCTTTCTTCACAGATCAGTCCAATTTATGTTGTGTTTACTGTAACTTATCCCAACACTGCTACTGTATTACCAATGATTTCATTAAACACAAAGATGATTATTTTTTGAATCCTTGTCATCCCATGATCTTAACCTGCACACTACCTCTAGCATTCTCTTTCCTCTTCAGACCCTAGAACTTGCTATTATTCAGTAATTTTCTTTCAATTTTAATTTCATGCATTCCCATACACCTTTATGGACTGAATTGTGCACCTGCCCCTCTCTTCTGATTTCATATGTTGAAGTCCTGACTCCTGTACCTCAGAATGTGACTTTATTTGAAGATAGGCCCTTTAAAAGGCAATTAAGGTAAAATGAAGTCATAGGGTGGGTCCTAATTCAATTTGATGGGTGTTCTTTTAAAAAGAGATTAGGATACAGAAATATGTGTGTACAAAGGAAAGATCATGTGAAGACAGGGAGAAGGTTGTTATCTATGCCAAGGAAAGAGGCCTCAGAATGAAACCTACATGATTGAAAATTTGACTTGTAGACTGTGGAACTACGTAAAAGTAAATATCTGGT
Organism: Sciurus carolinensis; assembly: GCF_902686445.1. Taxonomy (NCBI): domain Eukaryota; kingdom Metazoa; phylum Chordata; class Mammalia; order Rodentia; family Sciuridae; genus Sciurus; species Sciurus carolinensis. The sequence continues at coordinate 59,258,708 of NC_062219.1, read as the reverse complement.
GTTTCAGCTGCTCAGTTTGTAGCACTTTGTTTTTGAAGTCCTAAAGAACAAATTTATTTACAATCTCTCATCTTTCCAACACATTTCTTTTATTACACAATCAATTTGAACCCCAATGTATAATAGATCTGTTGACCATATGGTCCCTTATCACCCTGATTTCTCCTTTCATTTTTTTTTGAACTGCTTACACTCTATGTTTAATTACTTTTAACTTTTCATTGAACTGTAACATCAATACTAGAATGCATACTTTATATATATATATTCGGCTTGATGACTTATCACCATATGAATGATCTCATGTAGTTCCTATAAATATTTAAGAAAGTTCCTCCTTATCTTTCTTATTCTTCATTTTACTTATCTGGCATAACCACAATCCTGACTAAATCAAATTTCTCTTTTACTCTTCGCATGTACCTGTATGAATAAATTATTTTAAAGAAAATTCACAAGCATGCAGACCATTTTCATTTTGAATTCAGGAAAGGACATAATGCTGATTATCTTCATCCATTCACTCTTCAACATTCCAGATGAAGGTTCAACAAATGTTTTGCATAAAAGCCCAGATAGTGATTGTTTTAATCCTCATGGACTATATGATCTCTGTCACAAGTACTGAAATCAGCCATAGACAGTATGTAAAGGATAGGCATAGCTGTGTGCCAATAGAACTCCATTTGCGAAAAACAGGTAACAGTCTGGACTCGGTGGGTAACCACAGTTTATGGAAGCCTGCCCTAGGCTTTATGTAAAACCTTTTCTTCTATCCTCAGAAAAAGCCTCCTAGCCCATTCCGATTTTTAGATGATAACCTTAAATCTTAGTCTAATTAGAAAACTGAAGCAATTTTTATAAGTATTTCAATTCTCCATCTCCACCATATCTAGACATTTGCCAACCTCTTCACACATATCCCATGTTAACTCTTGTCATTATAGATTATCTGTCTATGTTCCTATTTAAGACCAGTACTTTCAGTTGTACAATAGATCTTATCACATACTGAAAATACAACCTCCAGTAAAAGCTCAAGTAATCTCTTTTCTTTCTCCCAATTTGTCAATTATTCTGTTTCTACTGTATCATTTCAATTAACCCCAAAACAAAACAAAAAAACACAAAAAAATCAACAAATTATAACTCTCTTAATTGCCACATGCCCCATGAACTGCACCCATTTATTTCTATGCTGCTTTTTATATACTGTGACAATGATTTCTCCATAATCTGAATTTTGAAATGCTATCCATATCTTAACACTCCAGATTATTTGATATCAATTCAGTCTTTTATTCTATTATTTTCATTTCAGAGTCATATATTCACTACCACCTCAATATCCTGCTCACATAAATAAAGATACTTTAAATAAAACGTTTTGAGCGAGAACATAAAGTTAGTTTAAATTTCGCTATTATGCCAATGATCACAGAATTTCATCTAAAAATTGTGTTTCCGTGTAAATAACAAGACTGAAACAAAAAATTCAATGTTTGTTCTGACTCTGATCCACCCAGTCTTTCTCATCTCAGTTAATGGTATGTCATTTGTCTGACTGCTAGGACTAAACAAAATTTGTTATGTTTACCTCCTTACTTTGTTTTCACATTCTACGTCCAATCCATCTGCATATCCAATTGATCTTTCTTCAAAATATGTGCAGAATCCAAGTAATTCTAACTTCTGCTAACATACTGCTCTCACCCAACATATAGATTCTCTTGGTTTATTGCAAAGGCTTTCTTAACTAATCTCATTATTTCTACCTTGCACCCCTATAGCTTCGCTCAGTCTATCAAGGAAATTATTTAAAAATATAGTTCACACCATATTACCTTTTTGTGAAATATCCAAGAACGGCTCCAATTTCTCCACGAGTAAGTTCCAAAGAATTTACAATGGTCTAAAAGTGCACCCATTAACTAGATCCTAATTTCCTTATTAACTTCACCTTCTACTTAACTTCCAATAGTGTTGTTATACAAGGCCTTTCGATTTCTTTAACACACATTCACGTTTCAGTGTCAGGGTCTTTGCTCTCTGGCTTCTTGGTCTCGTTGGAAACATCTTCCTTCAGATAGGTGTACGCCTTGCCTGCTCACCTCTTGAAGTCTTTGCTCATTTGGCATCTTTTCTTTTGGGGACCTATTCTGATACCTACATTGCAATGCAGTACTTCTTGCCTATCCTACCTTTCCCTTTAGTTTTTATTTTATATTTTTATTAGCACTTGTCATTTTTAAACTTTCTATATATCTCAAATATTTATTATATTCAGTGATTCTCTAACTTTTTAGAATGTAAAATGCAAGAATATAGAAATTTGTAAAAATTTAATTTCCTCAATAGTTAGTAGTACTTAGAACAGGAGCACAATCAATAAATATTTGTTTTATGTTAAAGATTTGGAAAATTTATGTGGACAAATGGCTATTGAAAGAAACCAATAAAAAGCTACCAATACGAAAGTTTATTTTCTGAAATCTTGCATGGAAACTTTAAAGTGTGCTTTGGGGAGAATAAAAACAGCTTATGTTTAACTTGAAGATAGTTTAAATAGTTTCATCAAAATACTTTGCTATCACTTAAACAGCCTGCAGGTCTATTTCAGTGGAATGTGTAGACATTCCTAGAAGCTTTAAAAAGTGTAATTTCTTCACCATATGTTATGGTGTTAACACATTTTCCTAGTTTTCAGAAGACTATCTCTAGCAGGGTTTCACCTACATGCAATAATTCTAGTTGTTTTATCTGTAGGTAAAATTTTGATTCTACCCAGAAATTTAATAACACATAATTTTTAGATTCTTTTCTGATAAATTATTCCTCTACCACTCTGATTCGAGTGTCCTACCTCAGTTTTACTCTGCAAACACATTAAAAGTTCAAAATTATGAATGTGTTTCAACTACATATACACCTATATATAAAGGTACATACTACACTGATGGATTATAAAGGTAAAAACCTTCACCTACATTTGATTTCAGGAACTTAACAGATTGCCACATGCAAAGTAAATCAATTAACTATCTTCATGGTGGTCACACTGTGTTTTAGAAAGCATTTGCAATCAGATTAAAGGATGATTTTCTGTTCAGTTGAAAAAATGAGTAATTTACTCACTATATGTAGATACTATATTAATATGTATTTTCATGATAATTGCATTAATAATAGCAACATTATGACACATATTACTAATATTCTCTCATGTAAGAAAAGTAAAGGCTAAGCTTAATAAATCCATGTTGGGGCAGGCTGGGGATAGAAGTTTATTGTATTAGACCAAGGGGAATGAAGGGAAGGAAGCAGAATGGAAATAGGAAAGACAGTAGAATGAATCATACATAACTTTCCTATGTTCATATATGAAAACACAATCAGTGAAACTCCACATGATGTACAATCACAAGAATGTGATGCTAATTAGAATAAGTTAAACTCCATGTATGTATAATATATCAGAATACACTCCACTGTCAGGTATACCTTAAAAGAACAACAACAAAAATAGAAATCCACACAAAATAATGCAAGTAGTAAATAGTAAATCAATTCAAACCTCACTTCAACTGCATAATTTGGTAACCTCTGAATTATGCCACATATTCACTTCAGTGAGTTATCCCAATGTTTAAAGGGGAAAAAAAAGGAATAAATTTTTAAATTCTTTTGTACAGTTCCAGATAATATCTAACCTCATTAAGTTCATTCCCTATGGAGATATTCTTCAGCTGCTGGAAGAAATGTTTCTTTTACCTTTATTTTCTTAGCTATATTGATTTTGGCATTCAGGTCCTGTTAGGACTTAGGATATAAATTGTATGCCTGTAAAAATTTCCATTTTGTTAATGTCTTTTATGTGGCAAATTCCTCTTGTTCCTTATTATGGTCTATGAGTGTAATGATTGGGTAATGATATCCAATATTCTGAATCATTTTATGTATATACACCATATGCATGCAAATTCAATTTGCCTAATATGCTCTTCTTTAATTTGCATTTTCATAGAACTAGTTGAGAATTATGAGGTAAAATTATATTGACTGGTTTCAATATCTCAGAAAGTTAAATCATCATTATATGAGAAATATTTGAAGGCATTAATTATAAATGAATCATGAAAAATATTCTCAAGGCACACATCTTGAGTTATAATGTGATAATAGCTACATGTTCCGAAGATTTATTTTAGAATTGTGTTACATACCCAGTGCTTTGATTACCAAAATTAAACTGAGTGATTTCAAGAGGAAAGTATTGTTTCTTTTTTACTGGAAACACCAATCTGAATATCTTTAAATAATTTTAAACTTACACCCAAATGGCACAGGTATATAAAGACACACACAAAAAATCAAGATACACCAGTGCATGGCAATGTAAATGAATTAGTTTTCATTCAACAAAATACATTATGATATTTACTGACACAAACTTCCTAATAACAATAATCGTGTAGGCTCCTAATCTGGATTATCAGAAATTGCACATGTCCTAGGATAAGACTTTCTCACTGTAGCCTCTAGTTAAAAATGAGAACATTTTCAACCCAAGGGACTGGGGTCGGGTAATGGGACTAAAGTTTAATAGAACTACATAAACATGCTTTTACAAAAACAAAGTCCAACTAAATAAGCACAGTCATGTGGTTTGAGGAATTAAAGGCAAAAAGCACAGTGAACACAAGTCATTGGGCATGAAGAAGCATCTAGAGGGTGGAAGCCTCCATGTACTTGATTTTATTTGATCAGTGTTTCTCAGTTCTACCTGGACATCAACAACAGTCTTGCATCTTTTAAAATAGATACTGATAACTGACTGGAGCAAAATCTCCAGAAATGATATATTTGGTTTTACATTTTTCAACTTTCACAGGTGATTCCTTGGGTAAGGCTTGCTTATGCAGAAAATGATATAGGAATTGAACAAAGACAAAGCTGAAATATACTCCAGGTCAGCCAGGAATGTGCCACATGTCTGAAAGAAAATCAAGAATGAATGTGGTTTCACAAAGTAAAAGTTTCAGAGAGGGAAAAGTTAAGTAAGATGAGACAGAATATTTTCATTCTAATTTGGTGACTAGTGGGGAAGAGTTAACTTCCAAAGAGAAGTTACAGTGGAAGGATTTTACTGAAGGATGCAAGTGGAATTCTACACATGATAGGAACAAAATCAAAGTTGGTGAAAAAATGGACTCAAATGTAAGCCTTTTTTTTTTTTTTGAAAATATTTGGATATGCTAGATGAAATAGAACATTGTGTTGAAATATATTTTATATATTTGTTTTTATGCCTTTTAATGTGGTTGCTAGTGAACTTTTGCTAGTGTCTATTAGACACTTTCAAACTATATCTCATCTATAACCTGATTAGGGTCGATTTTCTTGAGCATAGACATGGGAGCAGGGTCAAGTTCAATCCAGAGTCTACTACTTTTCTCCTATCACAAGCCTAAGGTGTCAAACATTCCTAATTACTGTATAAGGATAGAAAGACAAAATAAAAAGGTTTAATTTGAAAGTTCCATTTTGTCCAATAAGTGAGCTATTGTTTAAGTTATCTGCACATTGTGCATGAATGGAGGGGATATTTTTGAAGTATTAATTATTCCCTATTTTTTTCTTTTTCCCTAGCTCCATTACACTATTCTGAATGCTCCAGGCATGGTTGTTTGTTTGTACTCTGTCATGTGACACAATGACGAATATGCAGAAAAGCAAGAAATTCCTAATAACCTGAGCACTTAGATACAGAGAAAGGTCTTATCTTGTAGTGTATGTAGTAAATTTTAGGAAGTATTTTAGACTGAAGAAAACATATATGTGCCTTTCTCCCTAAATTAAGCCAGAGGGGGGGATAAAAAAAAAATAGGAACACACAAATAACTAAGAAGGGGAAAAAAGACAAATAATAATAATTTTTTTCATCTTTGAATGGAGAAGAATCCAATTGGGCTCCAATGGATATCTGCTTTGCTGGGAACATCAAGAACCAGATGCAGTGTTTCTCCCCAGACAACAGTAAATGTGCATGTGCATAAATGTGAATATCCCCTTAGGAAGAAGGGGGATGTAAATAAATCAAGAGCCTAATATTATGGTAGAAATGTCTCAAATTAAAGATTTAAAATATCTTAGAAAAGAACAAGATTAGTGGTCTCAAAATTCTGATTTTGAAACTTGAAGCAAAGCTGTAATAATCAAAACTTTGTGTTGCTGGCCTTAAAACCCAACACAATGGGAAAGAGCAGAGGACTCAACAACAGACCTTCACATGCGTGGGCCAAATGATTTTCTATAAGAGAATAAGGACCACTTACTGGAAGGATAGTATTTTCAATGTTGTAAAAGCTGAGCTTACACACACACACACACAAATGAAATTAGGCCCACCTTTTACAGTATGTACAAAACAGTAACTCAAAATTGATGAAATCCCTAAACATCTGAGTTCAAATTGTGAAACTGTGAACAGAAAAAATAGGGGAGAAAACATTATGACATTATATTTGACAATCATTTTTTTTGCATCTGACACTGAGAATATAAGCAACAATAACACATAGATAAATTGGACTAAACTAAAATGTAAAAGTTTTGTGTCTCTGACACTATAAGAAAAAGTAACCTATGGAATGAAAGAATACATGTGAAAATATATATTCAACAAAGTACTGATTATCTATAATAAATAAATACTATAGTTCAACAACAAAAAATTCAATCTTTTTTCCTTAGGTATATTTTGTCTCAATTAAGAAAAAATAAAAAAATATTTTATTTGCTCTATAGTCAGATAGACATAAATTACCATTTACATATTTTAATTGTATGAAGACACAATATTTAGAAATTGTATTATGAACTAGTTCTTTTTAGAAAACAACAGAAACTCAGGTGAGCACTAGGGATTATTTTGAAAAAACTATATGCCAATAAACTGGAAAATATAGAGGAAATGAACAAATTTCTGGACATATATGAACTACCAAAATTAAACCAAGTAATATAAAAAAAACCTAAATAGATGAATGACAAATAAAAAGATTAAATAAATAATGAAAAGTCTCCCCCCAAAAAATCTCCAGATCAGATAATTTCACAGCTGAATTTTATAAAACATTTAAAGAAGAACAAACACCAACACTTCTCAAACTGTTATATAGAACTGAAGGGAAAGAAACTCTTCCAAAACACTCTACAACACCAGCAATACCCTGCTACCAAAGACTGGCAAGGGTACATACACACATGCACACACCAAAGGGGGAAAAAACTATAGATCAATGCCCTCAAGAATATAGATGTAAAATCCTCAACAAAATACTTATAAGTCAAATTCAACAGTATATTAAAAAGATCCTACATCATGATCATATTGGTTTCATTCCAGGGATACAAGGATCGTTCAGCATATACAAATCAGTATATTGCACAAATAGAATGAAGGATAAAAATCACAATATATACACAAAAATATTTTATTAAATTCAATGTCCCTTCATAGCCCTGAAAAATTAATAATAGAAGGATTATCTCAATAAAGACTGTATGTAATAAACCCATAGCCAACATCATATTGAATAGGGAATTGTGGTTCCTTTCATTTAATCTTTATGTCTAAAGAGAATTTTTCTTTTATTCCAGGTTACTTCTTCACTCATGTAATGTCACTCCTTAGTGCCTTACTGATTCTGATATATTTTTCTCTCATTTATAATTTGCTCAGTGTCTTTCAGTTTGTTTTAAAATTGTACCCCATTTGTGTACAAAGAATCGAAATGCAGTCTGTAAGAAATTTTTAAAAAATTTGCTTTGAAATATTAAGGTTCTGATTTGTTTGTGAACATAGATCTCATGGTTGATTGTGATTCATTCAGCTTCATGATCTTTTTTCTCTCTGAAATATCTCAGGAATGTGAGGCTCATTCTTGTCTGTTGTTTACTTTAGAGGGAGGCATGATTCAGATGGTTTTACTACTGCCTTTCTATTGTTTTTGTACTGTGATCAAAATGTGCTTGCTGAGTTTTTCTTGCTTTATTTCACTTCCTCTATTTTCTTCCACTAATTTCTCCTTTCTATAAGAGACCTTGTTTAGAACAGATCCTGGGTGCATCTGTTTGGATAGTTCACAGAACTTCTGTTGGTTTTTACCCTTCTGTACCTATCACAGGTCCTTTGTTCTCCACTGGAATGAATAACTCTCACCTAGGTGAAGCCTGTGTTCTCCAATTTTCCCATTGTATATTCCTATAAATATCTTTTTACTATTTTGAATCTTCTTCTTCAGGTCTGTTAGTTATCCCTTTGGTTTTATTGTTTTCTGTTACACCTGCACTGACAACAAGATGTGCTTGTGACTATAGCTCCTGATGGTTTTGAAGTTCATAGGACTACCTGATCACTGACCTTTGTGTGAATGCTATCCATTATTTTTTTATTGTTGTTTTTAGCTTTCTGATATTTTGTTGTTGATACTCACTATCTAGTTGCATTGTATGTTTATATGTGGGCATTCATGAAGATACAAAAACTATTTTATCACCACTGGCACCAACTTTCCAGAATTTCTTAAATTTTAAGTATGCTGTTTTACATTTAATTTATTAATAGAAGATGCCTGTCCTTATGTATACTTAAAATCTAAGTTTTCTACCAATTTTAAGTAGTAATAGATGTATATAGCATTATGGAAACTTTACAATCCAAATCTATGTAAAAACTCAATAAGCAAACCCATAAAATACTTTTAGAAGAAATTTAGGCTCAGGGTTCCTGGAGAAGCAGTACATTTCTATAATTTTCCCCTTTAACTACAGTGGATATGTAAACATAGCCATGTCTTTGCAACCATATTTACTTCCCTCTGAGGAAGTCTATAGAGAAATCCCAGTGTTTCTGTTTATCTTATTATTCCATGAAGTAAATCTGGTTCATTGCCTAAATAGTTTGACAAATTTCACTCTATTATTAGACATAAAATTTCTCAGTATTAAAGAAAAAAGGATAAAGGAGGTGTGCACATAATATCTTCCCAATCTTTCTACTTTAGATATTAATGATCAAGAATTGAACTCTGAGATCTCAATCCATATGATACTAAAATGTTCCTGGAAAATATGTTCCTTCTTATTGTCTGGTCAAAAATCTCTGCAGGGAAAGACTTTGCCTTTCACTAATGAAGTGACTCTACCCTAATTAGGTATCTCTTGCATATAAAGGTCCATAAGTGCTAAATATTTTCCTATCATTCTTATGAAAATTTGCACATTCTGATTCAGACTACCTTTTATAAAACAGATTATTTAATCCCCTACTAAAAAAGCTGCATTCATATTTGCCTTGAAGAAAAACAGATATATTGGACAGATTCTTTACTCTGACCTATAAAGGGATGGCATGTTCAACAAAATATGTCCGATGTAGCCTTGGTGAAAATGGGTACTGAAACTTCATTATCTGATTATCTTGGCATCTGAGCTTCCACAGGACTATCATGAACTTACACAGTGCAATGTGTGGATTTTGCCTTAAGTCCTTCTGAATCACTAGTGCAGCTGCAAAAAACCCATGCTTATCACATCATAAGCATTCAAATATAATAAAAAAAATCATTAAAATTTTCAGCCAGGTTCTTGGCAAATCAAAGTCCTCAATATATTTTGATTCTTAATTTACTCACATTTAAAGTATAAAGTTATTATTTTAATATGAAATGTTATGATGTATTTTAATTGACTTAAAATTTTATAACAGTTTCAAGTTCACAGCAAAGTACGGTGGAAAGTATGGAGAATTCACATATAACTCATGTCCCTACCCACCCAACACAAATTCTCCCACTGTCAACATCCCACACCAGAGTAGACTATTTGTTACAGACAATGTATCTGCAATAATTCATCATTACTCAAATTCATAGCATTGGGATTCACTTTGAGTGTTCTACAATCGAAGGGTTTGACAAATATATAACCATACATATCTACCATTATAGATAGTATCATACAGAATAGTCTCATGTCCCTAAAAGTTTTCTGTGCTCTGCATATTCATCCATCCTTCCCTCAAAGCCCTGATAATCACTGATCTTTTTACTATATTCATAATATGGCCTTTACAAAGTGTCATATTTTGGAATTCTAAATTCTTTAGCCCTTGAAGACTGGTTTCTTTCTTCCTTTTTTTTTTTTTTTTTAGTAATATGATTTTAAGGTTTCTCCATACCTTTTCATAGATTAGTGATTCATTTCTTCTTGTTGTTAATTAATTTTCCATCATCTGAATGTGTCACCATTTATTTTTTCATTGACGTACAGAAGAACATCATGGTTGCTTCTAATTTGGGTTACTTATGAATAAAATTTCTATAAATATTCATGTGTAAGATGTTTGTACATATAAATTTTCAACACCTTTGATAAATACCAAAGAGTGCAAACTCTAAACCGTATAGTAAAAATGTGTTTTGTTTTATAAGAAATTTCCATATCGTCTTCTAAAGTGACTGTACCATTTTGCATTTCTGCCTGTCCGTTCAGGTTTTTGGCCCAGTTTTAATTGGATTGTGTTCCTATTGTTGAGTTTTAGAGTTCTCTGTATATTTTGAATAACAGTACATTATTAGATGTGTCTTTTGAAAATATTTTATCCCAGTGTATGACTTGTCTTCTCATTATATTATTAGTATGTTTCACAGAGCATGGAAGTTGCGGGGGTGGGGGTGCGGTAAGAGAAGAATGGAGGAACTTTGGATTATGTAGAGGGAAATGAGGCGGGATGGGGATATGAAAGATGGTGAACTGAGAGAGACATCATTTACCCTATGTACGTGAATGATTACACAAATGGTGTGAATCTACATCATGTACAACCACAGAAACAAAAAGTTGTACCCCATTTGTGTAAATGAATCAAAGTGCAGTCTGTAAAAATAAAAGAAACTTTAAAAATCCAGCTTATGATTATTTCTTTCATGAATCATGACTTTGTTGTATAGTTTTATATTTTACATTTAGGCATATGATCCATTTTGAATTAGATTTTGTGAAGGGAATTAGTTCTGTGTTTAGATCCTTTTTTAAAATTTTTCACATGTGGGTATTCAGTTATTCCAATACCACTTGTGGATATTCACTGGTTCATTGTATTACATTTGCGTTTTAGACAAAGACCAGTTGACCCTATGTGGATCTATTTCTGGACTTTTAATTTTGTTCCATAAGTCTGTTTTTTTTTTTTTTTCTATTTTCACCACATTATTTTGCTAGTCTTTTAATTATTATAGTAAGATAGTAAGGCTTGAAGTCATATAGTGTGACTTATCCAACTTTGTCATTATTGTGCTAGCTAGTCTGAAACTTTTGCCTCTCCACATAAACTTTAGAATCAATTGGTCTAGAGCAACCAAATAACAGATGGAATTTTGACTTAGATTGCATTGAATCTGTGGGTTAAGTTGGGAGGAACCGACACTTTGACATTATTGGTTCTTTTCTCAACAAAAATGGACTACTTGTTCATTTGTTTAATTTTTATTCATTCGAGTTTCACACTTTTACTTATAGACATGTTGTTTATGTTGTTAAAATTATAGTTAATTATTTAATATGGGGGATGCTAACATAAATGGCATAGTATTTTGATTTCAAATTGCACTCGTTAATTGATGAAGTATCAACTTTGTATTCTAAATATTTCTTTGTATTCTAAATATTTGCTATATATCAGTTGAAGAAGGTGTTATTTTTTTTTTTGTTTTTGTTTTTCTATATGTGCTGATTCTTTTGAATCATCTATATGGGTAATTATATAATTTGCAAAGAAAGTTTTCTTCCATTCTTCCCAATCTAAATACCTTTTATTTTCTCTTCATGTTTATATAATCATTTACTTTGAATATGATATTGAAAAGAAGTAATGAAAGGGAACATACTTGGCTTTTCTTGACCCTATTTAGAAAGCTTAGAATTTCTCAACCTTGAACATGATGTTAGCATTAGGGTTTTTTTTTTTTTCTTTCTTTTTTTGTATAGATATGCTTTAGTAATTTCAAGACTTTCTCCACTGTTTCTAATTTACTGAGAGTCTATATCTTGAAATAGTGTTGGATTTTGTCAAATGCTTTTTGTGAATCCATTCATATGATTCTGTGAATTTTCTTTTCTAGACTGTTAATGCAATGTATTATATTAATTTATTTTCAAATGTTTATTCTGCCTTGCATACCTTAAATAAATCCTAGTTTTTATCTATTTTAAAAACAGTTGTTTATTATATGAGGTATTTTGCAGGGTATTTTTTTTTCCTTATATAAGCTTTCTCTAATTTTGGTATTGAGGTCATTCTGTACTCATAGAATGAGTTAGGAAGGAGTTCCTCTACTTCTGTCTTTTGAAAAAGAAGGCAGGAAATTGATACAATTGCATTCCTAAATGTTTAGTATAATTCACCGATGAGCCCATCTGGATCTGATACTTTCTGTTTTGAAGAGCTATAATTATTGGTTTATTTTTTTTAATAGATGTAAGCTTATTTAAATTATTCATTTCTTCTTGTTTGAGTTTTGGCAGATTGCATCCCCAAGTAATTGGTGCATTTCACATAAATTATCAAATTTGGAGACATAGAGTTATTCACATTATTCTTTATCATTTTAATGGTAGCAAAATCCATGAGTATCCCATGATTCATTTCTTATATTAGTAACTTATATCCTTTATTCTTTTTTGATAACTCCCTTGGCAATATTGTACTTTTAAAAAATATAAAACAACACCCTTGTTAGTTATATTTCATCACTTCTTTTCTTAGTCACAAGAAAAGAGAATTGCAAAAGCTTTTTCTGTTCTTTTTTAGGAAACTTTTCTTTGGTTAAATTTTTGTTCTGATTTTAATTTATGTTAAATCAAGTTATCTTTTCACTATTATAATACTGATTTCCTCTCATGAATGAGGAATTTGGTTGTTTTGTCCTGACAAATATAAAAGTAATTTTTTGTGAATTATGGATATTTGGTCAATGATTCATTCATACATTCAGTAAATCATAAATATTAAGTGAATACTTTGATGAGTGTACTGTGCTAGTTTCAGGAATCAGTTACCGATATACAATAACCAGTTCCATATGACCAATGTAACGATGGGCAGACAGAGATTTAAAGAACCAACTTCAGTATAGGTAACCTCAGGATTATGAAAAGACTAGCTATTGTTTCATTTTGCTGATAGAGGAAGAAAAACCAAGTAATAAAGGAAAAGTAACTACCCATTTTTCTACTAAATAAAGAATTGTTATTTAGTTAATTGAGTTTGACTTTATTAATTTCCTAGCTTAGATGTAATTCTTCTTAGAATGCAGACTGATCAAATTACATGCTTAGGTCTTGACTTCTCCTGTCTCATCTCATATATCATTTCCTTCATTTTTGTTCTTCAAATAAACTTATCTCATTTGTTCTTTCTTTTCTATCTTCTAGGAACTCTATTTTTATATATTATCGTCCCCTGGGTTTTGATAAAAAATATCTGTCTTCTGAAAGAATTCTTCCTTAAGAACTTCAAAACACCCCTTGATCCTATCCTTAAGTTTTTCTCTACCCAGGGATATGGAGATAGAGAAAAATTTTAAATTTTCTTTAAATTTTTCCTGTTTATTGTTATCCTTTTCCATGAAGACTGATGTCAACTGTATTTTCACCAGTGTTATTGGTAACAGAAACATATATAGCCAAAGTTCAGAGTAAATTTGTCGCATGACCAAACTACTAGTGAGAAAAAAAAGTCACATAAGGAAAAAAATTTTCCTATTATATTTTCTTACTAATGTGTATATAATTTCTGATTGAAGAATTGCATCTGTTCTTTTTCTAAATACCTATTATTTTTCCATCCCTGGGGACTGCTTTTTATTCTAGATAGTCTCTCTAAGCCCTGCTGTCACATCCCCTCAAATTCTAAGGAATTTATTTCTAGTATAAACATATTTACATTCATGAAATTTTTATCTTTAACCTTGTGCACAAAAGCAGATTTTTTTTAACATAAAGTATATATAAAATGGGTCAATGAGACTCAATCTGTAGTGAAAACAGTAAACAATTGACTTTTTGATGTATGTGACATAGGTAAGAAAATAAACTGCATTGATACTTATTGTTTTTAGAGTCAGAAAGACATTTTTAGGTGAACAAAGGAAATAATTACCTACCTTAGAGGTTCACAAGGTTGGCCTAAAAAGTAGGTAGAGTTTGACAACAGCTATTGTTCCCAGTCCAACTTTATTCCCATACAACCTAAACTCTCTGAATGGTTATTTTAAATAAATTCATATCAACATAGAACTTTCTAGGACACAGATATTTAGCTAGTAGCTATTCCAGATTTTATTTCAAATAAAATCTAAGCTCGAAAACCTAAGATTCTCTATGGTCTGAATGAACTAAAAAGAGCAAGACACACAGATTGGTGCTTTCCTTGGGCTGCTAAATCATTACTAAGAGTTAGGGCTAAGAATCTTTAAAAACCTTGAAAGTGTAAAACGCAAAAAGACTGAGTTTGAAAACTATTTCCAACTTTGACCAGGGATGTTTTGAAAATACCAGTGTAATGGAATGAACACTGGGTATGAAGTAATATGTGCCAGTTGGGGTCCCAGAGAAGTCACTAATTTATTATCAGTGAGAAATTAGGCTAGTTACATTATTTTCTGGGCCTGAATTTGTTTTTCTGAAAATGAAAGTTTGTTTCAGGAGTAGTTTCTAGCTTTCTCTTCTGCATGATGCAATAGTTAAATCTCATCATTCTGGAGAACAATCTTTGCATCTAAGGGTTCACAGCAGAGTGTTTGTGAGTTTTGGCACTTTTAAAGAATTTAGTAAAAGCAGCACATATAAGAACTGCTCCTATGCTGTAAACACCATTAACGGAAGAGTAACAATGTGAACATAAATTCAACAATGTTCCTTTTTCTTTTTTTTTTTTTTTTTCTGTAAGTGCAATGAGTGGTCTTACACAAAACCAGATTACCTTGTCTTCCATAAGTATTCCTGACACTATTTCTATATAAATAAATATTTATTATCTTTACACATATGGGATGAAAGTTCTCTCAAGTTTGGATAAGGGCAAATATGAGTTGGTATGCCAATAATCCTCATAGCTTTCATATAATTTAGTGAAATTTGAAGATGTAAAAATACCTGGAAATAACATAGATAACAGGAAATATAAATGCACAATCATACTTTAAATTTGGGTTGAAAGGATGAAGTGGGTTCTAAGATAATTTAACCTGATTCTCTACTGATTCTTCCTACACTCCTCTTCTAAAAATAAATGATTCTGATTGAGAAAGTTGAGTTTTGGAGTGGAATATAATTTTCTCATCACCTATTGAAAATTAGTACTAAGATACCACTACTGAGGTGGAGCATAATAATCAGGAGTAGCAGTATTTGACAGTATTATTGGGTTACAGAAGAAAAGAAAAAAATATATATAGGCATATGTGTATATACATATATAAGGAAGCAATTGAAAGTCACTTTCTGATGCTAAGATATTATTCTCATTGCTTAAGTTTTTCTACCTGATAAAGCAGCTTAACATGTTAAAAGGCAAATTGAAGAAAATACCTTACATGTTTTAAAGAATGTTTTTATTAATGAAGTATAAAAATATATGATAAGCTACAGTAGGAAATGGATAATAGTGGAAAAGGGAAATATAGTCAAACGTTCTAAGCAATGTTATTGGTTACTAGTAAGAATATAAGACAAAAAAATAAATAAATAAAAACTGGTGTGCAGCAGGAGGCAATACCCCCCAATATATTAATCATGAACAAGCCACTTAAACAATTTCTTGATGTCTTTCTTCCCTCCCCCCCACCAAAAAATTGTTTGTACTAAGTTTTTGAACATAAAGAATTACTTGTAGTTATTTGTTTATTAACTTTTTAACTCTGTTCAGACTTTTCAAGGTTTGCATTACCTTACCTCCTTTTGATCAATGGCCATAATTGTGAATCTATGCACATAGACAGCCCTCAATAAATAGTTGATGATGATAATTTTCATCACTTTTCTGATAACCTAGATTTATTTTCTTTCTTTTTCTATGGGAAGATAAAAATGAGTTCAATATCTCAAGCTATTTAGAGATCATATTAAATCCCAACTATTCTTTCTTCTTTCAGTATTTTTAGCAACATGCTTAATTTGAAAATAGGTTTATTTTTTATGCTAATTTACTAACTTCAATTCACTTTTCAGTTTTTCTGTCTCTTTTGTTGTCTGGATTTAAAATAAAATATTCTTTTCTGTTCTTTATGTTTTACTTTTACTTACTTATCTATGAAGAGTATAGTGATCAGATTAATGCTCCAATGACTCTGTGTGGGGATGGACATGATTGAGAGGGTTAGTGTTAATGGTGGTGAGGGTGTTTGTGTCTGTGTGTGTTCTATATCCTGTAGCAAATATAGCTTCCTTTTAAATATAAGTTGACATATCAAAGTATAACCAAATGCAAGGTAGTGGCTGACTGATTCAGAAAATAAAAGAAAGAAGGCTATGCAAGTACTCTCATGGAAGTTACACTCTTGTCAGATAGAAATTCTAGCTTATGTTTCTCAGCAACAGTTAAAAGGAAGAAAGTACAGGGCGCTATATCAATTGTTATAAAATAAATTTACAATTTAAGAAATACTGAATGGAAGCAAGAATAATTTTATGTGAAAGACTGCAGAATATAAATATTTCCCCAAAACCAGTTATGAGTGTTATGTTATGTGAATTGTATAAAGTTGTGCCTTAGGAAGACTCTAGAGGAAAAATTATATTTTCATTCATTCAATATTTTTAGGGAACTCTGCCACTGTTGAATGGACTGCCACCTCTTAAATTCTCATATGTAAATTCTTTGCTGAGTGCCTCAAAAGATGTATAACTTACTACCTTTATTGCATTTATAAAAATAAGTAGTACACTTGGGATGAACTGTGACCTTTTGATAAGAGGATGACATCTCTTTGTAATATGGTCTTATACCCATCTGACTTAAAACATATCATTATAAAAGGAATTTGGTAGTTGTTGAAATGTTGTTAACATATTCATAAAAAATAATGAGTGAATTATTATTCCATTTACCCCCCAGAAAGGTTATTCAATTCCCATTTGGTGCTGGGATGTTATTTAATATTTCATAGCTTGTGTAATTGACAGGCTCCAGATTCATGTGTGCATGTGTTTCCATGTCTTTTGTAATAATTTTTTCCTATTAAGTTTCTATGAAAATTCATGTTAGAGTTAGCACAATTTTTTTCTCTTCTTTCTGTTTTAGTGTCATACAAACATATTTCTAATGAACCAATATTAATTGGTATTAGAGGAGAAAACTAGGTAAGAGCTGATAGAGTAAATTAATTCTATTGACATTATTAAGCTAGGGAATATCGTAGCTTCCATTCTTAAGTTAGATAGGCTCCACATTTGAAATGACCACTTAAAGGAATACATTTAAAAATCAATTTGTTCCTGTCAAATACATATATATATGTATGTATGTATATGTATATGTATGTATATATATGTGTAAACATATATGTGGTATTTTCTTTTCAAAATAAATTTTTAAATATTTTACAAAAGAAAAATTTGTTTTAAGGAAATAAAAACATAAAAAAATAAAAGGAGAAGGTATAAACAGGCATTGGCATTTTTACCAACAATAATTATTAAAGGCTGACTTGCTTTTAGATTTTGTATGTGAATTATATTACAGCATGTTTTGTGACTTTTACTTTAAAAATTATATATAATAACACATCAATATATATATAAATTATATATATATTGATATATATAAGATATATATCTTATATATATATATATAAGATATATTTCTATAGCAGAATTTTAATTGGTTCATTATTTAATTCTCTACATGTATTAGTAAACCCAGTTTCTAATATAACGTCTAAAAGTTGTAAGAATGCTACAGTATAACAAATTCTTACATGCATTTACCCATGTTTATAGCTGTTCAATTTTGTCTCTCTTTCCTTCCCATCCCCATTTCCTCCCTCTCCCTGCTTCTCCTACACATAACCACATTAATGTATACATAAAAATTTTATTTTGCCAAAATATTTAAGAATGTTAGAGAGTTCATACCCTTCTGTTACTAAATACTTATGCATGTATTTGCTGATAATAAAGACATTTTCATTCATAATCAAAGTCCAATTTTAAAAATCAGAAAAATTGTCAGTGATAAAATTTTTGTCTAAATCATTTATATTTAAATTTCATCAGTGTTTTCAATAGCTTCTCTCATAACTATTTTTTCCTTGATCAAATTTGGTACCAACTCAGGATTTATTAATCATAACTTAATCATCCTTTATTCTGAAATTTATTGTGTTTCCTTTTTTCTTCTCATTCACACTTTTGAAATACAGAAACTCTAAGTTTGCTGAATATCCTTCTCTCTGGATTTATGTGTTTTCTTGTGATTTAATTTAGATTATGTGTTGTTGGCAGCAATAATAAAGAAGTGATGCACAGTTCTATGTGCATCATATAAGGAGGAATGTGATGCAATTCTTTCCAATATTAGTGATTTTAAGGGCTGGAGAGGAAGAGCACTTGCCCACCATGTGTAAGGCCCTATTCAATCCCCAGCACCTCAAAAGATAAGAAATACAGGAAAATCCTTGGTACACTGAGATTACTGTTCACACTGTACCCTTGGCCCCTGCCAATAATGGTGATTTTAGATTTGATGACTTTTTGAAAGGGTACTCCATGTTCCTCTACTGTATATTACTATGTCTTCCTTCCATGGTTAGTAAGTACTTGAGGAAGAGATCATGTTTTTACAAAAAGCTAATATCTGTGTTTAGCATTAGTGCTTTTTGTATTCATTAGTTCCCACTTAACTCTAAGAAACAGTTTATCCTTCTATTTGTATGAATATTTTCCACAGGAGGATATATTTTCCATAAGATTTTAATATTATTTTCATGTTTTGATGCTGTTTCTTATTTTTTTGGCCTGTAGAAAGATAATTCAAGATAATTCCTTTGTGTTTTTTACATGTTCTTGAGATTCTTTAAATTGACATTTTTATTGATAATTGCAGATCCAATTACACTTATAAGAAATAATATATATGAAAAGATTCCATGTACTCTTTACTCAATCTTTCCAATACTCTCACCTTGCAAAACTATAGCAATGTTACAATGAAGATATTCATATTGATACATGTACCAATTTTTTACAGACCTCCCCAGTTTTATTATACTCACTTGTTTTGTGTATTTAGGTGTGTACAATATCATCACATTAAACATTATTTCATGCAATGGCAGGATAAAGTCACTGAAAACTTTTATCACCAGAAGAGTCCTCGGGTTTCCCTTTTATGAATATTTTTACCTCTTTACAAGCTATTGTGGCCAACACAAATCTGTTCTCCATTGTAATCTTTTGCCATTTCAAAACTGTTACATAAACAGAATACTATAGTATGTTAAAGTGTAGTATTATTTTTTTCTTTTGCTCAGAACAATTCACTGGGAATTCATTTGACTTATTGCATACATCAGTAGTTTATTCCTTTTTATTGCTTAGTAGTGGTATACAGTATGCATGTAATACAATTTGTTAAACAACTCACCTGTTGGAAAACATCTGTACTCTTTCTAACTGCTCTGAACATTTATATACAGGTTTTTATGTGAACATAAGTTCCCTCTGGGATAAATACCCAAGACTGCAAATACATGAATAGTAATTGCACATCTAACTTTTCAAAGAAAGTCTTATACTGCTTTCCAGGATGACTGTATCATTTTACATTCCAACTAGCAATATGTGAGCATTTCACTTTCTCTGCATTGAAGAAGCCATGGTTTGGTGCCATTATTCTTTTTTACTTTAGCCATTCTAATAACTGTGTGCAATATCTCACTTTGAATTTAATTTTTATTTCTCTCATAGCTAATGATGTTTAATACATTTTCATGTTTTTTGCTCTTTTTTTTTTTTTGCCTTCTATATACCTTCTTTGTTGAAAAGATGCTTTGCCTAGTTCTGGATCTCAAATACGTTATCATATTATTTTTCTAAAAGTTTTTTTTATATCTTTCCTCAATTCTGTTTTACAGAATATCTGTACCACTTTACATTCCCACTAGCAAGGTATGAATGATTCACCTGTTTTTTATAGTGAGATAAGTGAGAAGTTTAGCACAATTTTCTTTCCTTATTTTTTTTTCATTATGAATGTACAATGACTTCATTATCAATTGTTAAAAGGCTATTCTTCCTCCGCTTAAATGCTTTTGCAAATTTGTAAAAGAAAACCTGCTGAGGATATTTCTGTGGCTGCATTTCTGAGCCTCTATTTTGTTGCAATTATATGTATGTCTAACTCTCCATCACCAATACCATGTTATGCTCCATTAATTACTGTAGTTTCATAGTGATATGTAGTAATTCCTTCTAGTTTATATTGTTTTAGCTTCCTAGAGCCTTATATTCCATATAAATTGTAGAAAGTATGATTTTTTTAGTAAAAAACGTTTCAAAGAGTTTGATAGGAAATGCATTAAATGGTAGGTCAGTTTGGGAAGAATTTACATTTTTATGATGCTGATTCTTATAAACACAAAACCATATCTCTCTATTTAGGTCTTTTATTCCTTCCATAATAATTTTTAAATCTCAAAACACAGATCCTGCATATATTTTGACAAATTAATATCTAAGAACTAAATTTTCTTAGAGAAATTGCAAATGGTACTGTTTTTTATTTCAGTTTTGTCATGTTCATTGTATATGTATAGAAATATGAGTTACTTTGTTTATTGATTTTTGTTCTACAAACTTTATGAACTCATTTATAGTTCAAGAAGTATTTTTTTAGATTCCATGAAATTTCTTAGATAGGTAATCATAGCATCCTGCAACTGGGGCCATTTCATTCCTTCCTTTCTAACTTCATGCCCTTCATTTGTTTTATCTCACCCACTACAATAACTAGAGCTTTCAGTACTTCACTAAGAATGGTGAAAGAAGACATTCTTTACCTTGTTTCCTAAGAGGGAATGCATTCTACATCTCCATGCAATGTTAACTACATGATTTTTATAGATGATCTTTATCAAAAATGAACCAGTTCCCTTCTCTTCCAAGTTTGCTTAGAGGTTTTATTATGAATGAATGTTGGGGCTTAATAAATGTCTTTCTCTGCATAATTTCACCCGATTATATCATTTTATTTAGCCTATTGGTATGATGGAATTCAGACTAATTGTACAAAGCTTGTACACTAGGAAAAAAATTCTCAATTGATCATGGTGCAAAATGTTTTTACAGATTGTTGAGTACAGTTCACTAATACTTTATTGAGAATTTTAGCACATTTGAGATATTAGTCTATAGTTACCTTATTTTATATTAAAATTGATTCTTATGTTAGGGTAACTCCTCTGTTTTCTGGAGGGTTAGTATAATATGGAATTCTTCCTTACCATTCAATAGGATTGTTCAGTGAAAATATTTGGAACTGTGTAATTCTGTAAGAGGCACTTTTAATTTATAATTTCAATTTCCTTAATGATTGTAGGACTTGTCAGATGGTCTATATCATCTTGCTTGAGTTTTTGTAGTTTGTAGTTTTCAAATAATTGGTCTATTTCTTGTAGTTTCCTTATTGAATTAAGTTGTTTAATGCTCATAATCATTTTAATAGTTTCATTATCTGTAGTGACAAATATTTTTTTTTGACATTGGTGACTATGTTTTCTATATTTTTATTTAAGATGGTATTGAGATAATTTATCACTTCTTTTGATTTTTTTTTAAAAAATCATCTTTTCTTCCATGATATTCTATTGTTTTGATTTCTTAATCTTAAAGATTTTGGCACTAATATTAATTTTTAATTCCCTCAGCTTGCTTTAAGTTTATTTTTCTCATTTTAGTTTCTTGAGAACATAATACATTTATTGACTTTAAATTATTTTTCTCTTTTCTGCTTTAAATATTTAATGACATGAATCTCCTTTTAGTACCTTATTTTATTTCACATATTTTCAAATTTTATTTTGGTGTTCTTTTAGTTCTACATGTATTTTATTCTTAAAGGCTTCCTCTTTGATTATCCCAGTGCACACTTTTGAGTTTCTCATATTTAGAGACTTTTTCCAGTTTTGTTTTGTTATTGATTTCTAATCTGATTGCATTATGGTTAGAAAATGCACACTATAAGATTTCAACCTTGTAATTAGAAAACATAGGACTAGATGGTTTTACTACTAAATTTATCAGTCATTTTCACAAAAAGTAATGTTATGTCTAAAGATATTCCAAAGCATTTGAAGAGAAGAAATTTTTGCAAAATCATTCTACAAGATCATCATTATCCTGATACCAAAACCAGACAAGGAAATAGTGGAAACAAACAAACAGGCAAAAAGCAATCACAGAACATCTGTGAACATAGATCCAACAATTATTAACAAATAAAAGTAAATCAAACTTAACAATGATTAAAAATGCTTATACATGATACTCAGATGGAATTTATCCTAAGGATACCCAGAGATGCAAGGACGGTCTGACATATACATAGATAAATATAATAGACCACATAAACAAAATGAAGGATAAAAACCATAAGGTCAATTTCAGTAGATGTAGAAAAAATATTTGATGAAACTCACCTTCCAATAAATGCTACACACAGCAAAACCCCCTATCTTGTACTGAAAGATGAAAAATTGAAATTGTTTCCTCTAACCATAGGAACAACAAAGGGATGTGTTTTAATCAGCTTTTTCACTGCTGTGACCAAAAGACCTGACAAGAAAAATATTAAGGAGGAAAAGTTTATTTGGGGTCTATGGTTTCAGAGGTCTCAGTTCACTGATGGCCAAATTCCATTCTTTGGGACCAGAGGTGAGGACGAACACCACGGCAGAATTGTGTGGCGATGGAAAGTAGCTGAGGACATGGTACCAGGAAGCAGAGAGAGAACAAACCTGGCTCACCTGGCACAAAATATATACTCAAAATGCATACTGTCAATGACTCACGTCCTCCACCTACACCCTATTTGCCTACAATTACTACCCAGTTAATCCCTATGAGGGGATTAATGCATGGGTTAGTTTAAAACTCTTATAATTTGATCATTTCACCTCTAAACTTTCTTACATTGTCTCATATACAAACTTTGGGGGACATCTCATTTAAACAATAACATATGTCTACTTCCACACCCTGACTCAGTATTGTGTTGAAATAGGGCAATTAGACAAAGGGGAAAAATGAAAAGCATGCAAATAGGAAAGCATCGAATTATCCCTGCTTTTGGGTGATATTTCAGATATTAAAAAACCTAATAACTCCATCAAAAACTATTAGGATTAAAAAATAAATTTAGTACAGCTGCAGTATACAGAACTAACATATGGTAGCATTTTTATACATCAATAGCAATATTTCTGAGAAAAAATTATGAAACCAGTGCCATTCACAGTATCTACTAAAAAATCCAGGAACAAATTGAAGCAAAGAAATGCATAATCTCTATGATAAAAATTATGAGGCATTGATAAAATAAATTGAGGAAGACACACACAAAAAGAATTGCAAAGGCAACCTATGTTCATGAATAGGAATAAATGTTGTCAAAACATCCATATTGCCCTGAGAGCGATCTTTAGACTCAACACTGTTCCTATCAAAATACCAGTGAAATTCTTCACAGAAATAAGTAAAAGAACACTCCTAAATTTGTATGGAACCAAAAAAGACTCCAAATTATAAAAGCAGTCCTCAGCAAAAAGAACAAAGCTGTTAGCATTACAAAAATTGATTTCAAAACAAAGCAATGGTAACCAAAAGAGCATAGGGTTGGCCTCCAAGAAGACACACAGACCATGAAACAGAAGAGAGAACCCAGAAATAAATCATCATATTTATAGCCAGCTGATTTTTGACAAATGTAGAAAGAATATTATTGAAGAAAAATTTTTCTTAAAGAAAAATTGGTTAGAAAACTGGATTACCCTATGCATAAAAAGAAACTTAACCCTTGCCTTTCTCCATAGAAAAAATTTGAAATGGACCATTTAAATGTAAGACTGCAAAATGTGCAATTTCTAGAATGAAATATAGGGGAAATGCTACAGGACAAATAACTGGGCAAAATACTTTTGGATGTGCCTTCAAAACACAGACATAAAAAAGCCTCAAATTTACAAATGGTGTTGCATCAAACTAAAAAGGTGTAAGACAGCAAAAGAAACAACTAAGAGAGTGAAAAGACATACTATAGAATGGGATAAAATATTAACAAGATATTCATCCAACAGAGGATTAACTTCCCAAAATATAAGGAACTCAAACAACCCATAGCTAAAACACACAGAACCCAATTTTTAAAAATAGGCAAATGGCCTGAATAAGGATTTTTTTTCAATGACTAAAACAAAGGGTCATTATACAATGGTGCAAGATAGAGGTTTGGTTTATTTCATCTATGGATATGCAGTTTCCCCAGAGGAATTTATTGAAGATATGTTCATTTCATCAGTGCATGTTCTTGCTGCTTTTGCTGAAAATCAGTTGGCTGTCAATGTGTGCATTTATTTCTGGGGTATCTATTCTATTCCATTGACAAGTGTAAGAAAAAAATATTCACTATCACTAATCATTATTTGATGTAAACCAAAACTACAATGAGTTATCATCTGACCCCGATAAAATGCTTACTAAAAATAAAAATAACAAATCCTAGTGAGGCTATAGGAAGAGGAGAACTCCTACACATTGTTGGTAGGAATGTAAATTAGTATAGCCATCAAGGAAAACAAAATGGAGGCTCCTCAATAAACTAGTAAAATAACTACATGAACCAGCAACACCACTACTAGATATATATCCAGAGGAATTGAAATCAATATGCCAAAGAGACATCTGCATTCTCATGTTTATTGCAGAATTTTTCACAATAGCTGAGATATGGAATCAATCTATGTGTCTCTCAATGAATAAGTGGCTACAGAAAATGTGGTTTACATACATTAGTCGGCTTTCTGCCATTGTAACCAAGTATCTGTGGTAATCAACTTATGAAAAGGAAAGATTTAATTTGGTTTATCATTTTTGTAGACTCCATTCTATGATCAGGTATAACTCATTGGAGCAGAGCAATGCTGGGTACACTGTGGCAGAGCAAAAACTGCTGACTTCATGGTCAGGATGCAAAAGAAAGGAAGAGAAAGAAGTCAGGGTTCCAATATTCCCTTCAAAGACACCACCCAATAACCTGACAACTTCACATTAAGCTCTACTTCTTAAGGTTTCTACTACCTCCCAACAGTGCCAAGTTGGGGACCAAGCCTCTAACACAAGATTCAAACCATATCATTACACAATGAAATATTATTCAGCTATAAGAAGAGTGAATTTTTTTTGTCAGTTTTGAGAGAGAGGGATTAAAGAGGTAAAGCATAAGGAACTATTCAGGGAAGTGAAACTACTGATTCTATAATGATAGGCAAATGACACTATGCATTTGTTAAAACCCAAATAACTTTACAAAATACAAAGAGAGATTCTTTATGTGGGCACATTGAAAAATATAAAGTGGGAAGAACATAGCAGGTAATACAGACTGTGACAACATAATCTACCTGCATTACCAACATATGAAAGAAAATTACCAAAGGCAGTGAGGATGAGGGCTAACTGAGTATACTTCTAGGTAGCCTTGGGAATGAGTGGAATCTGAAAAAAGAAAAACAAAAGAAACTATAAATAAGCATTCTACTCTAGCTAATAGTGTGCAATGGACAGATGTATGGTTTACCAGTTCTGAAAACTAGAAATGAACAATTAAGTAAATCTGTGGTGGGTGTTGAAGTCAGGTTTTAAAATGTGAGAGTCAGGGTATACAAATGAGGAACATCAGACAAATCTGATTGACAATCTACAAATATCTGACCAGTACTTTCCCAAGATTATCACATCATCAAAACAATGAAAATCTGAGGAACTGTCATAGTCAAGAAGAATAGAGGGACACATGGAAACTCAGCTAAATGCAGTGTCCTGGTGGGATCCTGTGACAAAAAGGAAAAAGAAATGAAGCAAAAACTAAACAAAGGTGAATTAAGAGTGGACTTAAATATCAATATCATTTGTTAGTTCTAGCAAATGTATCATATGAGTTCAAGATGTTAATATTGGGGATGCTAAGATGTAGGGTATGTGAAAACTTCTTTTATTTTCTTTATAGTTTTTCTATATAATTAGAACTATTTTCAAACAAAAATTTTATTATTTAAAAGATTGGTCAATAATATCTCAGAAATAGTAAGAATCTAATAGAGGAAAACCAAAATTCTCTATTGAATTTGTCAATCCAATCTTCAACTGCCAAAACAAAAATGATTCAAATCTTCTAGTAGTAACATTAGAATCATGTAAAATGTGTGCAGTATCCTGCAGTTTAATTAAATGTGAGTTCACATTTAATCTAGTTAGATCCTCTGGGGAACACACAGATATGAAATGAAGAGTAAAAGAGAATACATTCGTATATAGAATACTTAGTAGAGTCTGCCTGCTCAAGAAAGTACTAGAATACCTGATCAGTGAAGTTGCTAACAGGGACCCAACAGGTGGAAGTAATATACCAGCAAGTTCAATAAGAGTTTCTTGCCAATTCCTTCTGAAGGTATTGCTGCTTGGAGTAAACTAGGAACTATGGAAACTGCTCAGAGCTAATTAGTAACCTGCTGCTTGGATGGCACTCCTTGTCTTTTTAGTCACCTAGAATCTCGGACTTGTCCAGGTTGCAAAGTTGCAGTGAGGTCAATTGAAATGTTGTCAGAGCTTGACATACTTTAAGGTTTTGATAGGCTTTCCAAATAAAGATTTAGTCCAAATTATAATCAATAATCTGACACAAAAGTTCCAATTTATCAGTACTATAGGTTTTTAAATTTGTATTGAGTTATTTGAGTTAAAATATTGGACATATTTAATTTGCATATATTCAATCATTACTGAGATTGATTACATATTTTATTTGTATTAAATATTCATTCTTTTATAAATTCCTACTCGGGTCCACTAGCATTTTTTCTATGTAAGTGTTCATCATTTTCTTATTAAATTGCAATGGTTCTTCATATACAAAATCTTTACTATTCCTTAGATTCTTATTTGTTTTTCATCTATTCCAAAGTTCTAAATTCTGTTTATTTCTAGTAGCTACATTGTCACCTACAGTTTTATACTGTATTTTAACATTTGGATTTAAAGTGTTTTGTTCAAAGCTGAAGTAAAGAATAACCAAAAACAAGAACAAAATTGGGGTATACTCTTAAGAGCATCTGAGACCCAACAATATGCAGAGTAAAGCCTTGACTTTTTATATGCCTCACTTAAGTCAAAATCATTCCATCAAAGCTATCAGTTATCAGTTCCAAAGTTAATCCAACTGCTTGCTGAATACATTATGCAACATCCAATATTATAATATTAAAAATTGTAAAGATGACAGTATTACATAAAATCATCTTGCCTGAGATCGGTATTGGTCCTAGAGTCCATTCAGGCTAAAGAACACACTTTGGTAGCAAGGAAAGGCAGTTATGAGGAAAATGTAGAACACAAAACTAAGAAGTATCTCAGTGGATTTCATCGGAAGCTTCTTAAACACTAAACTAAATGCAAGGTGAATGATAATTTCTATTCCTACTTTCCACTGTCCTTTGACAAGAGCTTTCACACTGGTCTTTGGCAAGAGCTATAATAACTAAATATAAGTAAATTATGAGCCCAATACATGACCATAAGTCCTGTGTCAAACACTAGCCAGGAATACATGGATGAAGCTGTACCATTCAACTGTGAATGTATTCTCCATTGACAATAGATGTTTAAGTTTCACTTAGTAACAGCATCTGATATTCTTTTTCCTGGGTATTCTTTAATCACAAACTAAAGAAAACAACAACGCTTCTCTGACAATTGCAACTGTTATCCTGTTCAGATGCACCAACAGTGTCAGAAATAAATCTCCAATCCTCTCATGTGTTTGTTCCGTTCAACAGATGCTAATTAGAGTAGCAAAGGTTATCATTTAATCTTAGTGCTTTTGACTTTTTTGACATTATGTTCATGCAGTAAAAACTGTGGAGTTCAAAATTTCAATATTGGTGCTTACTTTGGCAAGAGACTTAATTTTTCTGAGACTCCAATTTATTATGAGAAAAATACAAATATATAAAGTTATTAGGAAGTTTAAATGAAGTAACATGTGGCAAGTGCCTGGAATACAACTAATATGCTGGATGCACCACCACATTGGCATCTGGTTGGATTCTCATTTTATAAATATTAATTAGCTTTTAGTCAGGACAATGCCAGTTTTTTTTTTTTTCAAAACAGAATGGCTATTGACCCATTCCAAATTCATTTCCTGCTGCCAAACTGAGCTCGTATAACTCAAAATTTCTAAATAGGTCTCAAAGCTCCTATGCAATAGGATAACTCCAATTTTACTTCCTTGGTGTGCAAGTGATGTAAATAAATCTAAGCAAGAAAAAATAGTATGATAATAGTCTTTATTTAGTTTTACCAAAATTTTAAAGCTTGATTAGCTATCAGTGGTCACATTTTCATTAAAAATAACAAAGTCCATCAAAGTAGAATAGAACCAGAAACCACCAAACAGCACATTCTAGAAAACAGAGCTCCTGTGTCCACTGTAATCTGGGTTTTCCTCAAAATACAGATTGAATAAGAAACAAAGGATAGCAAAAGGGAAAGAGCCAGAAATATGTGATCTATCTTGTTCCAACTAAATGTGTATCATGAGAAATAAAGTCAGAAATTCTCTACCTGACACCAGCATGAACATGGGGCCCTCAAAATTCGAGGTATCAGTCTTACTCCGATTTTATTGTCTGCTATTATTGGAGGCACCCAAGGGCACAGAAGGATTACTGGATTCTCCATACAACTCTGCCCTTTAATTACTGTTTTCCCTCAGCTTGTCTTTTTGGGAACTGATAGCTAGATGAAGCAGTTGCTATCCACAGTCCATCAGAGCTAAAAATGTCCTAATTGTTGACTTTGTTCAGGCACAGACTACAAAAGAACTGATGGGTTATGACCGAGGATAGACTTATCAATTGAGTTTATGGGATTTTAAGTTTTCATTTTTATTTAGATAATTAACTGATTTAGAAGGATTGAATTAGGAATAATTTTGAGCAAAACCCATATAACTATTTAGTTGATAGGGATACAACTGAGTGTAAATGCAAGACATAGCTCTGATGTTTTGGAGAGAAATATGAGAATACAAGTATTAGAAAAGGAAACTAGACCTCTGATAAGTCCTTCAGAATAGAGGCACATGACGTTGTGAAACTATAATAAACAATTTCCCTTGTTGTGGAACACACTGAAGATGCCCCTGAAGAAGAGTATTTCAACTGGAATTTAAAATACAAGAAATCAAGTTAACTAGGTGAGGAAAGAAATACTAGGGCAAGTTTTTACAATGTGGAAAAGGCCCCAATATCGACAGGAGCTTAGCAAAAACATGTATTGAAAGAAAGTCCAGAGTGGCTGGAACTGGGAGTGGGTTAACATGTGAGGAGAGAGACAAATCAGACTGTCATTCATCAGCCCTTCAGTCATCATTCATTCAATGCATGTATATTGAGCACCAAACAGGTATTAGTTACTTTGGGGATGCTACAATAGGATCGGTACACATAACTTAAAACTTCCTTGAGCAAGACAGTGTCACATAATGTTAAGTACTCTGCAGTGACTTAAACAACCTGAAATGATGAGTAAAGCAAAATTTCTAGTGGAAATTGAATAGTAAAGAGAAAAATTTCTCTTGGAGTTGTGATATTTAAATGGGGAGGATTATTCCATGGTGAGAACAAGGGTAAGATCCTTCCATGCAGAAGAAGAGCTTGTGAGCAACCCGAAGAAAGTAGAACACTCAAGACACAAAAAAAGAAAAACAACAATATGACTGAAATATATTGGGCAACAGGGGAAGTGGCTGGTGTGACCTTGCAGGGGTTCAGGAACTACATCACACAGGAACCTTCAGATAGGGGTCAGGAACTTAATTTTAACCTTGGAATGATGTTAAGCTATTGATATGTGTGAGTTGGTGGTGGTAGTGGGGTGGAACAGTTTACAGAGTAGTAAATCACTAAATTTTATTTTAAAAGCATTAACTTGGTCTCTTGATATAGAATGGATTTTGCAGGTTAAAGACAAAAGAAGGAAGATTAGTTATAAGAATAATAAATCAGTCGATGTGGGAAATGATGATCATTTACATTATAATTGAGATGAATGCAAGGAGCCTGATTTTAGGTTGGTGAGTCTTCAAGAGGACATGCTATTATCAGATGAAAGGAAGGAGGAACCATGAATGAACCCAATACTTGACTTGAACTAAGGCATTGATGGTAGTGCATTTGCCTGAAGTATAGAAGGTGGAATACAAATATCTGAAGATAGTAATGATCAAAATTTATTTTTTGGACTATTAAAATTTGAAATGCCCCTTAGATATTCAAGTAAAATATCAAGTATATATTTGGATAAACAAACATGAAGCCCCAGGAAGAGATCAGGCCTGAGAATCTAAACTTGAAAATCATCATCATAAATTGCACAGAATAAAAGTCCCTAATCTGTGAAAAAGACTCAGAAACGTGCCCTTGGTCAGACCTGGCTGAAACTTAGGCTTCCCAGGACATTATACCCTCTTTAAACCTTTTGCCAATGTTGGGACTAATGACACGTTAACTAACTCAGGCTGACTCCTTACATCCTGGCGGGTGAGCAAGATCAAGGCCTCAAGGGTGATTTCAAAAGTTAATGACGATAAATCAGACCACCCTCAGGGATTGGTTAACAACAGTTCCGGGAATGTGATCAGCTGTTCTTGCCATATAGTCCTATGGGACTCTCACCTGCGTGAACCCCCCATGCCTTGCTGACCTTTAAACTGATTGATTCCTGCCTAGCCTCCACCCCACATAAAAGCTGTGTGACTTCCTCAATAAAGGAGTTCCTGCTCTGACTGGTCTGCCTGATGCATCTGATTGTCCTCCGCCCAGAGGACTGGGTGCGGGCTGTCAGTTGGCCCTACCTTTCCCAGTCTGGCCTTGTTGGGGAGTGCTCCCTTCCCTTGTTGCTGGTCGAAGAGAGCAAGGGGGCTAAAGACCCCAACAGCCTAATTCATTTGAGATCGGGTAGGGTATTATCTTACCTGACACCAGCTCCTCTCCATTACAAGGAGGGAAAGGGAACTGAAGACACCACAATTCCTATCCCTTCAATGGTCAGTCTGAGTGTCACTCACAGGGGGAAAAGTCACATTAGGCTCTTTCTCCTGTTAAATACTCACTCATAGAATTCCCAAACAGATAACCTGATTCTCCCACACACATGAATCTGCATAAAACTGAAGACATCTTCTAATTTGTACCTTTCTCACACCTCTTCTCAATTCTAGAAATTCTTCTATTTGCCAACGAAAACAAAATCAAGAGCAATGACGTATGCTATCTTCTAAAACTCTCCTCTGAAAATTTCCATTTTATTGTAAAAGAAAAAAAAAGCAACCTGGTTTCACTGAGGAAAATATTTTCCTTGTAGCTCTCCAGGGTGGTAGAAGATATTATTTTTAATGGGAGTTGGGGAATTATGATAGAAATGTTCTGCACCCTTTGCAATTTTTATACATTTCTACAATCTGTCTCCTTAAAATATCCTGATTTGGCCGGGTGAGGTGGTGCATACCTGTAATCCCAGCAGTTCAGGAGGCTGAGACAGGGGCATTATGAGTTAAAAGCCAACCCCAGCAAAAGCAAGTTACCAAGCAACTCAGTGAGACCCTGAATCTAAATAAAATACAGAATAGGGCTGGGAATGCGGTTCAGTGGTTTAGTGCCCCTGGGTTCAATCCCCAGTACACCCCCCACCAAAATTTCAACTTTGACTCTCCTATGCGTTGGGTATATCACTTCCTATCTTCATTTCTCTTTCTGCCCTCTTGGGATCCCAGGTATTCAACCATGTATATTTTCAAGACATCTTTTCCCGTCTTACTGTCATTCTTTTACACTACTATAGTCCTAATTGTTGATGAATTCAGTGTCCATGTGCATGATAGTGTTAACCCCCAGGTGTTCATTTTCTTTATTTACCTTCCAATTATCTTGCCCTGCACTCTACCTTAGTCACGCATTCACATGATCTTGCCCTGGGATTTAATATTACCAATAAACATAACCCTATGTAATTTCCTTATGCGAATTTCTTACTTAAATCATTATTACTCTTTGTAATTTCAACTCATTTATTTTCTGTTACTAACTTCTGATCTATTAATCCTACTCCCCCCACACTATCCCTCATATCTTTGATATCTTTACCCTGCTTGAATACCACCACTGCCCATTATTATAATCCTGTGGCACATTTTCTACTCCCTGGTATGTCTCTAACTTTTTTTTTTTTTACTTAACTGGTAAATTCAGATCTGTTTAGTTCACATTTCTTTCTGTCCTATATCCAAAATTGATGCATATGATCATAAAGAAGAAAAATACCAAACTATTTGACTGCTTCACTATAAATTCATAATCAGAGACCTGAAATGGTCCTAAATGCTTTCTGGTAATTCCATCATCCTTCCTCATATGAATTTACACTCCTGTCATCAAAATTCAGTTTCAGAGTTTCTAATATTTCTTTAAACATTCAATACCATCTGTTCAAATTTTATTCTCAGATGATTATTTTGATTTCTACATCATAAAGTAAAAGTGAAAGTGTTAAGGTTTGGATGTAAGATGTTCCCCAAAACCACATGTGTGTGACAATGCAAGAAGTTTAGGAGGTGAAAGATTGTGTTATAGTCTTAATCTAATCAGTGAATTAATCCCTGATGGGTTTAACTGAATGGTAACTGGAGGCAGGTGGGGTGTGGCTGAAGGAAGTGGTTCACTGCGGGTGTGGTTATGGGATATATATTTAGTATCTGGGGAGTGGAGTCTTTCTCTCTGCCTTCTGATCTTCATGTGAGCTGCTTCCCTCCACTACACTCTTCTGCCATGATGTTCTGCTTCACCTCAAGCCGTAGGAATGGAGCTGGCCTTCTATGGATGGAGACTTCTAAAGCTGTGATCCCCCAAGTAAACTTTTCTTCCTCTACAAATGTTCTCGTCAGATCTTTTAGTCACAGCAGTGAAAAAGCTGACTAAAACAGGAAGTAATCAATGAGAACTTCAACAGATTTCTAAGTTTATATTTCCTCAACTGATACCCACATTTGGTCTGCCTTCCTGAATGATATAAAAAGTCAATTTTTTTCTATTGCTCAGTAGTATACCCATGACCTAACTGTTTTATGACATCACTTTAGCAATTATTATCTTTCCTACATCATCAGTTTTACTTTTCTGCTAAATCATTTTGTTAAGTTTTAACATGTTATGTAGGTAAGCAAATTATTGAGCCTACTGTTCTCATCAAATATCATGCCCCTTTTTATGTTTTCCTTGGCGATAAAACTCCCTCTCAACAATTTGTTTTTCTGTCATTCTAAGAAAACCCACATGAATCAGGTTGTCATCCACAATAATGGATGCATTGCTTTTACAGATGTCACCAATGATTTCTACATAACTAAGCATGAGGTTAAATTTTCAGTTTTAAGCTCATGTGTCATAATAGGAACATTATTTCAGCAGAGTTTAACATGGCAGATCACTTGATGTTCTTTGATACTCTCTCTCTGCTTAGTTTCCAACATACCACACTTTCTTGGTTTTCTTCAGTCTTCATCACCACTTTATCTCATCTCCACAAAGGTACTTCCTCTTCTCCTTGGCCTTTTAATTTTGTAATTTGCCCAGATCTTAGTCCTAGCTCCTCCTTTGTTTACTAATCTCACCTCCTTCAAGGTATTGACTACTTTTGTGGCTTAAATTCTGACAATGTGTTTATGACTTGCTAATGTTTGTCTCCACCTTGGTTTTCCCCCTTGAATGGATATTCAACCATTTATTTCACAGTTCTACTAGAAAGCTAACAGATATCGACAACTCTAACATAAACTTTATATAATTTAGATCAAAACCTAATACCCATCATTGATTATGTTCCTCTTTTATGCACACACTGAATCAAATCCATTAGGAAACATTTGGTTCTGTCTTCAAAAGATGTCCAGAATCTGACAATTTTTTTTTTCCTTTCACTTTTCTGTTTTTGTACTGTGGATTGAACCTAGGGGTGCTTTGTCACTGAGCTTCATTCCCAGCCCTTTTTATTTTGAGATAGGGTATTACTAAGCAGCTTAGGGCCTCACTAAGTTGCTGAGGCTGGCCTCAAACTTGTGATCCTCCTGCCTCAGCCTCAAGAGTCCATGGGATTACAGGAGTGTACCACTCTACCTAGCTGACCATTTCTTATTAATCTCTAATCTTGTAAATCTGATGCCAGTTGCAATTCTATTTAGCTAAATTTCAACAAAGGTTATCTCACTGGTTTCTGTGCTACCATTCTTGTCTCCAGTAATAGAACTAAACTTTGAAAATATTATGTTTTATTTTTAAAAAATCAGACAAAAAGAAACTTTTTATTCATCCGTTATATAGGTCCTCTTCTCATATCCCTCTGACATCTTTTCCACTCTATGTAAAATAAATATTTTTAAAATGTCCTAAAAAGCCCTATATGATATATGTATATGTATCTATATACACATCTATATATATAGTCCAGCCAACATGAAGTCTATTTTTTCCTGACTACCCCCACACAGGCATATGGGTTCCTTTAACATACATCCCCACATTCAATGCATTTGCCCTGGTTGCTTATTCTGCCCGGAATGCTTCTCTTCCTAATTCCCACCTAACTAATGTGAAACTATCAAATGTAACAAACTCCCTCACCTCCTCCAAATATTCAAATGTTACGCTACCATCAACTCTACCTTTACCATCCTAAGTAAAATCACAACTTCTGAACTTTTACTCCTTACTCTCCTCAGGTTGTTCTTCCTCAATAAATGTTTTATTTCAGAAGAGTTACTGATTTTTAGAAAAATTGTGACTACAGTTACAAGTGCCCTTATATCTCATACTGTTTCCCCTATTGCTAAAGTTGTATGTTAGTGTGGTACATTTGCTAAAATTAACAGTTAAATAATAGCGCATTGTTTTGAACTAAAATACATGATTTATTCATATTTCCTTAACTTTTGCTTAATTTCCTTTTTCTGCTCAGTATCTATTCAGGATACCACATTAAATTTACCTGTCATGTTTCCTTACATTTCTCTTAGCTATGACAGTTTCGCAGACATTGCTTGTTTTTGATGGCCTTGACAGATTTGAGGATAACTGGTCCTGTATTTTCTAGAATGTCTCACAGTTGGGAGATGTCTGATGTTTTCCTCATGACTAGATTGTGTTTATGTGCTTTTAGAGAAAGATCACAAAAGTAATGTGCCATTTTTATCACCTCATGTCAAGGTTATGTATCATCAACAAGAAGTTGCTGTTGTTAACTTGGTTCATCTGGCTGAGGTAATGTTTGTCAGTTTTCTCCATTGTGAAATGCCTTTTCCCTTCTCTTCATTTTGTACTTTTCAGGAAGAAGTCATTATTTGTAAATTGCACTTGAGGTATAGGAAGTTATGCTCCACCTTCTTTAGGGTGGACTATCTGCATACAATTTTGGCATTCTTCTGCAAGGGAGGTTTGTTTTTTACATATGCGATGATCTATTTGTATCAGTACAGAAAAATTATATATGTGTGTTTGTGTGCGTGTGTGTGTGTGTGTATGTGTGTATGGAATGATTATATGTCAATAAAAACATTTATTTTCTACTTTAGATTATAATTCAACAAAATTTTATTTATTTATTGTCAAGTTGTTATGGTTCTTGGCACTTGGAACTCTCATTTGGTTTTTGTTTATTTTCGATATATACCCATCATCGTGTATATATGTGGTACTTGTTTGTTTTATTTTGAGAATTCCCTTACTTTTGGGCACAAAAAAGATGCATTAGGATTATCTTCTATATTTCCTGTCTAAGTCTTAAAGTCATCTATTTCTCTAAGGAACACTGGTAACTATTGTTGCAAAAGCATATTTGAAACCAGTCTCCGAATGCTAGATATATTCACTACAACTAGGATATTGCTACTTCGGAGCTCTCTCATCTGACAGAACAAGGAAATATACTTGAGTATGCTTACTTTTGTATCTACATGTAAGTATTCCTATAAGTAGTCATCTATATTATATAAAGCTAATTCTGACTTCCTACTGATGATTTCAATTGTACTCCATTACTCCGGGAAATAAGTCTATGGCTCTTTCCCTGAAGGCCTATTTGTAAATCCCCATTCCAACAGTGAGAAACATGGCTAGCACTATTATCCATACATTTCTCTTAACTTTCAATTTTCAGTGCACATTAACAGCAGCATTACTGATGATAACCCATATTCCCAAGGCAAACAACTTTATCAACTGGTTTTCAATACAATGTAAAATTTCTGTTGTCCTTATTCTTAAATAATCTACTCTTCCCAGTTATGTAGTCCAATTTGTTTCCATCTTTTGACTGTTATGAATACTGTCTATCCACTCATGAATGGATAAAGAAAATACACAATGGATACACAATGGAATACTATTCAGTCATAAAAAGAAAGAAAACCAAGCATTTGCAAAAACATGGGAATAGTGATCACTTGGTTAAGTGAAATGAGTCAGGCATAGTAAAACAAACACAGCATGATTCACTCATTTGTGGAATCTAAAAAAAATTAATGTTGCAGAAGTTATGGGTAGAAATGGTTGCTATCGGAGCCTGGGATAAATTGGGGTGAGGGGGGGTTCATCAACGATTATTAAATTGCAGTTAGTTAGAAAGGAGCAAGAGGCTCTGGCGTGCTGGTGCACAGTAGAGTGATTACAGATAATAATAATGTACAATACATTCCAGAAAGCTAGAGAAAAGGATTTTGAATATCTTTACCATAAATAAAAAATAAAGGTTTGAGGAAATATTTTGAAACATTACTCAATGTATATATATGTTGAAATATATTTGCCCCATTCATATGTACAATTTTTGTTTTTATATATCAATTAAAAATAAATACATCTCATTTTTTAAATATCTTTAAAAAGATATTTTTAAAGATATATTTTTAAATATCTTTTAAATTCAAATATGGATCCATTCTATTTAAAATCACAAATGCTACTAGGGGTCATAACAAAATGTTTCTCAGTGGAAACATAGATATAAAAGTCACATTTAAAGAAAATCAAGTAGGAAGGGAGGATTTTAAGACAGCGATTTACTGAATGATTTTGCTTCTATGGGGAGCAAATAATGGGTATAAGGATGGTTCAAGGGATGATATTTATTAAGCATAGTACATATTATCTTGCTTTTAAGCTGATAGGAATATCCAATAGAATAGAAATTAGTGATATAAAAAGGAAGTAAATTATGGGAGCAAGACTATGTGCAAGTATAATACAAAGTACAAAAGAGGGGTTTTACCGGGTGTGGTGGGCATGCCTATAATCCCAGTGACTCAAGGATGATGGCAATTTTGAGGCCAGCCTCAGTAACTTAGACCTGCCCCGACATAGCAAGAACCTGTCTCAAAGAACAAACAAAAATGGGAATAGAGGGCAATAGTAGAGTACCTCCACAAAAAGGAAAAGGAAGTTTTTCTTCAAGAATAGGGATACCCCATCCATTGTAACAGGAGGAAAGAAGATAAATGAAGGACTGGGAACAGGCAGATATAGGTAAATTGGAAAATTTGCTGATGGGATATTGATAGATAAAACATTTACTGATTATTTTATAAAATATACCAATTTGTAGTGAAGGATGAAGATGACAGTGGTGCATGTAGGAAACTGAGAAGAGAGGAAAAATAATATCTAATTGTCTTGAAGAACGAGAAAGTAAATATGTGGAAGAAAAGTTATAAGATTTGTAGTGGCGGAGGGTGCCATATCCAGCTGCAAAGATGGCAAAAAAATGCTCCTGAAACAGCTCCAAGAAACAGGGCAAGGAAACAGACAAGAAATCATGAGATTTTTAAGGAGTAAACAAAAAGGTAAACAGAAACTGGAAGAGATAAAAGCAAAGGTCACAGGGAAAGGTGCTAGAACCCAGGGTGAGTTAAAAAAGTCTTTCACCAAGTAACCTTTTTCTTGTGTCTGAGATGATGGTGACCCTTGATTCCATTCCTATTTGAACACCTGGATTCCCTGACAAAACAACTTTTGGACTTACATTTAGAAAGCAGTGTTGTCCTTACACCTATTTTACATTGGAGGATTAACTTTATGACTGGGAAGGTAGCTAGTGGAATATACTGAGTTTGATCCCCAGGCCCATAAGAATAAATGCATAAATAAATAATAAAAAGAATAAAGATTATTTTAAATCCTACAGTGACTTCATCTCTCTGATTCTTTTTGTTCAGCCAATTGTACAGAATCCTGTGGGAGTCTATTGTTATATCTTTATTCTACCCCAGTTTCCACATCACCTGGAATTAAACTAACTGATATGAGAAAACAATATTGCCAAATGCTATTTAATTTCTATGTGGAATTTGTGATTGAAGGTGTCAGGTACTAACAGTCAGCATGAGCAATTTATTTCCTATGGCTTCACAGAAATGCGACCATTATTTTGACACAAAACTCAATTTATGCATATAAGAATATTGCTCATCTATTAGGGTTCAGGCAGAAAGAATAACTATGTCAAGGTAGATTTTTAAGAAATTATGTGAGGATAACAATAAATCCAATGTGTATAAGACATAATGATGATAGAAGAGGCACAAATACTAGTAGAAACAGTAAATAAATTATATGTCCTCATTGGTTTGTATAATTTCTGAAGTGGAATTTATTAGAGAAAATTAACTAGTATAACAAGAATTGATGATGAGACACCTTGAAAGGGGAGAAATTATTAGTTTCAACCACAACCATAGATGACTGAAAAGTAGTAGATGAAAAGGTCACTGTGGATTAGGTTAAAGAACTAAGATACAAACTGTTACTGAACTTGTCAATAATGGTGATACAATTCAAATAAATATGAAAAGGGTAAGGCATGTCCTAATATGATTTAGTAATTATTTTTCATTTGTGGTGTATAGTGATGTAGTAATCATTGCAGAGGTATGAACAGAGGCTGGTAGTTTATAGCAGCAGAGATTATGAAGTCTATAGTTTAAACTGCAAATAGACTGAGCATTTAAAGGAAGAGGAACAAGAATAGTTTGGAAAGAATATTAAGAAACAAGGGTATGATATCTGTGAGAGAAATAACAGATTCCATTGAAGCACACCGACCTATCTTAGCTGTGTAGGAGTCCAGGAGGAGCATAAGCTTGAGATCTTGTCTCTTTGTGGCATGGTGAGGGTGCAGTTGGGTCACTGAAACAACAACTACGTAGCCAGTTTTCTGTCTGATAACCCAGTCATCTAATGAGTTAGATCAAGAGAAAGCTATGAAAGTGATCTCTATTTTAGCATAATAATATGAGAGTGTGGGCCTATTTAGCGAGTTTATCTTCCTCCATGAACAAAAGAAAGTGACTGAATTGTTTGAAATAGAGAAGGAAATATGAAAAGATTAAATTTGAAAAATCAAATTTAAGTCACCCTGCCTGATGGGTGGGTGATACATGCAAGGAAAGTAAACATGATAGAAAGGAACAAATTAAAGGCTTCTGCTGTACTCTGAGGGGGAATGATGGTAAACTGATCAGTGTGGTATTACTGGAGAAAAGAAGTGGACAAATATAGCATATGCATGTATGTGCGCGTATGCATTGCATGTATAACTGGTTTAATATTGTGCCCAAAGAAATAGGCATCTGAGTAAAGGTGCCAGGATACTAAGCAAACAGTGAGAATGTTACATCCTATAGATTGACAGCAATTGGTGAAAGGAAAGCTTTAGACTTCTATCAGTTATAGATCCGGAGGATTTGAATCAATTTTTTTTAAATCATGAAAATTCAGGAGTCCTGGGGGAAAGAAAATATAAACTTACATAATTTTATGTTACCTATCAATATAACAGTTATAATAATATATATACTAAATGATACCTCAATATAAAAATATTACTTGTTAAAAGCAGACTTTATTTTTTATCAAGCTACTCAATGCATTGGATTTCTATGTTTAATTGTCTGGCAATAGTGGCAATAGGCAACATTTTTTCTTTTGCATTCTTGTGCTTTAGGAATTACTGTATAGCATCAATATTTTTCTCTTTATGCAAAAAATGAGTCAGAAACTGAGATTTGTAAACTCGATTAATTTGTGACCATAATGTTTATATTAATTTCTTTTATTTCATATTATATGTAAATAACCACGTGAATCACTGATTAAACCAACTTATTTCTGGCTTCAAGTCTCTTTAAACTGGCCTTTATATAAAAATTGTGATACTGAAATTTTTAAAAATTCATGCCTACTGCTTAACTTCTTTTTCTTTTTTTAATTAAGTGTAAATTCTAAATTTGTAAATCACGTGAAAGAAGTAGATATGTAAGTTGTTGATTTTTTGAAGAAGCATTTTTCATATGCTATTAGTACATTTTCAAAAGGTAACAAAATTCATTCAGTACCTTCATTTCCTTTTTGAGATGTATTTGTTCATTTGATAATAAAAGTTCAGTAACCAAAGTTCTCAATAGAGAGAATAATTTTTAAATGTACAAATGGAGTTACAATGTGAAAGAAAAAAATATCAGTAGTATTTCCAACTCAAGTTCTCAATAGTTCCCATCTGGAAAAGTGTGTATGGCACTGAAGCTTTAATAGGAAGTTTACAAGTCCTGTTAAAAATATAAGAACAGTGTGACCAAGATTGTTTTGCCTTTGTAATCTAAAATGCAAGAAAACATCCAGCATTAGAATTCATTTTTCTCAACATAAAGGCTTTTAAGTGAATGAATCTTTTCCCAGAAATGCAAAAGCAAATATGAGGACAATCTTGATTAGCAATGGCAATGAGCCCATCAGACTAAAGAAGCAACTGCAATTGCCAAAGCACCAGTGAGTGAAAAGGAGAAGCAGACACCACTTCTTCAAGAGATTACTTAAGTCAATTACTAAGGCATGAACAAAATGTCCATAGGATATTCTTATAGGAAAATAATGTGCAGGCATTGAAATTATAAGCCAAAGATGTAAAAATTTTATATGAATTTTTAAGAGAAAAGGAAAATTTCAAAAAGAGAATATGTAATACAATATATTTTTAAATGATAAGGTGCATTTGTAGTTCTATTTTTAATTTTTGAGGAACATCCATACTGTTTTCCACTACAGCAATTACATTCCCACCAGCAATGTATTAGGGTGCCAATTCCCCCACAAATATGCCAGCATTTGTAATTGTTTGTCTTTTTCTATAATAATGATTCTAATTGGGATGAGGTAATATCTTCTGGTGATTTTTATTTGCATTTGTTAGATGACCAATGTTGTTTAGCACTTATTCATGTACTAGTTGATAACTTGTTTGTATATTATTTTTAATCAGTTTGTTTTGTGCCCTTGAGTTAAGTTCCTTGTATATTTTTGGATAGTATTCCCTTGTCAGATGCATAGTTAACAGATATTTTTTCCCATTCAGTAGGTTGTCTCTTCACTCTGTTGATCCAGCAATCCCACTATTGTATATTTATGCATAGGAAATTAAATAAGTATTTCAAAGAGATATTTGCTCCCGTTTTTATTGCAACATTATTCACAATAGCCAAGATATGAAATTAACTTAAGAGTTCATCAAGAGATGAATGAATAAGGAAAATGTGATGTATGTACACAATGGAATAATATTCAGCCATACAATTGTTATTTGCAGCAACATAGATGAATCTGGAGGTCATCATGTTAAGTAAAATAAGTCAGGCACAGAAAAACAAATATGGCATAATGCCACTCCTTTGTAGAGTCTAAAACAGTTGACCTCATAGAAGCACAAAGTAGAACAGGGATTACCAGAAACCAGGAAGTGTTGGGGGAAAAAGGAGAATGGGGAGATACTGGTCAACAGATGTAAAATTGTTGTTGAGTTAGAGGAATAAGTTCTGGTGTCTATGCAAAGTACAGTGAATATAGTTAACAGTATAATATTACATAGTTCAAAATGGCTAAAAGAGAGGACTCTGAATATTCTTTCCACAAAGAAATGATAAATCTCTGAGGTGATGGATATGCTAAGAACCATGATTCAATCATTATACAACATATACATGTATCAAAATATCACTATATCCCAAAATATTTGTCATTCAAATATGAAATAAAGCCTGAAAAAAATAAGACTCATACTGTGTCAGTTATAATAACTGACACTATTTATTGGGTCTCAGCTCCAGAGCTAATGCATCTTCACCCTTCTTGTCACAACATAGCTGAATGTCAGTAGCATGTCTCCTCTGCCAGTTGAGGTACGGGAAGAAAACTGAATAATGAAAGTAACAATTTCTTTTGTTGATTCCAGTGTGCTTTCCTCAGTTTGCTCCATAGGGACTTAATAGCCAGCAGTCCACAAGACATACAGTGGTGCTTATTTTCCAGTCAACTCAGTCCATGGTTCCTTGCATACTAGTCTTGGTCCTCTAGTTGTGAACCAGCTCTATTCCCAGGTAATGTAACAAACTTTGTTACCAACAAGTAGACTGGGGGACATTCTTCTTTTGATGGCATCAGAATTCCCTAAGTGTAAAGCAGGAGGGGTCATACTGTCAAGTCTTCCTTTTTTGACTCCTCTCCCTCAGCTCTAGTCTCTTATTTATAGTTTTCTTATATTCTCTCTTAGTAGCCAATCTCTTATAAATAGTTATCAATATATACAGTAAGTCTAACCTATAAAGAGCACTGTGTAACTTCTCTCTCCTGAGAAGACTGTGACTGATGTACCCATTCACAGGCACATATGTGTGCACACACACATACCCAGAATTGGAAAGTCCTTTGAGGAACTTAACAGTGACTACTTCAGGATGCTTGTCTTCA
Organism: Sciurus carolinensis; assembly: GCF_902686445.1. Lineage (NCBI taxonomy): Eukaryota > Metazoa > Chordata > Mammalia > Rodentia > Sciuridae > Sciurus > Sciurus carolinensis. The sequence continues at coordinate 59,215,476 of NC_062219.1, read as the reverse complement.
GGATATTCTTTATTGTCCTCAATATACTTTCTGTATTGCCTAATTGATCTGTAATAAACATGAACCATTGTAACCATAAAAATGAATGAAAACCTGTCCCTTGCAGCAATGTGGATGGGACTGGAGATCATTATGTTAAGTGCAATAAACCAGACATAGGCACAGATCATGAGGCATGATCTCACTCATATGTGGAATCTAAAAACGGTGATCTCAGCTGGATACAGTGATCTGAGGCAGGAGGATTGTAAATTCAAGGACAGCTTTGACAACTTAGTGAAGACCCTGTCTCAAAATAAAACAAATAAAAATTAAAAAGTCTAAGGATGTAGCTCAGTGTTAGTGCACTCCTGGGATCAATCCCCATTCTCTGTCTCTCTCTCTCTCTCTCTCTGTCTCTCTCTCTCTCTCTCTCTCACACACACACACACACACACACCACACACAAATTGATCTCAGAGAATTTCAGAGTAGACTGTGGTGGTTACTAAGTTACAGATGGGTAGGAACAAGAAGCTCTGGTGTACTATTGCACAGTGAGCTGATTATAGATAACAAGCGTATAATGTATGTTTCAGAATGCTAGAAGAAAGCATTCTGAAAGCATCACCATAAAGAAATGATTAATGTTTGTGGAGATAGATTCATTTTACCTGATTTAAACATTACACAATGTACACATTCATTGAAATATTACATGGTACTCATCATGATTTTTATATTTTTATGCATCAATTAAAGAATCATAAAATCCAAAAATCTACAATACGCCTTTGAAAGTATTAGTAGACTCCTAGGTTTGGAAACTGCAATATGCCCAGTATACTTAAACCATAGTAGAGTCTAAATTCTGTAAGACTTATCCTGAGATATTTTTTAATCATTTTAACCTTACAGTGTATTTTTTTAAAGGTTCACAATGAAATTAGAAAGGAACAAACACAATGAAGTGAATTCAACAAAAAATGTCATACACTTTTGATATCACAGTTGTTATTATAAACTAATTGCCGTTGCAGACAAGAAAACAAAAAATGGAATTACTTTTACAAACTTGTCCTAGATCAAAATTGCTCTATTTAGTGCCCTTTAAATGGGAAGTGACAGAGGATAACCCGACCAGACAGTACAGTGGATGCATTATCGGCGTGCTGACATGGCCTCCTTTGCCTGTTCCCCTTGATTTAATGTCATCAGACACAAGGTGATTTAGAACTTTCCCGGTAATAATGGAGAGGCTGAAAGCAGATGTGTAGATATTTTTAATGCCTTTTTCCTCCCTTAAGGTTTGTTCTTTAGTTAAGGCAATACTGTAGAGACAAGCAGTATGTTGCAGAATATAATGAAAATGAATATCAAGAGCAGATTATATTGACAAGGAAAAAAATCCCTTTTTATTCTTCAAAAAAAAATGGATTGCTGCCCAGTAAAAGAAAGCCTCTTTTTTTAAGCTTTTTTTCCAATCAAATTTCAAAATCTTGGCAACTTCTAATATATGTCATGTAAATAAAAGAATAATGACCACAACATCAGAGAAACAGATAATTCATATTTTAATTTTCATTAAGATATTCAGAAAAAGGAGACCTAGGAAAACTGTGGAAATTTACAAATTCTAAACTCTATTTTGTGTTATACTAAACAAAAAGTGCTCTTAAAAAATAGATAATGTTATCAGAATTATATTTGTAACCTTAGATCACCTGTTTTCTAATAGGATGAGGTAATCAAGGGACTTCATAAATAAAATGAGGCTGGTATTTTTCCCAATTATTGTAATCAGAGATTAAAACTTTACTTAGAATTTCTTAAGACTCGTGGAGGTAGCAAAGTAACACCTATAAATATGTATTTAAAGTTACTTTTACAACAAGAAGTATAATCACATCTTTATCAATTTCTCATAGTTTTATATCTGTACAAACTTAAAACTTCACCAAACTCACTAATGCATACTTGGTCATCCATAGGACTATTAATGAAACATTTAAATTTTGAAACAAAAGTGGATGTATAGAGGGCAATGATGATCTATCGCTTGTTTTTTTCCTCTTATTTCCCAAGGATTTCTTTTCTATGGGTTTGCCTTTAAGAAGCCTCAAAGCCCCTTAGCATAAGTTGTATTTTGACTGGCATGCTAGCAAGCACACTAACTTTATTTTTTATTGGTGCATGATAATTACACGTAAGAGTGGGATTTGTTTTGCCATATTCATACATGCATATAACATACAATGATCAGTCGCCTTCCCTGGAACCTACTCTTTCTCTCCCATCCTCCCTGCCCCTGATCCAGTTGCCGTACTCAACTGTTTCCACTTCTGTAATTATTTTTATCATTTTAATTAGTACATTAAAATGACATAAAAGCATCATTCATTGTGGCATATTTGTGCATAGACATAGCATAATTTGGTAGGTTTCATTCTCCTGTACTCTATCAATCTCCTTTCTATTTTCGAAGCACACTATCTTTAAATTAACATGCTCTTTTATTTTGTTCTATCCCTGAGCTGCCAGTCCAGGCACCGCTCCAGCAGGACCTGAGCTAGTCCTGAACACAGCAGGGAGGACATACAAAGCCCGGTTGCTTCTTTCTGGCAGGGTCTCAAATTACTCTTGTGTTCTTAGCCTGGTATCCTAAATGCCTGAAGTCAGAGCAAGTCTACTTTTTGACTTCCACATCTTCTTGGGCAAGTTTGCTTTTTTAAATTCTTTATCTTATTGCTTACCAGTAGCTGGACCTGTCAACTTGTCAAAGAGAGTAAGATCTGGTTAGAAGTCTTCCTTCAGCTATAATTATTTAAGCTCCATTTAACAATCTTCAACATCCTAAGCCAACCATCTTCCAAGAAGATGGCTCATTCAGTTTTATATTAAACACTCTTCATTTTCTAACTTATACTCCATTTTATTATTTTCAAATAATCATTATCAATTAATTTTCCCCTACTTTGACAGTTCAGTCTTTCACCTTTCAACTTACTGTATTTCCCTTCTCAGATGAGCCCAAATTGACAAAGTCTTAGTTATCTTTCATATCAATGGCTTGTATTTTTTTCTTTATGCTTATAAAATCAGATTTCATTTCAATATTTGAGCTTGAAAAACTTGAAAGTCTTCATTACTACATCTCTTCTATCAATTATCTCTGAGTCATTATTCTTACTTCAATCAGTTGTTTGTGATTTCACAATTCATGGTTTATTTTCTATGTAGAAGTTTAAAACTTTCTGTTTTTTGAAACCTTTCTTATTCCAAGATCTTCTTTGATATTCTTTGATGTCTGCTCAATCACATGTGTACTAAACACTGCGGGGGCGTCCGGAATTCCATCCAGTGCTTGACAAAGATCCTCTGGAGGATGATTACAAAGGCTGTCCTAAAAGGAATTGCCAGATGTTTTGCTCTGAAGCATGGTGTTTTTTCTGCTGTGTTTTTCTGATAATATATTACTCATTTCAGTCTGAACGGATTGCTTAAGAGGACGAGGGGAATACAACAAAAATTCCAGAAAATATTACCTACAATCTGAAAAACAATGGGTCTTTACCACTAACAAAATTAAAAATAATTTTGCAACCATGCAATGAGTCCCTGAAAGCCTCTGGAGAAAATAGTTATAGATCTGCCTTTGTCTCCAACAGGCTGGTTAAATTTTAACAATGGTTTCGTTTATGTGTGGTGGTGAGGTAAGAGAATAAGGTTCCACAACATCCCTTCCTTCCTACAAAGAATATGTCACCCCTATAATAAATGTTGGCACACAATAACCATTGGGACCGCTGCCCTCCTGTAGCCCTTAACTCAGCAATTTAGATATTAACCAGATGGACCTAGTAGAAATAGTCACATGAGATTACTTGTCTATCACTTTAACGGCGAGAATAATAAGAATAGTCTTAGTTCACATAGAGTTTAGATATTAAGGAAATAGACATTGTATTAGCTCATCAACGTAGTTAGATATTCTTAAAACAATTGTGAGTAGGTAAGGATGATCTGTAAGGTTGTTGTTTTCTGCCTATGCTTTGGAAACTTCTTTAATATTAACCACAAGACTGCCATTATCGCCTGAAGAAAAATGTATATAAACCCAGCCTTCCCCAGAATAAAGTGCGATTGATTGCACCAGAACTAGAGTCTGTGTCTTTCATTCTCCATCCATCGCCAACGCTGTCTCCCCGCGCCCCGTTTACCAGTGTGGAACCCATGGACTCCTGCTAGGGCTGGACCCCGGCAAAACACTGTCCGATTTTCAACACAATTCTGAAGTAGGGGTTCCCAAACTTGGCTACACATGAGAGTCAGTTGGGAATGGAGCACAATGTCAGTACCTGACCTGCACACTAGGAGATTTTAATTTGACCCAGCTGGTGTGGAGGCCAGACATAGGTCATTCTAACCCTTCTCCCTACCCTGTTTGATTCTAATGTGCAATTAAGGAGAAAAAGCATTGTGACAGATTATGTCAGAAATAAACAAAACGTGAGCGTATATAACAAACTGAATGTTGCAAATGGATTTGGTTAAGTTCAGTCAAGGATGAAGGAGGTATTAAAAGTTAGGGGAGTAATAGGTACAAAGTGACTTAGTCGGATTAGCTGGGCCTTAAAGAAGATAAGTAGACCTGGTGACTACAGTATGCATGTTTGAAATTTTGAAGAAAAGAAATAAATGACATGGTATCAAAATCAGAGAGCTTATCTGTTCTTCTTTCCCCTTTTCTAGGTTCCTCATGACAGACCTTAGATAGTTGATGGATTAAGGCAGCAACATAAAACTGGTGTCTAGTACCACCATCTGAAGAAATCTAGGAAATATTCAACAATGTATACAAATAGAGACATATTTTATGAATGTAGAAACTAGAAATATTTTCATCTATGCAGCAAAAACATTAAATATTTGACTTATTAGAATGCACGGAGGACCAGATTAGTAAAGTCATAGGATGAACTGTTATTTTTACTCCAGTTAAAGAATGCTGGAAAATAAGTGATGGACACTCTGATTAAAGTTATATTCTGAACCCTCATTTTAAGTGCAAGTGAAGGCCTGAGGCACAGTATCAGGAGTAGCAACCAGCAAATGCTGTGAAAATATCTCACTGAGAAACTGACAGAAATAAGCAGCAATCCCTCAGGACAAGGTTCTTCGTGAAAACAGATGACTAATAAACAAGTAGCTGAGTCATAGGAAGTGCCCCCTTCCCCAAAAAACTCAACTGTAAGAAATGACTAGTAGAACACCTTGTATTTCAGAACCCTGTAGCAGGGCAATTCAAGACTCAAGTCCAAACTCTGTTGATTTCAATCAGGGACTGCAGCAGTATAACTAAACTTTTTAAACTCTGGTCTCTTATATATAAATTGGAATCGCTAAAAAATAATCTACATCTTTGGGCCTGTTGTATGAAATAAGGAAAATAGTTAAAATAAAGCAATCGGTTCTCTTTATATGCTAGAAGATACGACTTTCATTAATAGGCATAGTAGAAGAATCTGCACAGGATACATCAATTCTGTGATTCATGTTTTAATCCAGAGTGAGAGACCACCAAGACTGGAAGGATGCTATATTAAGTAACCTGCACAATAGAGCTTCAAGTGACAGAACCTGAAATCAGAAGAGTGCAGGTCAGTAAATATTCTCCCAGAGTGGATGCTCAGGAAAGAGGTTACCTAACTGTATTATTGCAGTATCTGTACACACACACACACACACACACACACACACACACACCTTATTAGGTATATAGAGATGATATATA